>NW_003302554.1:11687974-11923489 GCF_000004255.2 Arabidopsis lyrata subsp. lyrata
TCGATAGTTTTTTTTCCAAAATACCACTAATTTTTTTTTCCCAAAAATACCACAAAAATAAAACTAAAATTTCAATCTTTAAAAATAAACCTCAAATCCTAAACACTAAACCCCACCCCTAAAAACTATACTCTAAAGTAAAATAGACAACCCAAACCTAAAAATTTAAATTCTACATCTTTTAAAATCAATTTTTGTGTTTGTGGTATTTTTGGAAAACCAAAATTTTAGTGGTATTTTTGGAAAAGAAAACTTTTAGTGGTATTTTTGGAAAAAAACTTAAAAATGTGGTATTTTAAGGAATTTCTCTTAATTATAACTAAACTAGGATATGACCCGCGGTACACCGCGTGATTATTATAAAATTTGTTTCTTTAATTTCTAGTTTAGTATTGTGAATTTGATTTGTAATTTGCATAAATATTAAACATTTTGTCAGATGTTAAAAAAAAATATATATATATATATATACATACAGTATATATTAAACATTTCTTTTTTTGTTTATCTAAAAATAGTTCATGTAGTGTTTACGGAATCGACCCAAACCCGCGGCCACACCGGTAAACCCGGTATACCCATGCTTTTCATTAGGCCTGGGCAAAAAACTCGGACCCGATATTCGAACCGATACCCAGACCGAAAAAATCGGGTTGGGACGGGTTAGGGTATTAGAAAATTACCTCATTGGGTAGAGTATTGGATTACCCGTGGGTATCGGGTCGGGTCGGGGATTACCCGTTACCCATTTAGGGTACCCACAAACCCGAAGAAATACACATGTTTATATATGTATATAGATAATTAGATATATAGTCTTATATAGTTATATATTTATATGTATGTCCTAGGTTTTAGGTTTTGTGACTTTTGACGTTTGAGTTTATATATGTATATAGATAATTAGATATATAGTCTTATATAGTTATATACTTATATATATGCAATACACATATGTTTATATATGTATATAGATAATTAGAATCTACTCTTAACACTTAAGAGTGAAATAGTCATCTTTGTTATTTTGGATTGGATTTAGTATTTAAATGTCATGTTTGATGTTCTATTCTCTTTATTTGATCATTTGAGTATGTAAAGTGATTTTAAACTTCGGGTATTACCCAAACCAACCCGAACCCGACAATACCCGAACCGGACCGGAACCGAAACCATAGGAATACCCGAATGGACCATAAATTCATTACCCATTCAACCCGAACCCGAACGGGTTACCCATATGCTCAGGCCTACTTTTCATCTAGATTCTAATCGGTAATGTTGTCCCGGTATCATATTTTAATGTAAATTTTTTTTTTTTTTGCTAAGAATAATTTTTTATATGTGAGTGGTAAAGTAAAATGTGAAACACATACAATATTTTTGAAATTAGAATTCGATAAATACGATTATGTAGATCAACACTAACATAGCAACCATCGCCCTTGTTAAAGAAAGTACGTTGTTGTAAAAGTTTTATTACAGTTAAACATGATGTATATTAGTATATGTAGTAGATATACACTGAGGAGTCACCAGAGTTGAGTCAGCTTTGGTTTTTGATTGATTGTTGCGTTGCGTGAGTCAATGAAGAATCATCTCTTTCACAAAATTCATCTAGAAACTAGTGTACTAGCTAATATACTGACTGGCTTCTAGATTAGAATTAGGATAAACAACTAATGCATTTAAAGCCCTACGATAAGTACGGTGGATTTCAAATGTTCGGTTGTGAATATGAGCGTTGGATACGCATACAGTATTTATGAAGAGTAAAACTTTCCGACCAAGTTAGGGTAAGTAATTTTTGGTCGTTACTAAGTCTTGTTTTTCAATTAAAAGACAGAAACTTAGGTGATAAGATTTCAAAGCTTTCTTTTTTACGGCAATTAAAGAGTTAAACTAGATCATGACCCGTGCTATACAGCACGGGATTTTATATTTTTTTTGAATTATATTGTTCATTTAATATGAAATATGTAAGATCTAATATAGTGTCATAGTTTAGTATAAAAGGGAATAAATCATATAATTTTATGTTTATTACTATTTGGATATTATGTTGTATAGTATTTATTTGACAATAATTGTTTATTTTGTTTGTATAAATAAATAATATTATACAATGTATTTTAGATTTATTTTAAAAACAATATTTGGATAGTTTTATTATATTTATTAAATATTGTGTATTTTAATTTGGTTGAAAACATGAATTGATAATAAAATGATGTAGTATATTGTATTTTAGAGTTGAATATATTTAGCTGCATTAGATTTGTATTTTGTTTAATGAGATTAACAATTTAATTAGTTTAAGTAGTAATTGATAATTAGAAAAAAAAGAAATTGTTGTATTGGGGCTGAGATGTTTAGTGGGCTATTTATGGGTTTATTTTGGCTCAGTTTGTTTGTTGTTTTTTTTTAAAAAAAAATAAAGAAGAAAAACACAAAAAAATAGTTTGGCAAACATCCAAAGTTCCGACAGTTACTCGGATCCCAGTTAATCCCAGAAAACTAATGTCGAATTCTACCCAAATTTCTTTCAATTTCGACCTTAGACACGACAAAGATTGAAGATCTTGTCCAATCCGTTCATATCTTTCGAGTAATTGAAGTAGCGGAGTGGTGATCAAAGGTAAAGTTAAAACCGAAAGATTTTGTTTATAAGTTACAGAAATTGATTAATTAAGTTCATGAGTTGATTGATGATTGAATCGATTTAAGAAACAATGAAAAATTCCCGATCTGATTGCAAAACTGAATGAGATTCATGAAAATGAGGTTGTCGATGAAATGAGTTGTGGGAGAAGAAGATGCGACATATATGATTTTATGTTAAGTATGGGGTTTAATATTTTTTATGAATTAAATTGTATATTTTGTTTTATAACATTTTTTTTTATAAATTCGAATTATATAACATTTTTTTTATGAATTCGGATTATATATAAACAAAATCTGTTTAATATCTTCAAACCCATTTGACCCGTTGACCCGTTAATATATATTAGTGACATGGAAAAAAATGATTATGATTAGAATTCTCTAATGGCATATATTGTAAGTTCTTACAAAATCAACGTTATGATCCTTAGGATGTACTTTCCAAATATTAGTATAGAATATTTTAATTATAAAATATCTTGAAGATCAAGCAAATGAAATATATTCGAAATCACTAAATAATTGGTAGTTTCTTTTTTCCAACTAAACAAACTTTAGAATATTCTTTAGTTTCTTATTGTGATTATAAAATCATAAACCTTCTTTAAATTGTTTCGATTTATTTTCCTGATATGGAGAAGATTTGAGGTTATTAAAATATTTCCAACTAAGTAAACGAAATTTATTACTAAAATAATTTGTCAATTAAAAGTTTAAAATCTTACCGATATTATAGAGATTTCACTATTGTCTTAATATTAAATTAACACATATTTATTTCCTAAATTAAAAATTATAATAACTATAATTATTGAAATCAAGATTCACAATTTTAAATAAACTATATCTACTATACATTTTTGCAACACTTTTAAGGAATCCAATCGGGTCGTATTTTTTTAATTTTAACCCGGAAATCTTCAATTGGATCTTCTCTTAAATTTTGTCAAATATCAAAAACGAAATTATTATAATAAAATCTAAAAAAAATATATACTCTCAACTAATTACTATACCTAAACACTTTATTTATGGAATATTTTTTACGATTTTTATATTTAAGGAAATCAAATATGATGATTTGATGCTAATATAACAAATTTGAGATAATTTCCTAAAAAATCTCTACCTAATTTAAATATAAATATATGATTCTCATTTTACTTTTATTTGATCTTATATTTATATTATTTTGAATTATTATAAAAAATATATAGTTAATAAAACTTTAGATTTTTTTCTGCATATGCTATGATTCAAAATTTTAAAAACGGACATATATTACTCAATCGATGAAGAAAAAAATCTACTTAAAATTTTTAAAGTACATTTTAAGGAATCCAATTGGATCGGGTTTTTTTTTTAATGATTTTGACCCGAAAATTTTCAATCGGATCTTTCCTTAAATTTTGGTAAATTTTAAAAATGAAATTAATTAATAAAAAATATATATATATATATATATTTTTTTTTCTCAAATAATTACTATATCTAAACTTTTTATTTATGGCATATTTTCTATGATTTTAATAAATAAGGAAATCAAATATGATGATTTAATGTTTAATATAACAAATTTGAGCTAATTTCCTAAAAAGTCTCTACCTAATTTAAACATAAATATATGTTTCTCATTTCACTTTTATATTATCTTATATATATATTATTTTGAACTATTGTAATATATATTCCATTATTAAAATTTTTGATTTTTTCTGCATATGCTGTGATTCAAAATTTTTTAAACGGACATATATTACTCAATCGGAATTGAGTCATTCGGATATTTCCTTAATTTCTACAATTATCCAAAACGGGACAATATACCACGGGTGAAATCCTAAAATTAACAAATCAAAATATAATTATTTAGTATTTTAAGATACAATTATAAATTATTTCTATGTGTTGGTCCAGAAACACACATTAATTTTAAAATATATATATTATAGAAACCATTTGAAAGTAGAATTTTAAATTGATTCGATTATATATCTTTTTAAAAAAGTGTTATTAAAAAAATAATAAAAATGATGTTTAATTTTACGGGATGATATTAGATGGTGGGACGGGTTTGGATTGATATTAATTCGGGACAATATATATCACGGGTGAAATCCTAGGATTTTCAAATTAAAATATAATTATATAATTTTAAACACTAAACAAAACAAATACAAATTAAATTTCTATTTTTTAGTTACAATTATCTATTCATCAGTATAAAAAGATTTTAAAAAAATCAAATAATTAACCCGCGGTACACCGCGGGTCATATCCTAGTATATATATATATATATATATATATATATATATATATATATATATCATGCTATTTAATTCCAAAAACTATGTTTTCCTTAATTTAAATTTAGATTATTTATATACTCTAACCGAATTAGATTTAGGCAAGATTTTGGTTAATTAAATCAACAATATATAAGATTGCACTCGGCTAAACTCAACCATATAATGTTGTTTATATTTATCTTAGAAAAAGTATTGATGATTTTATCTAAGACTCATGTAAGACTTGCTCAAATTGGCCAATCTTAAAACTTCGTTTTTGCATCAAATCTAAATTTTTAATCACGAAGCTTTATTATATTAAGAAAAAGTATACCTTTATTTTGCCTTAATATATTTTGAAAGAATGCAATTCATTTTGATCTAGTAAAGAAGCCGTTTACGTTGACAGTCACCATTATCGCCTCCCATTATTTAAAGGTTGCATATTCCTTTTTTAAGAATTAAGAGTGGTATTTAGTTGGGATATATGTAAACGATTTTTTGAATATTATGAATAAGAATTGTAGGAAACACCAATAAATTGTATTCATTATCTTTAAAAATCTTTTTAAAAAATAAGTTGTTAGTTAATGAAATGCTAATAATTAGGAGTATTCGATTTATTACTTTTTCAATCGACGATTTATTATAGAAACAAAAACAAATATTTTTTTCCTTCTAAAATCTACTTTACAACTTTTACAAACATGGATTTGCATTGGATCAAAACGTAAAACAAAGTTAAGATACTATAATGATTAATCACCATGAATTACATAGATTTCAAAACCTAGTTAATAGTTATCATCATACCCTGAAAATCATAATCTAGAAGACGAAACCTAAATTATATGTGGCCGATGTTTGGTAAATGCCCGCCGTAAAAGAATCGGTGGCTCCCAGAAGTTGATCGTATCCACTAAATAGTCTTGAGGAAAACTTCAAATTCATCCAAGAAAGATCCCAAGCACCATCGTTGCCACAAAGCCCCCAATTTATCTGTGACCGGCATTTGATCTACCGGAAAATAATTGCCGCAGTAAAACCCTAACATGAAAGGATCGAGCAGAGAAGAATCCAAAACAGCAACATCCTTACAAACCTTGGAAGCAACACATGATCCCAAGTTGGAAAAAGTTTCGTGGGAACCACGAAAGACGTAACAGAACTCTTCAAATACACCACCAAATTAACCCTGATCTTCGGACGAAGACACCTTGCGGTTTGAGATGGTGACGTTGTTGTCTGAAGCCCTAAGATGATTAAACAGGTTGGATTATATGATTCACAATTAATGATAGAATTGTAGGAAAGATTACGAAATCATGCGATAACAATAAAGTTATCGATGAAGAAAAAACATAGATCTATTATATATAATGCAATTTAGTAACAAAACCTAAAATGAAAAAAAAAATTCTTAAGATGAGAAGTAGGATAAACCTTTGTCATGCCCCTCTGAAAAGATGATGTAGCATTAAAGATTCACGGCTGAGAAGGAAACACATAAAAGAAAATATTATGTGATATATATGAAACAAAATCTAAATTAAAAACTTAAACTATTATAATAAAAATGATGTAAAGTAGGATTAACCTTTGAATATAAGGAGAATTAACTCCATCATTTCTCACAAATTATTTTGTGGCTTCCATGCTCTGAAAATTGTCACCTTAATCCTCCATGAATCTGTAAGAATTTTGATTCATAGATTAGTTTTAACCATCCCAAAATTTATGATTCAATAAAAATTAGTGACCAAAAGATGTGTCATGCAAAATTAGTGACCAAACTTAATAAAAAATAAAACCAACAAATTCAACAAACCAAGTAAAAGAAAAGAATACATACATTAGCCATTATTATAAACTAAAATGGAAGAATGGAAAACTCAAAAACAAAAGTAAAGATACATGTTATGCACCAGCAACCTAGGCTTGATACTCTTTTGTTTTGTTCCAATATTTATAGGCCTAAAGATGACATAAAAAAGAATATGCTTGATCCAAAGAAATATTCTAAATCATTTATGACGTATCTATTGTAATTGCTAAAGTTGTTTAAAATATTTTTGGTTAAGATCGCAAAACTAACTATAGATGTAGAATATGGAATTATCATTAACTAATTGAAATTATGACAAATTTTAAATCACGTGGTTAACAATTTTCCACAATATTTGAGATTTGTATAGTTAATGATAACTATATTTTAAGAAAATCAGAATATTTTGTTGACTGTTTTGATTTGTGTGTGTTATAGTTGCTTAAAATACGGGATATGAATTTCAATTTTGTAAATAAAATGATATATTTAATATATACTAATATTTAGCAAGTGGTTAGTAGAATATGGAAAAAAAATCTCAAAGATTATTTTTGTTATTAGGAATATTAGATATTCATAGATTTTGTATTTATTTTGAATATCTCCAAATATTTCTAATTGTCATTTATAATTTTGATTTTTGCACAAAAAAAAAATTATAATTTTGACTATTTTTGGAGTTACTCCAAAATATATTAGATTTTATGGTTTTGAAAAATAATTAGTATTCCAACGATTGTTTAAATATAGAAGATTGTTTGATTTGTAAATTTTTTTAAAAAAAAATTGAAATTATTATTTTTAATATCAGTTTTGGATAATTTATTAACTAATTTAGACATTAAAACGATTTAGAGGTTTTAATAGTTTCCATATGATATATATTCTTAATATTAATTAATTATGCATTATATAAACAAAATCTTTTAATATTTTTAAACCCGTTGATCCGTTGACCCGTTTATATATATTAGTGACATGGAATAAATTTTATGATTAGAATTATATAATGGCATATATTGTAATTTCAGAGATTTAGGTAACTTAAATTATTGTTTGTTTATATAGGATTCGAGTTATATTGTTTAGCTTCATCAAAGATTACGAATCTTACTAACATTTTCAATCTCATCTTGTAAAATAGCTATATGAGTATTATAATTATCGGTATTAAAACGTTTAAAATGATATATCATTTTCGAATAGCATTTTTTATAATAAATTTTTTATAATAAATTGGCTTGATATAAAATATTTTCAATGATATATCATTTTATGTTTACAATTTCAATAACATTTTTATAATTCACTTTATAACATGTTCGAATGATGGATTACTATATAACATTTTGAGTAACATTTTCAATGTGTTAAATTTTTAAATTGTCGAATTGTGTTAAATTATGACTCTCGAATTGATTATTGAACATCATTGTGTTAAATTGTCGAATTGATTAGAATAAGACATTCTCGAATTATATTGAATTAGATTAAACTATATTAATTATTGAAATTATATAAAAAAAATCTTTTGATATCTTTAAACCCGTTGACCCGTTGACCCGTTAAATATATATTAGTGAAATGGAATAAAATGTTTATAATTAGATATCTCTAATGGCATATATTGTAATTTTTTACAAAATCTAAGTTATGAGCGTTAGGATGTACTTTCCAAATATTAGTATAGGATAGTTATGGTTAAGTCGACCGACAGTCATGATTAAATGTTGCTTGATACGTACATTTATATATTTGTATATTACAAATTGTAATTAACTTCCTCTTTTTTTTTTTGTATTGGTCAAATGTGTAGTAACAGTTGGAATTTATCATACGGTTTTAAAAAATCAAGTGGCTATTTATTTATTTACTACCTCGACAAAGTTTAATGACGTAGACCAAATATAAAAACACAGTTTCCTAGTTATTAACTACCTCTCGACCAAGTTTATAAACTGTCTTTTTATAATTAAAAAAAAAAAAAAATTCTTTTGACACAGCTGTTTCCTTATTATTGACTACCTTGAGTGATCTCTAGTCACTCTCTGTTCTTGTGGTCTCTACAATCTTGCGAAATTAAAACATAAGTGTTTTGAAATGAATCTATGTTGGTGTTTTTATTGAAATCGACGGTTACAAGGCAAACGTGAGAGATGGGAAACTTATAGTAAGAATAATCAATAAACTAATAAATTATTTAATTAATTAGTAATTCCAAATATTTCATACTCAATTCGTCCTTGACCTCTTTATAAACAACACACGTACATGGAAAAACTTCCAAAGTATCAAATTATCGAATCGTAAAGGCAAACACCGACCCAGCACAAGTACTCTCGTATCCTCTCTATCTCATATTCGTTAATCGTTACATGAAAGATGAAACACGAGGGCTCTCAATATATATATAAATACATATAACAGCATATATATACTTATATAAGTATACCGTAAGCATATATTATTTATACACATTACATATTATTCGTAAGAAACTGTAAACTAAGTGAGTATTATATATGTACATGCACTTATACATAGGGATCATCGTTATGTGGAGGTTGAAGATAGGAGAGGGAAATGGAGAAGACCCTTACTTGTTTAGCAGCAACAACTTCGTTGGACGTCAAACATGGGAGTTTGATCCTGAAGCCGGCACACCGGAGGAACGAGCTGCTGCCTGTCGAAGAAGCTCGCCGTAGTTTCTTAGTCAATCGTTCACGTGTTAAAGGCTGCAGTGATCTCTTGTGGCGAATGCAAGTAAGTGTTTTTTGTTTACTAGTGAGTTGTTTTTTATCTTCTTGGTCTAGCTAAGTTGATTTTGATTGTACGCACAGTTTTTGAAAGAGGCAAAATTCGAGCAAGTTATCCCGCCGGTGAAGATTGACAACGGCGAAGGCATAACATATGAAAATGCGACTAATGCGTTAAAGAGAGGAGTCTCTTTCTTCTCGGCGTTACAAGCCTCCGACGGTCACTGGCCAGGAGAAATCACCGGACCTCTCTTCTTTCTTCCTCCATTGGTATTTTGTCTGTATATCACAGGACACCTTGAGAAGGTATTCGATGCAGAACACCACAAAGAGATGTGTCGACATATCTATTGTCATCAGGTACGTTCAACGATTGGCTTGGATAAAATATTAAAGTGGACTAGAGATCCTCATAGGAGTTGTGTGTTTGTCCATTAAATTTGCAGAACAAAGATGGTGGATGGGGATTACACATTGAAAGCAAGAGCGTTATGTTCTGCACCGCACTTAATTACATATGCTTGCGTATTCTTGGAGAAGGTCCTAATGGAGGACAAGATAACGCGTGCAAACGGGCCAGGCAATGGATTCTTGACCATGGTGGTGTGACTTATATTCCTTCTTGGGGAAAAATTTGGCTCTCGGTAATATCTTA
Organism: Arabidopsis lyrata subsp. lyrata; assembly: GCF_000004255.2. Lineage (NCBI taxonomy): Eukaryota > Viridiplantae > Streptophyta > Magnoliopsida > Brassicales > Brassicaceae > Arabidopsis > Arabidopsis lyrata. The sequence continues at coordinate 11,698,170 of NW_003302554.1, forward strand.
TGGAACATATGTTAATATAACTTAGAGATGTTGAAGTTTTTATACTACCATCAATGTTCTAATTTTCTTTGTAGATACTTGGAATCTATGCTTGGTCTGGAACAAACCCGAGGCCTCCCGAGATCTGGTTGCTGCCTTCTTCCATTCCAATACATCTAGGTTTGTTCTTTTCTTATTTTGAAGATTATACTCGATGGAATCTTATGTATTGATGTTTGTAGATGTTAATGCGTTCGGTCTTGACTTATGTTAAACAAATACAGGAAAAATATTGTGTATAACCCGAATGGTTTATATGCCCATGTCTTACCTATATGGGAAAAGATTTGTTGGTCCTCTAACACCTCTTATCATGCAATTGCGCGAGGAACTCTACTTACAACCTTATGAAAAAATCAATTGGAACAAAGCGCGCCGTCTATATGCAAAAGTATAGTTAACCAATTAAATTAATCTTCAAATTATTTTTCATGTGTGAAAATATCCACAAGCATTACATCATTCACCTTTGCAGGAAGACATGTTTTATCCTCATCCTTTGGTTCAAGATTTGATATGGGACACTCTTTACATTTTTATGGAGCCTTTTCTTACAAGTTGGCCGTTAAACAAGCTTGTAAGGGAAAAGGCTCTTCGGCTGGCAATGGAGCACATACATTATGAGGACGAAAATAGTCATTATATTACCATCGGATGTGTGTTTTTTTTTTTTTTTTTTTTTTTTTTTGTTAAACCCGGGGGTATCCCGGGCCACTGAGTAAACCTCAGAGCCCAGACTAATCCCCATCGGGTGGGCGTGACCCATGGGTAGGCTCGCGCACCGGGTATGCAAATGGATCTAAGACATAATCCATACCCATGTGGCCAAGGAGAATTGAACCCGGGTGCTTTATTGGAATTACCTCCTCAAACACCACTAGGCCAAGACCACTTAGTTTCGGATGTGTTGAGAAGGTAAAAATTGAGAAATCCTTTAAAATATAGTGCATGAATTATGTAAATTTTAAAATTACATGCTTAAATGTTCATGTAGGTTTTGTGCATGCTTGCTTGCTGGATTGAGAATCCGAATGGAGAGCACTTTAAGAAACATCTTGCTAGAATTCCAGACTTTATGTGGGTAGCTGAAGACGGACTGAAAATGCATGTTCTAAAGATTTAAACAAGATTTTAAAGTATACTTTAGTTGAGAAATTTTTTAAGCATTCCAATTTTTTCAGAGCTTTGGAAGTCAACTTTGGGAGACCGGGTTTGCAATTCAAGCTTTACTTGCTAGTGATCTTTGTGATGAAACTGATGTCGTACTTAGGAAAGGACACAATTACATTAAAAATTCTCAGGTTTGATATCTTTATTTTTATTTTTAGGAAAACAACTTCATTGATATCAAATTGATATTACAAAGTTAGTATACAAAACTTTTAGAAAACAAATTTGGTATTTTTGTATCTTAAAATGTTCCATAGAACAACTAAATGTGAGCATATGCATTGCTAGTGTCTCACAAAGTATCTCAAAAAATAATAAACAATAAATATTGTTAATATAGTAGATGAGTCTCTCAAAAGTTGAGACACTCTCTCCATAGTCTCTCATTTGAGAGACTTTGGTGGGAGTGTCTCAACTTTCGAGAGACCCATATAATATAATAATGATATAATTTAACCTTTTATAATATTATATTTTTATTTATATTTTATTGTTTATTGAGACATTCTACGAGAGACTACCAATGCTCATGCTCAGATCCTAAATTAGATAACTTTGTAGGTTAGAGAAAACCCTTCGGGTGACTTCAAAAGCATGTATCGCCACATTTCCAAAGGAGCATGGACTTTGTCTGATCGAGATCAAGGATGGCAAGTTTCAGATTGTACAGCTGAAGCTTTGAAGGTAATCAAATTAGTTGTCGGAGCAGAATTAGTTAGATTTTCCACAAGAGTTATTGTAATTGGTTCTTTCCCTAAATATTTTGTAATTAGTTATTTCCTTAAAAAAAATTTCCCAGCGTAATTGGTTCTTTCAGATCTTTGATTAACATAAATAGTTTGTGATCCACAATTAACTCATAAAAATCTTTGATTTAAATAACTAAAATAGAAATTAATATATGTTATAAATATTCCATATATATTATTTCGTTTATTTAAATATGAAATAAATAGTTGAAGTTACTCTTATATTTCAAAAAAAAAATCTAAAAAATAAATAAATAAATACACAATCATAGATATATATATATATATATATATATATATATATATATATACAATATACATAAATAATCCCGAAAATATCTCATTGATATGTAATTTATTACCAAATTTAAATAAATTTGATTCCCAAGATGCAATATCTTTTTAGTAAACAAAAAATCTTTTAAAAAATCTTTTACTTTCGTTTTAAAGATTATACAACTAGATTCAAAAAAGAATCTTATCTAATTTTTTCATGTTGCAGTTTGCGATTTTGATAACTTTGAAAAAACTATGGAAATCATCAACAGCGTATCCTATAAACTAAATATACATATGATTTTTGAAAAATATTAATAGTTATAATTCTTTTCATTAGATATATGATTTTTGTTTTTAATTTCCAGTTTTTTATTTTCAAAGTTATTCATGTTTCTTCTCTATATTCTTAATGTTTATAAATGGTTTTTTTGTAGACTAACATGTTTTCTCTTTTCCTTCGATTTCAGAAAGATGGTTTTTAAATATATGAGATTCTTATTCTTATTTTTAGTATTCTAATGACATTTAATATTTTGTGATATGTACTTTTAAAAAACTATGTGTGTGAGTTTCCGATTGGTAAGTGTAATTTTCTAAAATTTTAAAACAATTTTAATAATTATTTTTATAAGATTATTTTTTGTTACTAAATCTCATCATATATTTTTCACTGTTCTTCTAAATTTCTCTATCACCTCTACGACTCAACAGATTTGAATGATTGGAGGTGGACATGCCGAATCGGATCCTATTGTTTGGCTTGGATCTGACGTTCTGGAACATGTAATTCGCAAATTTCAACCTCTCTTCCTTAATTGCATAAATCTTCATGTGTAATCGCTTGAGAAAATCTCATAAAGAGTAAGAGAATGGAAAGGGATCGAAAATGAACACGAAAGTGTTTTTTTCGTTTATGTTGTCTCAAGTAAAGCAGATGAAAACCCCATTTTTGTGCCCTCTATTTAAGATATAATATTTCTTTTTGACAATTGTAGTAATTTTATTTGTCTCTTAGGGCATGATTGGTTGGGCTTTAAATCATTCTTACATTCTTAATTTTTCTTAAACCCTTAAATATATGCCAATCGTGTTGTAGTCTTTTTCTAAAGGTAGAGCTCATATTGTCAATCATGTTGTAGCTTTTGTTTTTAAGCTAAAGCCTTTTTTCTTTCCTTTTTTGTTTTTTTAAGTTGTATTAGGATAAATTCTCAGAATCCTATTTTTTTTGCTTTAGACGGGCTGTAGATAAATATGTAAACTGTTAATTATTTTGCACAAAAAATGTTAAGTTGTAGAAAACTAGTAATTATCAAACACAAAAAAAAATGATAAGTTGTAGAAAACTGATAATTATCAAACACGAAAAAAACAAATTCGAGATGAGCTTGCAATGAATTTATGGAATACTCATAGGTAAAATTATTATTTATTTTATTTATAATCATAGGCTTTTATGTTTTACTATGAGTTTTCATAAGTATTTACTTTTTATTTAATTTTTCATTTGATATTATTATTTATTTATTTAAATTATTAATACAAGATATTTTATTAACTGTAATACAAAACAGAAAAAAAATCTTTTTATTACACCATATTATACTACAAATAAATATCTACAACCAAAAACTTACAGATACAGCAAAAATTCTACAGCAACAAATGATACAGCTACAGCCAACACAGCTACCACTACAGCGAAAACAGCTACAGCTACAGCCAACACAGGTACGACAAAAATTCTACAGCTACAGCCGAACCAATCACCCACTTAATTTATTTCTATCTTTTATTATCTGTTCACATTAATAACAAAAATAAAACAATATCTTGCGTTATTAATAAATTTATACCAACGGTGACTTTCTTTATTTGGTTAGTACTATATAGTATATAGTAACCAAAATTTAAATATTAGGATTGAAAATTAAGTATATAAGCATTGAATTTTAATTTTATAACACAAAATTGAGTAATGCAATTTTGAGTGTACGTGGGATAGTAACTTTAATAACATGTACTTTAGTCATATAGATAGTTTTGCATATTATACCTAAATAATAATACATTATACATTTAATATACACATACCTATGGTTCTTTTTAATTAGATTATAATAAATTCAATAACCAATAGTTTTATTTATTACAAATAGATTGACTACATTAAACTGTGACATCCTTATTAAAAAATCATACAAACTTAATCGATGTTTATACTACAAAATCATAAACTCTTAAAATAATTCCGGATCTGAATAGTTTATTCTTTATCTAAACAAAAAACTAATTTGTTTTTAGTGTTTGATTAGATTTTAAAAAAAAATGATAACTGATTTGTCTTATGATCTCATATTTAATTTGCACTCCAAATATTTTAATACAACTGCATTACATGTAAATGAGTTTCATTTTTATGTCTTTAATCAAAAAAATATTTCTTCTTTAATAGTATAGATAATAATAATATGGCCCAATGATATGAAGAAAAATTTGAAAACCTGTATAGATTGAAGTGACTATTGAAGGAGAAGACGATGAGATTAATTACGTCATATACTTCAAATTTCAAAGACGATGAGATTAACAATTCATAGAAGAAACAAAGCGTATATTCAGTGTATACTGATAGTAACCAATTACGTACGTAGCTATCTTTTTGCATATTATAACCCTCTTTCTTTACAACTATAATATTATATTAATTATATCACCTGTACCAAATATCTCTAAATTCTACGTACACTCCCACTTCTTCTGCTCCTCAAATTCATCAAACCCATTTCTATTCTAACTCCCAAAAATGGCGATTCGTCTTCCTTTGATCTGTCTTCTTGTTTCAGTCACGGCGATTGCAGCTGATTTGACACCGGAGTTACTTTTCAATTTATGGACTTCTTATATCCGTTTTCTTCTAGTCTTGCACAACTATTTCCTATGTTAGGAATCTTGTTATAATTTCTTTGGGAAGTTGTTCTGCAATGATTTTCTAGTCTTAATGGTTTTTTATTTTAAAATAATAAGATATTTACGAAAATGAAAGAAACAGACATAATATAAAAAAAGTGTGTTTGTATTTTTACATTTTCTTTTCACCTTAAAAATGAGTACAAATATCTGAAGACGGGTGTCTCATGCTGATTGGCTACAGTTTCAGTATTATTTGTGAGTCTGTACGTTAATAGCAAATAAATGTAAATTATTTAATTTGTTATTGCAGATTTCACCGACGTAAAAAGCACCAACGTCCAAGTAGGAAAAGGAGGCGTGAACGTTAACGCCGGAAAAGGTAAGCCCGGCGGAGGAACCGCCGTGAACGTCGGAAAAGGAGGTGTATACGTACCGGAAAGGGTAAGCCTGGCGGAGGGACACACGTAAGCGTTAGCGGCGGAAAAGGTCACAGCGGAGGCGTTGGTGTCTATGCGGGTAAACCCGGTAAGAGAACCGACGTAGGAGTGGGTAAAGGCGGCGTGATAGTTCACACCCGCCACAAGGGCAAAAGCCTGTTTACGTCGCTGTGAAACCAGGACCCAACCCTTTTGTGTATAACTATGCAGCGAGTAAGACTCAGCTCCACGACGATCCCAAAGCGGCTCTCTTCTTCTTGGAGAAGGATATGTTTCCCGGTAAAGCTATGAACCTTCGGTTTAATGCAGAGGACGGTTGCGGCGGGGTCAAGAAGTTGTCGGACGACAAGTCGGTGGTGTGTCACAAACAGAAGTATCCGTTCGCGGTGTTCTACTGCCATAAGGCTATGATGACCAGCGTTTACGCGGTTCCACTTGAAGGAGAGAACGGGATGCGAGCTAAAGCAGTTGCGGTGTGCCACAAGAACACCTCGGCTTGGAACCCAAACCACTTGGCCTTCAAAGTTCTTAAGGTGAAGCCAGGGACCGTTCCGGTCTGCCACTTCCTCCCGGAGACCCATGTTGTGTGGTTCACCTACTAGATATACTTTCTATACTTTGGATTATTATGTAATAATATTTGAGATAATCTATCTTTTGAGATGTTTTGCTAATGAACATATACATATATATATATATATATATATATATATATATATATATATATATATTACACATAGTAATGCGTGGTTTTCATATATAGTCAAAGAACGAAGGCATTTTATCTGTGTTTTTTTTTCTTTAACTTTACGTAGCTGTCTTTAATATGCTCGGATTCTTGTTGTTTTGCAAGAAAATATAATAAAACCAGACTTAAAATGTTACCTTAATTTGGCCCAAACTGTTTAAATGTTTATGACAGCCAACTTTATTGAGATAGAGCGGGTTATGAGTAGTTTCGCCTGGGAATGTGATTGAAGTGAATGATGAAGTATGATATCAAAATAAGGTATTTGAGAGTGGGGACAATAGTAGTTGTTGTGTGGGTTTGTTTGAGGAAGAACAAGGAAAGCTTGGTCACATAGAGGTTGATCATGTCATGAATGTGGAAAAAGAAAGAGAGGAAAGTGTTTTGAGTTCAAATTCAAATGAAAATGGTGATAAAGATTGGTGGGTTGGTCTATGTGATTCTTCAGGGATTGCTGAGGATTGAGGAGTTGCTTGACTGGGAGTTTCAAAGGTAGTTTGACTTGTCAAAGTGATGATCTCTGGTATCTCTCAGATAACAGTTGTGTGATATAATCAGCAAGCTAGTGGATATCGTACATGTGAGCGCGTATTAACCCAATAAAACATCGATCTTTTGATTGTAAAGTCTAATGTTTTGTTTGGTTACACTGGAGTGTGGATCTTGAGGTTGTGTAGTAGTTCTTTGGAGTGTGTAAAGAGCATTAATTAGGATAAATGTGTCAAAAATGGATTCAAATCTATGGGTCGAGCCGATCTATCAACTCTGATGAATGATTTTTTTTTTTTTTAAATCAAGAATTGCAGTTTAGTGTAACACGATCGACATTGATTGTCATGCTATACTTGCGGTGGCAAATGTTATTTTATTGGAGGCAAACCTTAATAAAACCATTATTTTTTTTTTATTTTTTTTTTTCCTCAAACACCATTTCTATTAAGATATCGGAAAGAGACTCTCCGCTAGGGAGAGCCAATCAGGAACCGACGAACTTACATGGGAAAATAGACTATTCCTAGCCCAAGCTTTTTTAGCTAAACAATCTGCTCGAGTATTAAAACTTCGAGGAACAAATCTAATGCTAAACGACGGAAAAAAACAAACGAGAGATCGGAAAGAGGCCATTTCTGCTGCGAAAGATGGCCAAGCGTCTTGGTTGTCTAGGATAGATATCATGTCCGAGCAATCAGATGCGAAGGCGCCATTGGTAATGCCTAGCGAGATCAAACACTCCATTGCCCAGAGCAAAGAATCAATCTCCGCGTGGAGCGGTGAGAGGCTCCTTCTCGAGCTCATTAAGCCAAACTGAAGAATACGGTCTTGGTCGACTAAAACCCAACCATGTCCACTTAGAGAGTCCTCCGAGTGCCAGGAAGCATCAATCTGACATTCCGAGATCTTGGGGAAGGACGCGGGAAGTAGAACCGACCGGGCAAGAGATTCAGGATCTGCTGCTTCTTTCATGTTTGCTTTCTTCCACACAGAGGCTTCTCGTAAAGCCAAAGCAAGAGTCTCCTGAGGAGGTTCTTTGAAGTTTTCAAAGCAAAATCTGTTACGACTTTTCCAGATATACCACAATATCCATGGAAAGAGTTCCAAAGTTTCCTCTTCTATTCCGAATTCTTTCCCACGCCAGAAAAGAAAGTCGAAATTATAGAAAAGGGAACTTCTGGGGAAAATGTGCCCTGAGGTGGGAATGGGTGATAAGGCCCAAATTTGCCTCGAAGGCGGACAATCAAAGAGAAGATGGTTTATGGATTCTTCCAGAGCCCCACAACGGGGACATCCTTAGCTTTCTCGTTGCCAATATGACGATAGCATAATCTCTGATAAGTGGCTAAACAGCCTGAAACACATTGCCACGCGAAATGCATAAGCTTTCGCGTAGTTTTTAACTTCCATACCTGTGCCTGAAGTGCCGAAACACCAGGTCCCTGAAAAGGGGGGTCACAGGTAGGACGAGATAACTCTCGCGCGGCCCAGTATCCTGATTTAACAGAATAGTTTCCGGATTTGGTGTGCGACCAGCTATAGCCATCACTTAAGTAGGTACGACTTGGCCGTATTCCTAAAATAAGTGGAATATCAGCGGGGTCAATCAACGCTTGAAGGCGGTCCAGCTTCCAAAGCTTTGTTGATTCATCAATCAGGTCGTTGACATAGAGAAGAGGGTCTCTTACATCAAGAAGACTCTTAGCAGCTCTCGCCGGGATAGTGGGAATCCACGGGTCCTCCCACACTTTAGTTAGCATTCCGGAGCCTATGGTTCTTCGGAGACCCGAGACAAGAAGAGGTTTGGCAGCCATTATACTTCTCCAGCCATAGGAGGGCCGATTCGAATTTCCTATGTGTAAGGGGTCGCTAAAACGATAATAACGTCCCCTTAAGACTCTACTTAAAAGAGAGTTAGGAAATTTAATAAGGCGCCATAATTGCTTAGCCAGTAGGGCTAGATTGAATTCCTCAAGCGTTCTAAAGCCGAGACCACCTTCAGAATAAGGTGTACAAAGTTTATCCCACGCTATCCAGTGGATACCATTGCTGTTCTCATTAGTTTTCCACCAAAAGTTTGCAATGGCACTGCTTAATTTTGAGCGAATCGCTTTGGGAAGTAGGAAACACGACATAATATATGTCGGAAGAGCTTGCGCAACAGACTTTATGAGGACTTCTTTGCCGCCTTTGGACAAGAACTTTGCGGACCAGGTATTGAGCCTTTTTTTAAGCCGATCTCTAACGAAGGAGAAGACTTGAACTTTTGAGCCGTGAATCTGTTCAGGAAGACCCAGATACGATCCCATACCCCCATCACGGTGAATTCCAATTGTCGCTTTAATGGTATTTCTGGTTGTGTTATCCACGTCATGACCAAACATTACCGAGGATTTAGCAGAATTTAGTTGTTGGCCTGAAGCCTCGCCATAGGTACGGAGAATCTTAATAATTTCACGACCTTGCGTCGGATCTGCTCTACAGAAGAACAAGCTATCATCGGCAAACCAAAGATGTGAGGTAGAGGGACTGGCACGGGAAATTTGAAGACCTTGAATGCGACCATGCCATTCGACATCCTTAAGCTTTGCCACCAATGCCTCTGTACATAAAATGAACAGGAAAGGGGAGATAGGATCACCTTGGCGAATGCCCCTAGATGGTCTGATAATCCCTCTAGGTGAGCCATTTATAAGAACTTTATACGAGACCGAGGAGATGCAAAAGATGATCCAATCTACCCATCGCTGAGCGAAGCCCATTTTCAGCATTAGGGCCCTAAGAAAAGACCATTCCACCCGGTCATAAGCTTTACTCATATCTGTCTTTATAGCCATGAATTTTTTCTTGCAAGCCGGGTTTGTGCGGAGGGCATGAAAATTTTCCTGGGCTATAAGAATATTATCGGTGATAAGTCGTCCAGCCACAAAGGCGGATTGAGTCTCGGATATAAGATCCGGAAGAAGTTTTTTAAGCCGAAGACTCAGAACCTTCGAGATGACTTTGTATCCAACGTTACACAGGCTGATTGGACGAAATTCCGTCATCTTCCTTGGTCTATCGGTCTTAGGGATCAGGCAAATATTAGTCTCGTTTAGGCAATTATCAAAGGATCCAGAAGAGTGGAAGTTTTGGACTAATTTAATTAGGTCTTGTCCAATCAGATCCCAGAACTTTTGGTAGAAAAAGGCCGTCATCCCGTCCGGACCCGGGGCTTTATCTCACTACAAGAAAACAAGCCGTTTGCGACTCCCATAATAGTCGGAAAACAGTCACAAATCACTTGTTTGCGACTATTGTCCGACTAATTAAATGGGTCGCTAAAAAACGGTCGCTAAATAAAACAGTCGCAACATAGTCACTTATTTGCGACTACTTTCTTACCGCACTATATAGTTGTAAATAAGCGACTAATTTGTGACTTGTATATGTTGTTGCATATTCCCGACTAAAATGCAACTGAGTTTGATTAGAGACAGATTTGTGACTAAGATTTGTAAGGTGAAAAAAAAATAGTAGTCCCAATTTAGTCTCGTATTAGCAAAGATTCTGCCACCAGTGTAATTTGGTTTAGTCACAAAATGGTCATAACTTTGTGGTTTGTCGAGTAACAATTTGTTTTGCAATCATAAACCTAATTCAATTTCGAATTGAAAAGCAGTAATCAAACAGAAATCAGATTAACAACTGAGTAATCAAATAACCATCCTAATTAAACAAGATAATCCTAGTTTTAACCAAAATATTAGCATCCTAATAAAACAGGTTTCATCCAACTTACAAAAGACACAATTAAGAGAACAAGTTCATAGGTTAGAAGAAGTGTCTTCTGGGGTGCCTGCTGCGTCTGGGATGGCTGCAGCTGCAGCTTTTGTAGTTGGTAGAGTGCCTGCAGCTGTTGTAGTTTCTTGGATGGGTGGTTGAGGTTGTGTAGAAGCAGAAGACAAAAAAGTTGCCAACTCAGGATCCTTATCTTTGATGAAGACGAGGAGCTTCTCCAAGCGAGATTGAGATTGGCGGTGCTCCTCATCACGTTTTGCATTTTCAGCCTCGTGTTCAGATATCTTGCGCCGCAGCTGATCTTGAAGCTCCACAATGGTTGCTGTAGAAGAGCTCGCATAACTCTCTTTCCTTTTTCCTTTGTTCAGTGTCTCCACAAGCGATCCAAGACCATAAGGGGTACCTTTGTCATCTTTATGAGTACACTAAAACAAAATCCAAAGAATCAGTGAACAAGAACAAGAAGGATGTCCAACAAAACGAAATCAATTACCTTAAGAAAGATCTCATTCTTTTCATCAATGCTGAGCATACGGTCAGTGGAATGTTCAGAGGAATTAGCAGAATTCTGAGGACCCTCCTCGTCCAATTCAGACATCCTGTCTTCAATGCCCTTCGCATACGCCTCAGCAACTTCTTTAGCTTTTTGATCCACAAATGATCCATCAGCCCTTGTATGTGTTTTCATAAACACTTCGCCAAGTGATACAGGACGCTTGAGCTCTTCCTCCTACAATTAAACTCAAGCAGATTTAAATCATGGAAGCAATATTAGAAAATCAGAGAAATGATTTGTTTGGATGGAAAGAGGACTCTTACCATTTCTTGATGAACTTGCACAAAAGATTTCTGACCGGCTAAGTGTTTGTGCACTCCAAGACCTCCACGATCAGAGTTTCTGCACTGTGAAGCATTCTCACTCCTCTCAATAGCATCCTCAGTCTTCCAATACACCCACATCTCAGCCCAAAGTGTATCACGGATCCACGGTGGTTGTACATCACTCTGCTTTGCTTGACTGACAATCCCTTTCATCCGTTTCTTGGCTATCACCAAGAATCCTTCTCTAACAAGCTCAGTAATCCCGACATCCCAATTATACTTCCGCTACATAACAAGCACTTAAGTTAGCAAAGTTACTAAGTCATATATATTAAACAATAACAGAATGTAAGGTATATATGACATTACCGCAAAACTTCTGAAGTATCTCTCTCGAATGGGTATTGGAGTAACCTTCCAACTGAAGTAAGGCCCATCAAACTTCCTCCGGAAGATTCCAGCAATCACTCTAGACAGCTTCCCTTTGTGCCGGTTAAACCTGTAACGAAAGTACATTTCACTTTAGTTATGCACTAAGACACTGTGAAAAATAACTCCTAATTCTATTCATTTCTTGAAATCACAGAATTTATTTGATGCAATAACCAACAGATACTGAGCAAGAATGAAATATGTTTGATTAACAGCAGAATCAACTATGACAAGTCTCTAAACTTCAAGTTGAATTACCAAACAAAGCTTTAGTCGTAAATGAACAAGAACCATGAGTCTATCAATGAACAATAAGTTGGTCCAACACAGAGATAACATAGATTCTCAAAACAAACACGGAAAACAAACCAAAATGTTTAACAAACACTAAGCTTTCTACTACAGGACATGACTACATGATTTGCAAATGCTTTTAAAAAAACACAAATGCTCACAAACAATCACAAAATCAGATGATCAATCAAAAACACATATGCTCACAAAAAAATCACAAAATCACAAGGAGAAAAGGAAAGAGATTACCAGAGAGTCTCAACTCCAGGGATCGGGTTCTGAGACAGAAGTGGAAGATGTTGTCGGCCTGGAAGGACTAGCAAACGATCCAACATTTCTTGGTAGTCGACATTTTGATCTCCATTTTGTTCTTAAGGCTCTTCGTCTACTTCTTCCTCATAATCGTCTTCATCATTAAGGTTTAGCTCTGGTGGTATGACCTGTTGCTCCTCTGGATCCTGACGAGGAGGAGGCTGTGGTAGACGCGGAGGAGGCTGCTGTTGACGAGAAGAAGAAGGCTGATGTTGACGAGGAGGCGGCTGCTGTTGACGAGAAGATGAAGGCTGCTGTTGACGAGAAGAAGAAGGTTGTTGTTGACGCCCAAGAGGTTGTTTTCGACGAGCAGGAGGTGGTTGTTGAGAGCCAGCCGGCGGTGGTTGTTGAGAGCCAGCCCGTGGTGTTTGTTGAGAGCCACCCGGCGCTGTTTGTTGAGACCCACCCGACGGTGCTTGTTGAGAGACAGCAGGTGATGTTTGAAGAGCAGGAGTCGAGGGTACTTGTGTCGCCGGCGGATATTGGGAAGGACGACTTACAGACTGTGTCGCCGAACTTGGGTTCGACGAGTGAGAAGAGGTTCCGACGCCACTGGGGATGAGTTTAGGATTCTGACCATGGTAGACTCTGGCACCACGGTTATTTGTCGATTTGCCTCCGCGACCTCTCGCTGACTTGCCTTTGGTAGGAGCCATTAGAAAGAAACGAAAGAGGGATTCAAAAGAGAAAGAACCGGATTAGGGATTCGAAAGAGAAAGAGACAAAATAGGAATTTGAAAGAGAAAGAATCGGATTAGGGATTCGAATGAGAATGAAGCGAAAGAGAAGAAGAGAAGGAATCGATTCAGGGAGAGAGAGAGATTGAAACCCTAGATCGAGAGAGAAGAAGAAGAATCGCAGAGTTGGAGTGAAGAAACCCTAGATCGAGAGAGAAAGAAGATCGAGAGAGAAGGAAGAAAGTGAAAAGTCGAGTGTGTATTTTGCCTAGTAATTAACGAAAAGGAGTCGCTCTTTAGTCGCAAAACAATTGCAACATCAATTATTTGGGGGGGAAAATTAAGCGCCCAAATACTTAGGGAAAATTTCATAAGATTTAACAAAAGTTGCAAAACAGTTGCAATATTAGTCGGCAAATAGTCACAAAACATGTCGTAATTTAGTCACAATATTTGAACAGTCACGAAAATGTCACAAACTAGTCGCAAACTGTGACTAAGTTGAGACAGACAATAAAAAGTCACAATACAAAAAATTCAAAATCTATGGATTTGATTCACTCTATTGATAGAAATCACTCATAAACACTCACTTTAGTAGCATAGAATACATGTACAAGTGTTAGGTTGGTCAAACCTGGCTTTCTCAACATATTTTATAAATTTTACAAAATTTCATATCATGTTCATAAAGTAACATGATGAGTTCATATGGATTTAGAACTTTTGAATGTTTGGATTGTAAACATTGAATTTCAAGAGGTTGGTTGAGTTTTTTTTTACTAATTTCAATAAAATCAAAGTAGTAACATATAAGAAAACATGTAAACAAACTTCAATTTACAAATTTCGAATTGAAAATATCGAGCGTTGGTAATCTGTAGCAAAATAGTCGCTAATCTCAGGTGCTAGACGCCAAAGGGTCACAAAATAGTTATCAAAATTTCTTAAAATATAACAAACATCGCAAACGTCGCAAAATAGTCGCTAATCTCAGGTGCTAGACGCAAAAGGGTCACAACATCAGTCGTACAATGGTCACACAATATGTCGGATTATGGTCACAAACCTCAAATCTGATATTTCGAATGTTTAATATCGAGAGTTGGTAATATGTAGCAAAGTGGTCACTAAATCTCAGATAAATGTGATCGATTATCTTTGTTCGTCGCAAATATGTTGCAATTTTGCGACCGTTTTGTGACCTTTAGTCAAATTGTAAAAAAAAAGAGTTCTATAGATAACAAGTCGCTAAGTGGTCTCAAAGTGCGACCGTTTTGCGACCTAAAATATTGAATTGGTAAACGGTCGGATAGTAGTGGCTTAATTGAGACATTTGTCCGACTACTTATTTCCGTCGCTAATAAGCGACTAGTTTCCATCTGTTTTGTTTGTAGTTGTTTAACAGTCGCAAAACAGACACAAAGTAGTCGCGAGTTTTTGCGACCATAAAAATAGTCACAACAAAGAGTCCCAAATTGCAGGTTTTCTTGTAGTGTCTGGATGAAGAGAGAAAAGGGCTTTTTTAACTTCCTCCGGTGAAATCTCTCTAGTAAGCTTTTGATTCATATCCTCCGAGATCATATTTGGCACATCCTGAAGAACAGAATGGAATTCTTGTGGGTCAGAGGTGGTAAACAGGTCCTTGAAATAATCTACCGCTAAGTGCTCAATACCCACTTCCTTGTCGACCCATATACCATCATTATTCAGAAGGCCCAAAATTTTATTTCGGGCACGTCGCTGCTTGGTGATAGCGTGGAAAAATTTTGTGTTCTTGTCCCCTGCTTGATACCACGTTTCTCTACTCTTCATTTTCCAAAAAATCTCTTCTTCTCGATAAGCGTCGCAGAGTCTCCATTTTAAACCAAGAAGTTCTTCGGCGGAGATGGATTCATCTTCTTGCGCGCTATCGATTTTATCTTGTAATTCCTTAATCAATTTTTCCGAGTTAGTAGAATTAGATTTTTTCCATTTAGAAATGGATCGTCTGCAATTCTTAATTCGTTGTGTAAAAAGACCTCCTTCAAGCGAAGGGAAATTCCAGCCTTCGACAACCGATTCCTTAAACCCCGGTTTACCTAGCCACCGTTTATCAAAAAAGAATTGCTTAAAGGCTCGGGGCGGACTATTCTGAATTGAAGCTAGGAGGGGTCTATGATCAGAGCCCCATAATTTTAAATACTCCACATTTGTGTGGGAGAAAATTGTGTGCCAGTCTTCATTACCCAAAGCTCTATCTAACCGCGATTTGATAAGACGACGAACTCTCCGACCCGTAACTCCACAACTACGACGTCCCACCCAGGAGAACAAGTTTCCCTGAGATGGAACCTCGATCATTCCACAATTTTCAATCATACAACGGAAAGGAAGGAACGACGATTCAGACCTACGTTTACCGCCTCTCTTCTCATGATTTCCGGTAATTTCGTTAAAATCACCGATCATAAACCATGGATCAGAACGAGTAATACCAATACGCGTCAAGCGTTCCCAAACTAATTCTCGGTATTGAACTACCGGATCTCCATAGACAAATGTAATAAAAACACGGTTTCTATCAATAATAGTCTCAATATCGATCAGCCGATCACTAACAAAAACAAACTTAACCGGATAATCTTTTGAATACATAAGAGCAAGACCACTACTGTTACCGTTAGGTTCAACAGTTTGAAGGGAGTCAAAACCTAAAGAGACTTGCATATTTTGAAGATGCATATCCAAGTCTCTTTAGGTCTTGAAGGGAGTCAAAACCTTAATAAAACCATTAATTATTATAAATATCTAACTAAAAGATAAAACAGTGTAATATATATGAGCTGTTCACTTCACATGGCATACCCCACACACACATTCCTACCCCCCCCCCCCCATACCTGTAGAAAGCGACATTATCTCGTCTAGAAAATGAAACTTTTATTTTATTGAAATCTCAAAATAGTGAAATTTCCAATTGTACTAATAATAATCAAATATATGTTTATGCTTTGTAAAACATTACTTAATTCGGTAAGCTCTCTTTTATTGTGTTATGCCAAGAAACCAAGTGTTGCTTGTCGAGTGATGAAAAAGACTTAATTATTATATAGTGGAAGACTGGAAATTGAACTTTGCCCTCTAATTTGAGATCTTTGGAACGAAGAATCCACGTTTGGCCTTCCTATCAAGGCGGCTTACATAAAATCTGATTATTTTACAGATCTCTCATCATGTATCAGAAATGAATATGTCCTTGCTTATACTTTGTTAAAAAATAAAAATAATAATGTAAGACTTTGACATGAATATATACCGTCTGAAAAGATAAATAAATCTTAATAATGGTAAGTAAACGTTTTGGTAAAGATTTCACGTAAAATAATCTTTACGTGATTTGTAAAATAATCAGATTTTATGTAAGCCGCCTTGATAGAATAGAGAAACCAAAATGGCGGTTCTTATGATCAGCTGCATTTATAGAATCAACACCTTTCTCTGCCCGTGAAAGTGAAAAACAACAGTACAACACCTACTTATAAGTTCGGCTCCTAGAGGTAAAGAACTATTTATAAACATCTAACTAAAAGATAAAACAGTGTAATGTATTATATAATATAATAATTCGGTCTATTATTAATATACAAAGGTAGATACTAGGTAAGAAAAAATGACAAATTTAAAATTATGACCAGAAATATAATATTATATAAGATAAGGAATAATTCTTTAATATTTAAAGATTCGATCATTTGAAGAGATTTCAGCATATAAATCCAAATACATATTTGAAAAAAGAGATTCATATCTATTTCATAAATAAGTTTCTACAAACAGTAATTAATTAGACTTGCGAGAAGAAATAAAGTAACCGGCAATACTTTCGAAGTAAGAAAAAAGGAAATACAAATCATTTTAAAATCTGAGATCGTAAAAAAAAAGTAATTAAAAAATGAGAACTCGAAATAGATGATTACATTGATCGTTATTTTAAAGAATAAAATATTTTAAAGAATCGTTGCTAAAAAATAAAATAAATATATATATGATCTTGCATGTGATCCACTTGTCCATATAAAAAAAGAACTTGTTGTTCGACCTTTACTTTGCATGTGATCCGCTTGTCCATATAAGAAAAAGAAGAAAAAAAGAAAATTTAGACGAAGAAATTTTAGTAATGGTAAATAAATGTTTAGGTAAAGATTTTATGTGTGACATCCGAGAATTTATCTAAAAGTGATTTTTTAACAGTATACACATTCGGGAAACAGTTGACTCCCCCTCCACGTAATAATCGGGTGAAAGTGTTAATTATTGACGCATACGTTTATGATTGACTCCAAAATCCGCTTGGT
This sequence comes from Arabidopsis lyrata subsp. lyrata, assembly GCF_000004255.2. NCBI lineage: Eukaryota > Viridiplantae > Streptophyta > Magnoliopsida > Brassicales > Brassicaceae > Arabidopsis > Arabidopsis lyrata. The sequence goes on from NW_003302554.1 coordinate 11,715,648, forward strand.
AATAATGAGCTAGATTTTTCAAATCCTCCACAAAAATAAGAGAGAATATTACTCTTTCCATAAATACAAACGAGAATACCATTTTGTAAGATGTTTGAAAAAAAGAGAATATTTACTTTTGTAAAGAAAGAAAGATATTTTTAATAATGGTAACTAAAAATAAAATATCCGAGGTGACCAAAAAAAAAAAAAAGAATAAAATATCCGGTAAATATGCGTGACATCCGGAAATTAACCTAATTGTTTATAGTACTTGACCTAATCCCTCACCCGTCTTTTTTATAAACCTCCACTTCCTCTCTCATTTTCAATTTCATTATTAAGCCTTCCTCTACACTGTTCTTATTTTTTCTCGTTCTTACTACTTCTTTACAAAAGTCCTGATCTATTATCATCCCTTTTCGTTCTTATTATGTTTTATGAAATATTTTTCTTAAAGCTTTTTTTTTCTTGGTTTTCTTGTTCTTATGTTTTATATTTCACTTTCAGTCTCTTGTTAGCTCCCATGGCAAACCCCAGATCCGGTGTTCCGGATATCGTTTTGTTTAAGGTTAAACCCGGATCTGGTGACCCGGCGATTAGTTTGTTTTTACTTATTTTCTGGTTACAAGAAAAGCCTATTAGCTGGTTTAAGTTAATAACTAAAACAATGAAGTCTATGTTTTTTTTATTAGTTTTTAACTTTAATCTTTTGTGAAAAAAATTATATGGATTTTTTCTTTCTTTCTTTCTATTGAGACTACTCTAGCATTCGATTCTTGTTTTTTTTTTTCTAAATCATAAATTTCTTTTTTTTCTTTTTTAAATCATGAATTGAACTATTAATTGCTAGGTAGTTTTGTTTATCTCCTTAAGTATGGATGTTATAAAGCCCTTCAAGCTTATTTCGAGCCCATTCCGAGTTGGCTCTGTTTTTGTTTTTTCTTTAAACAAAACGACAGAGTTTAGTTCTAGGTTTTTTGTAAACGACAAAAATATTGTTTTCTCCTCTTTCTCAGTTCCTCTGGCCGCAAATATCGATTCACTGTCGCAAAATCGATTCACGAAGACTCAGAGAGCCATCCTTCGACAACGTGAGAAGAGAAACGAGATCCTTCGCACCGAAGCTGGATCTCTTCGCAGCTGGATCTCTTCGCAGCTGGATCTCTCCGCCGGATCTCTCGCCGGAATCCACTCCTCTTTGATCTTCTCACTCCACTCCACTCCTCTTTGATCTCTCCGCCGGCTGTCTTCTTCTCTCTCGTGCGTGGGTTTAGGTGTTACGATTGAATTAGCTGCGACCATTGTTTGAGAGGTAAGACTCATGGGTTTGATTATTGGATTTGATTTCTCCTTTAGTCATTGAAATCTCGAAGTGGGTTTCAGGTGTTACGGATTGAAATCGCTGCAACCACTGTTTGAGAGGTATGATATATCTCTAATTCATGATTTTGTATTGAGTTTATGTGTACCAATGGAGACGAGTGTTGTGGCTTTGTTTGATTTCGTGTTTCTAATGCTTATAGGCTATTATCGTTTTTGATGTTTGATTTTGTATTGAGTTGATCTGTTTCACCATCTAAAGCTGCCATTGTTTGATGTTTGATCTGTTTCACCATTTAAAGCTGCCATTGTGTGTTTAGTTCTGTGGCTTCTTCGTTAGTGTTTAGTCTTTTTAAGTGTGTCAGTGCACCAAACTAGCTTTAGATGAAACTTACTTTCTTTGGTTTACTGATTACTGGGATTTCAAGTAGACATGAATCTTGAGCTCTAAGCGGCTAATGCACCAACTTAACTTTAGATGAAATTGCTTGGATTTTGGCCTAACTCTGTCTCTATTGTGGTACTAAAGATCTCTAGTTAGTGCATGAGCGCAGGCTTCTCTTGATATTTGGATGCGCCTGCAAAAAAAAACATAGTTGTTCACTAGAGATCTCTTAAAATTTTCAAAATCTCTAAGATAATGAGAACTTGATCATCTCCTTAACCACAAGATTTCAAGTGAGGTTTTAACCACAAGATCATCCACTTTGTTCACTAGCTTTTTAAGTGTGTTCTGGAAATCTGAGAGTTCCTTCCTTTAATGAAACCCCTGTTATATGACTTTTTTGAGTTTGATTTGTCTGCAACGAAGCATGTAAATCCAGGAACAGCTTTGCTTCTGTTTGTGAATATCTTTCTCTCTTTTTTGTTCTATAAATTTGAGTCTGTTTTGGCCTCATTTCTTTTACTGAATAATTTGATTTAGTCAGCTAAAATTAGTCTGAATTTCTTACGCAGCTTTGCTTGTAATGTCTGTTCGAGTTTGGTTGACTCCACCATGGTTTATGGTACATTATCATCATGTGCATGTTGCATTATCATTCAAGATAGTGTCTTGTGAACTCTAGTGTCTAGTGTCTTTCATGTTTCTTGGGAACTCTAGTGTCTAGTTGTAAATTTGACGTTTACACAATTTGATTAAATAATCTCTTCTGGTTCAACGTAGAGAAGACTGATTGTTGTTATTAAGATTTTTGGAGTTTATGTTTGGTAATGATGTTGGATCCTTAATTGTCATAACATAGGCTTTGGTTCTTATAAAAAAAAATTAATTTCATGAAAATGAAAATTTATAAATGTCAAATATAATAATTTGAAATTTCTTTGGTTATAAATATATATTTGATCAATAATTAAAATTAATATGGTTAAGATTAAGGATTAAAATATTATTAGATGAAAACATGGGCATTTTAGTAATTTTTCTTCTCAAAAACATCTAAATGAGAATGGTTGTCAACCAAACAAACAAAGTTTTAAGCAAAAGCATTTAGATGGACCATTCAGATGAACTACCAAAAATAGAAACGAACATCATTCAGATGGATTAGTCAGATGGAGCATTTGGATGGATCATTTGGATGCATATCCCAAATGAGCAAACAAACAGCACCTCACTGTCGCAAAATCGATTCACGAAGATTCATATTTCACATTCTCTTCAAGTTCTGATAGGCTTAAGTAAGGTTCAATCTATCTTTGTATGACTAATTTCTTCTTACACTTGTCTAAAATCCATCCTTATGATTCAAATTTGTGTGATTTTAAAGCTATGAATACTATGATATTTTTTTAATAAATGTAGTATCTAATTCGACTATATTCACGTGTATGAAATTATTGCCAAGTATGATACATTAATTTTTTATAGTGCTTTAGTGAATCGTATCGGTTTATGTTTGCTGAAGTATTGATAAATTAGTTCTTCATATTTTTAGTAGTTCAATATATCTTCTCATCTAAAATTGTTCATTTATTTGTTTTTGCAGGGGCTTATTAGATCGTTTACCATGGATTACCCAAAGAGAAGTAGATCTTCTGATGACGATTCTCACGATTTCAAGAGACAAAGAATAGCTGATCCCGGTAGACCTAGCAAATCTTTCACGCTGGAGAATGGGCTCAAAGTCTTTGTATTTAGCGGCGGCGAAGAATCATCGGCTGCGATGACTGTTCGAGTCGGTTCCTTCGCAGATCCTCCCAAAATTCCAGGGCTCGCGCATGTAATCGAACACATGCTTTTTCGCGGTTCTCAAAAATTCAGGGGCGAAAATGAGGTAAGTAAATTCAACATTCAATGATTTAAATGTTGTTCTTAATCTCGTTGTTTTTTCTAAATTTCATTTCACTTTGTATTGCAGCTACAAGATTATGTGGCTAAGTATGATGGCGGTACTAATGCCCGTACTGAATTTGATCATACAACATTCAGCTTTGAAGTCGATCCAGAACACTTTCATGGTGCCCTTGATAGGTAGGTTTTTTTGTCAATTCAATTCATTCAACCCTTCCTGTAAGTATGTATATTTTCTCACCAGAAAAATTTGTGTGCCAGGTTTGCCCACCTTTTCATCAATCCTCTCATGGAACCAAAGAGGTTGGAACATGAGATCGATACCGTGGATTCTGGTACCAATACTCTACAAACCGTATTCAATCAATTAATCCAAGTGCGACGAATATGTCCGAGTTACCTACTTTATTTTTTGTTTTTGTTTTTGGCTTCAGAATTTCTCTTGATCAAGTACAGTGATGCTGATCGACTTGATCAAATCCTCGCTCACACATCTTATGAGGATCATCCCTTCAAATGTTTTTCTTGGGGCAACAGAGATACTCTCACCAAAGTTCCCCTTGCTTCTCTCCGAGAATCAGCATTGGACTTTTTCAATACTCATTATCGAGCTTCTTCAATGATCCTTGTGATTGTCCTAGGATCAGGATCAGGTAATGATGCTTTTTTTTTTTTTTTTCCAAGTATCTTCTTGATTTTGATCTAAACTTTGTCTATCTCAATTGCAGGCGACTTAGATAAAATTCAGTCTTCGGTGACTGAATTTTTTAGGGATATTCCTAAAGGAATATCTCCGTATACACCAGAAATCAGCCGACCATGGGACTCGGGTAAAACTTATTTCCTTCAATCTGTTGAGAATAATCAGAGAGTGATGATTACTTGGAGAATTCCTCGGGAATCCCATCAACAAAACAAGGTCGCAAAATATGTTATGCAACTATTCTCCGAAGGTAAAGAAATATTTTTTATGGTTTGGGAGTTGATTATTTTGGTAGGTTTTGAACCAGTCAAGGTGTTCATTTCTTTTTTGCAGAGAGAGAAGGATCTTTGTCCTTCTTTTTGAAGGAAAAAGGATGGATTTGGTCGTTGGAGGTTTATACTGGTGGAAACAACGGTTTTTCAGCTGATGATGAAGACCCCTCAGCTTACTCTTCCACCTCTTTTGGGCAACTGTTTATGCTGGTTTTGGAACTCACCAACGAAGGTTTGGAACAGGTATACTCTTAAGCTCCTGTTTGTTATGTATGATGAAGATCCCTCAGCTTTCTCATCATTATTTTCTTTTGTTAAATGACAGGAATATGTACTCATCAATCATGTATACGAGTATCTCCGTTTTCTTAGCCTGAACACTCCTCCTCCATATCTTATGAAAGAACAAAAGGATTTACAAGATATGAGATTCCGTTTTCTATACAGTGATGACCGGTTGATTGATTCTTTACATGTGTTTGCTGATCGTCTGTCAGGTTTGCTGATCATACATCATAATTGATCATATTTCATAATGAACACTATTTGTTAATATATGTTCATTTAACTGTTTAAATGTTTTTGAACAGCTAACATGCTCTGGTGTGATGCTGATCATGCTTTGAGTCAATGTTTTTCTGATCCTACATGTGATCATAGTGAGATCAATGGCTTTATAAAAGAATTTTTTACTCCTGCGAATATGAGGATGTATTGTCTTGTAAAGACATTACCGGAAAAAGAAGGTATAATTTTTTTGAATGCTATATATTTCCACAATATTTATGAATGCTATATATGCTTATTTGTTTTCTTCTATTTTCAGTTCCTCAAATTGAGCCATGGTTTGGAACCTCTTACATAGAAAAGGAAATTCCCGAATCTTGTATTGAGGATTGGGTGGGTAGTCGTTTTTCTTTCCCTCCTGAAAACTTGTTTATGCCATCAAATGAGAATCTGCATGGCAAGTTAGGTAGTGATGATGAAAATGATGAGGAGCATGACTCGGCTAGCGAAGATAGAGATAATGAGAGCGTTGAGATGGATGATGAGGAGATGCATGACTCGGCTGGCGAAGATAGCGAAGATGGAGATAGTGATGTTGACAACACGATTAAGATTAGCAACACTATCTACTATCTCTCTGGTAATAGCTCCATTTCTGCTGCATACTTCTATCTCTCTATGCCTGCAGACCATACCATGAACCTGATTCTTGTGGAGTTACTAAAGTACTCACTCTGTCCCCTCCAGTTTACTGAAAGTGGTTTTAACATTCCCTTTCTGACTCAAGTTTGTTTAAGATAATTATTATAATAGGTCTCTTTTTGTATGCAGGGGCGCATGGCTTACATAGATTGCCGAGTATCTCTACTTGATGGAAACAAATTGTTGTTGCAATTTGATGGATTACACGAGAAGTTTAAGGACTTCATATCAAAAATTTGGGATAAAATCAAATCGTTCAAGCCGATACAGCAACATTTTAAGGTATGTTTTTGCATATTGTTTTTGAATCATTCAGTTCTTTTAACCAATCTCACTTTACATATCACAGGTGATCAAAGAGAAACTTCTCTTGGAGTTGCATCCCAGAGACATATCGGAACATGCCAAGCAGCTATTCATGGAGTCATTAGTAGAAGAGAAGTGCAAGCCAGTGGCACTTGATGGAGTCACCTTCTCTGACATACAGGAATACGCTGCTGACTTTTCCTCCAATCTGCGTGTACACTGTGGCGTCATTTTTGGTTCTATATCAGAAGAAACGGCCAAGGATATTGCAAACCTTTTGGACCAACCTTCTCTCCTGTTGGACCAACCTTCTCTTGCCATTAACACTAATGTGATGGCGCTTCGTGTTGAAAGAACAGAAGACATACCAAGGAATGCTTTTGATCGCAATTCGTTGACAATGGTAAGTATTTCGATTCTAATTTCTTCTCAAGATTTATGAAATACTCGACATAGTGAGGAATGCTTCTGCGTTTTGTGCAGGTGGTATATGAAATACCTTGCATAGGATTGTCAAGTTTCTTCTCCTCTTTGATGGCATATGGATTTGAACGTCAACTCAAGTTCGATTACTTCTATTTGATTTTTTTTTCTCGTGATATATTTGTTATCTGTTTGAGCTGAGAGCTTCTTTCCTTTGTCTCCAGGATTGTAGAAAATCTGGGGTACCAGGTTGATTGCAGCCCCCAAACAGAAGGCATTAGAGGCATATGCTTTTCGGTTATTTCTCCTCAATATAAACCACATTATTTGTTGGATAGGATATACTCGTTCATCCGTGAATTCAAGGTAAGACTTTCGTGTGACTTCGTTTAAAATACATTCATGAATGAAGAGGACACTTTTGCCAATCTCAAAAAACTTAATTTCACGGATACATTCATGAACGTTTTGTATTAAATTTGTAGATTGAAGAGAACTCTTTTGCCAAGTACAAAGAACTTGCAATAAACTCCTTGGCTGAGGGATCTTCCATATGGCACGTTTTGCTCAGCAATGAGTACTCAGCTCTCTTAGACGCGAGAGGAAGACTTGCTTCACTTACTATTGAAGAGGCTCGCCGGAGCTACGATCGGTTGTTTCTATCTACTAGCTCTCGAAAGAGGGTTGAAGTGTGCATCTCCTCTCCTACTGGGGATATTAACTATTAGAAATGGGGATATTACCGACTCTTGAAGCAGCCTTTTTGTCTACCTTTTTGATGCGGAAGCATGCTTTTGTAACTAGTTAGAGTTTCTAACTTATTGATGGTTCTGTACTTCTGTACCTGTCATAGCTAGCTAAAACATGATGATATGCTAGCTAAAACATGATGATATGCTAGCTTATTTAGCTTCTGGGTCTGTAAAGATTGCTAGATGTAAAACTCCATGAAAAACTAGCTTATCCATGCCTTTGTCTCAGGTTTTGTTGTTTTTGTTCGACTCTGTTTCTATTTTTTGCAGGTTTACATAAACCGATTTATGCAGGTTTCAATTTTTTTGGTATTAATAAACCGAAATTTTGCAGGTCTTCAATTGATTTCGGTTTAAATAAACCGATTTCTCCATGATTTCAATTTTAATCGGAACTCTTAAAATACCTCATAACCGACCCGATTGAACCGTATACCATTTGATTAATTTCGGTTAAAATCGGCTAGAATTCTTAGAAACCGAATTTAAGCTTAACCGAATAATCCGACCTGTTTGAACCGATTATTCCGTAAGCCCAGGGTGACTATTCTGAATCTTTTAGTAATGGATGTTTTTAAAAAGACACTGATTTTAATCTTTCTCAATTTTTAATATCATCAATATCATCTTCTCAACTTCTTCCAAACCCAAAAGAACAGACTCATCGATTTTGGTACTCTAGTAGAGAAGCAACTTGACAAGGAAAACATTGGCAAAACGAGGCATTACATCAACTCATCTTCAAGTTAAAAAGGCTACGCATTAATTGAACAAATATGATGGAATACTAAGGAGTAAGGCAAGGCAACAAAGAGGGAAGAGAACATGTGTCTTTCTTTCAGTCAGCAATTTCATTAAAACTACATTTCGTATAGGATGATAAGCTGAGTATTGTATCTTTATCTTTAAAATATTAAAAGAAAATAAAATCTTTCTTCAGTCTGCAATTTCTACCTCTGATACCAACATTCCAACAATATGAAAATTGCCATACACCGTTACGGCTACCTATGAAATGAAACAGAGTTAAACGTCCGTAAGGATGCACGTGCTTACGATATAAGATTATCAAACTAATGCCAGCCCTTATTGATGTCAAATCTATTGGTCGGTAGGATCCAAGTGGACAGTAAAGTAATTGTTTTCATTGTGAAATTCATGTATTTTTCCTTGCTCCTGAAAACTAGTATTGACCTTAAAAAAAGGCTCTGTTTTACATGGTCAACTTACCGTGTCATTCTTAATTACAGCATTCTCACAGAGTACTTGGCACTCACTTCAACTTCATGCCTTCGAATGCGTCTCCATATGTACCAGTGATTACATACCTCCTTCCTGAGCTATCAGATATAGCTGCAGCGTTTACATATAGGTTTAGATATCCAGTTTATTATTTAGAAACGAAATATGACATGAACATTGTTGATAACCTGAGTTTGAAGAATGTAGAGGTCAAAGCGATCATCATACATCAACACAACTGCTTCCATATTCTGATGCAACCACTGGTATAGAGCTCTACCTACTAGTAGAAATGAAATCTCTGTCCATGAGAGATGAATTGTAAGGTGGAAGAACTAAACACAAAGGAAGGGTTATTCTTTTACCTCATTAAGTAGTTTTTGGAGCGCTCTACTAGAAAGGTTAAAGATATCTAGTCCTCCACTGTTCATTTCATTTGAAAACTTGCTGTCTACAGAAACGAGATCTAGATGGATGCTACCGACCCCATCTGCTTAAGTTATAATGAAGTCTTCCAAAATGGCAACTCCGTGAGTGCGAAACAAGGCTAAGGTCGTACCACGATCAAATTTTCGGGATAATTTGATGGCTCAATAAAAGGTTCCCACAAGACCTTCGACATATATCCACGGGTAATTATCAGCAACTATCAAAACAGATAATGACAGCAGAATTCTGTGTCTGGCATGTACCTTGTGCATATTTTATAATTCACTTCAAGATCACATGAAACCAAACTCTCCTCCTTCTTCGCGGTCAGATTAGCTTGCAGCAGAAAGTTTCTCATAAGAACTTCAAGAAGCAGACCGCTACATCCCCACTGCATGAAAGTCAAGAGACAAGAGAAGTCTTTAACAGAAGTAGCTTAAGAATTCAAGCTGAAGTATCCCATATAAAATGCAAAAGCTGTAGGCAAGGAGAATATGGACAATCATGGAGCAAAACGTATTCCAGACACTCAACATTAAGACTAAAAAATATATTCTAGACAATGGACCACATATCAACCTTGGATATATATTTGAAACCAAACCAAAACTCACACATCAAATTAAGTTTTTCATCAGTGAAGAAAAAAATACGAAGATGTAGCACTAGATCCATAAGCCGACATAAACTGATCACAAAGAACGAACACCTACAGTACAAGGCATAGAGAGCCACACTATCTGCAAACGCAGCATTGATGAACGTAAAAGTGAGATCAACAAAGTAGTGCGTTCATAAAAACATTATATTAGCCTGCAGATATCAGTATATAAAGCAGAAGCATACCCTTCCATCTGATATAAGAAGAGACACATCTCTTATCTGGACTTTTGTACTCATGTTTCCTTGCAAATTTTGTGAAGATGGCGCGTCTCAGGTGCATCAAATGCAACTCCATGCCAGAAAGATGATACTTTATGAGATGCATGCATCTCTACATTGTCAGACAGTATCCCTGCATCTATGCACATGATTTTCTTCTGATCCATATGAATACAAGTAGTTGTGACACCCCAAATAGAGGAAAATACCTGACAGTATCAACCCCCGGATATTATGAGCATCCATCCCCTGTCCATAGGCAGAGTACGATTTCAGTAGATTCCCAGATGAACACAAAATATGACCGTCTGCATCTTTAGAGGAGCAAGCTTTTATTTCCAATGTTTTCACACGGACCGACCACTCTTCAACTTTGGTAAGTGAATACCTGAAAATGACGAGTGTACAAGATAACTTGTCAGAACCCCCAGTGGTAGAATACGTAAATCGACAACCAAGAAAAAAAAGACAATTGGATGAGTGTGGTTTTGACAACGGCATCAGTAGATGAGTCACAGGCAGTGATCGTAAGACCAAATATGTGTATGATAGGAAGCATAGGAACATATTCAACTGCTTGGCAAAACAAGCAGACACCACCGTGGTAGATATAAATGTACAGCAAAAGAAACACTGCATTCACGTTTGTATAATAACAGAAGGTTAACTAGCCACTAATACTGTAAAAAGTCACAAAATGAGCTCCTTTATCGTTGCAACAATTACCTACCAGAGATCCAGCTGTTGAATAGAAAGAACAAGCACTGTGCTATTTTCTCCTTCATTTTCAAGGTTGACGTGCAACCTGAAAAGTACCAAGTTGGTATCGACGGTGAAACGAAAGATGGGAACGGGGTCAATTGGAGCATTTCGATCTCCATGATCCTGAGTATCAAGACATTCAATCACAGACATGATTCCTTCAAATATCGACGGAGAGAAATGCACATTGATCACAGACAGAGTAGCTTCAACCTGAAATGTTAAAAAGAAAATAAAATCTTTCTTCAGTCTGCAATTTCTACCTCTGATACCGACATTCCAACAATATAAAAATTCCATTACACCGTTACGGCTACCTATGAAAATGAAACAGAGTTAAACGTCCGTAAGGATGCACGTGCTTACGATATAAGTTTTTCAAACTAATGCCAGCCCTTATTGATATATGCTTTCTAAATCATCATCTCCATACCACTACTCATTCTTAGAACACAACAAAATGATGAACTACCTCATAATATGCTCCCTAATGGACTTATATCATGTGAAATGACTTCTAAAAACCATCTCCTAACCATTATCCATTTATATACATGTTGAAGTAGAATAAAGGACAAAACAAATAGGAATGACAAGCCACGTAATGATATGCTCCTTAAGTTATTAAATCATATACAAGATGATGAGAATTTCTATGCTCTACACTGAATCCAACAGGCTAGGTTAGGCGATCTCCTGCAGCTAGACAAATAGGAGGACAAGGAGCCACACAATGAACAAACCCATGAAAATTCTTGCCTGTTCTCTGCGAAGGAAATCTAGCTTTTTCTTGTACAAGTTTATATACCTCCTCCGCATTTTCCTGTAATTTTTTCCAAAACAAAAATCTGAATACTAAGCAGATTGCTTGAATATATTGCGGGAGTATTTGTCGACTTAAGCCAAGAAACAATAAGCTGTTTGCGTGGAAATAAATTATGCAGAATTTTTAAGAGCATTGGAAAAATTGTAACTAGTATATGATTAATCATCACATCATCTAATTAAGAAAAAGATGGGAAGAAAGTAAGCTTACTTGATTTAAGAATGTATTGAAAGTTTCCACAGTTTTTTCCGTACATCAGCTATAATTGATTTTTGGGCATAATGCTACCAAAGTTTAATTCTGCCATCATGGTGGTTTCCTCGATAAGGAAGTGGAGCAGGAACGATACCGCCCATACCTAAACCATTCAATACATTCTTAAATCAAGATTTCTTCAAAACGTTCCATAGTGTCATATAGTAGAGCTAAATCTCAGAATAATAAAAGTTTGAATGGAGGAAAAACTATCCTACCCCTAATAAAAGGCTTAACTCTCACGCAATTGGCTAGTTTGCAATTAATCTAACAGAAATAAGAATCTGGTGCAATTGAAATCCATTCAGACTCATGACCTGAAACGCATAAGTGGAAGTTAGAACGAGCCATGAAATTGTAAATTAATCTTAGCTCTGAACCTAGTTTAGCAATTTGGGAACTAACCACATCAGTCAACTCACTGCTGATGGAATACTAAGGTAGATCGTCATAAAGCTCTCCAGATCGATTGGCCTATGCAAAGAAGTGCATCAGGCAAAATGAAGGATGCATATTTACACACACAACAGAAATGCAACCAAGCAACAGCATGCATACACCAGTGTTCGTTCTGTATAAATATTGTATCTTTGATCAGATAGCTGCAAACAGCTTCCACTAAATATAATGTCAATATGGGAGGTGACGGTGAACAATAATAGAATTGGCAAAATGCAATGCAAATCATTCATGGTACACTGATTACTGATAGATAGGAATGTCATCAAAAGTGCACTACTGGAAAATAAGTTCAGCCTAGAACTATGTGCTTAGTCAAAAAGATTTGCTTCTACAAGATCAATCAGCTGAATCCTAATTTTTTAGGCCATCAGGTAAATGAAGTAATAGACTCGCTACAGCAGATATAACATACAATTGTGTGCACCTCATTTTTAATATAACCCTAAAGATAGAGCAACCATGCAAAGCTTCGATGGTAAGGACAGATGTTAAAACACAGCAACAACGCTCCATCACCAATAGTGTTACACAAACATAGACTGGCTTCAGTAAATAACCAAATTTATCGCTTTGCAATCTCGATTGGCACCAGTTTGTCAAAACCTCCTTTTTTATCAACACCCAGAAAGTCCATGTTTCCCTCATAGATGTCGCAATAAATTTCCAAAGCTTCGATCCACAAGTTTATTCACTTGCCCCCCTCTCATCCTACCAACTGATGACCTGATATTCAACATAGACGCCATGTCAAGGTATCTCAGGTGCGCACATATAAACCACAGATCTTGGCTTCACCAAACAAAAAATTAGTTCATGGAGAAACCGGCTTCAACGGAGGTTTATTAGTAAGTAAAGAGGTATGTGGGTGTAGTGGGATATGCTATTAGCTGTCTCACAATGTAATTCAAAACACAGCATTATCATAGAGTAAAGAAAAGCTACAAGGAAGCAAACACGAAAGTGTACTACTTTTTATTAAGTGCCATTGAAGGTGCATCAAGAGCTTACCCTACTGGGGTTTGTTTAGTAACTTTCAAGCTTGAAAACCGCAGTCCTAATACAACTTCTACCTGCAGACAGCAGTTTACAGACAAACATATGAAAAAGGGAAAGAAGACAACACCAAATGATAATTCAAATCATAACTCTAGTGAATCGCAAGATAGACTGATAGTAGTTTAGCATAAACTTGATGCTACCTAAATTTGTATCCTCCAATGATAATTACTATGCCCTCAGGCCTAAACCAAGACTACATTAAGATTATAGATGTATATACAAGTTTCCCTGCTAATGGAGAATACAGAGTTACAAGCCTATATTTAACTAATTAAACTGAAAAAGCAGGAGACTTAGCGATTCAGGTTGTGCATCAGAGTATAAGATGTGGAAGTTTCTGATGGACAGTTGAATGCTATCAAGAATCTAAGCCAATAGAGAAGGAAAGTTGACATAGTAGAAAGGAGCGAAGACATGATTGATAACCTCATCCACAAGCAAGAAGATTTAAACTTACTCAAAAATCAGCATCAGACCAAACATAATGCAAAACTGTAAGATGCTTAAACTAAGGATAATGTAAAAAATGTAAGACGTTTAAACTAAAGGTAGCATTGCAGAACATAATGTCACCTTGGCTGCAATATATGACATACTAAAAGGATTCCCTGCTGGACTATCTGGAAAAAACAGAAAAATTGAAGGATCTGACCAAATATTATATAGGAGCAATCTTTAGAGATTAACTAATTAGTGCAATGTAACAGAATCCAAGACTACACAGAGTAGGACAGAAAGTATTTTGCTCACCAAAGATACGCCTGGATAATTTTGCCAATTCTGCAGCAGCAAGCTTAGCCTTCTTACCAGCAAACTCTCTTTTCTCAACCACATCTGAAATCCACTGCAATGGCCATGGAAACATTTGGAAGTTAAGTATAAAGGCTTGTCCACTTTGATATAAGCTTTAAAAGTTGTCTATGAGTAGGCTCATCCAAATATTCGATTGCTGCCTGAAACTTCACAACACACCTCTTCTCTAAGCACTTCCACAGCTTCCGAGACTCCATCCTGCTGCTTTTGGAAATTGCCAGAAATTTACTCAAAACTACGAAAAGAGAAGACTAGGCTACATCGAAAAACTCCATGATTTTTTATTCTGCGCCATGATGAATCAGTACGAGAAAAAATTAAAATCTGATCGTCCAGTTACCTCAAGAATAATATTTCAGCGATTTCCACGGCACATGCTGTAGCTCTTGTAGACAGTGCATCGTAAATGGCTTTTTCTACCACTTATGCAGCTTCCATGATGTTCTCATCATTTGTTTCCTCCAGAAGCAGGTGGTATCTTTTCAATGGTTGAGGAGCAACACCAAGCCAAGACATCTTTTCTGCCCAATAGAACTGATCCAGCATAAATGGGCATATGATCTGTACACACACATATACATGCACATTATGTAGTCACTTTTTGGCATTATAACTTCCAGATTGACTCAAATGAACACCAAAACTAGTCTGTTAACCCAGAAGATGCAAGATAAAGCTTCAAGAAAAAGAGACCAAAAAACGGTAATCATCATTTGTAACCAACAGTGCACAAGACTTTGGTTTATGAAAAGACTACATTAGGTTTATTGCAGCGTAACTAAAGAGCAGGCATGATTAAAGGACCATTGTACGTCGAATCTATTGACACAACATTCATTAACCGTACTAGTTAATTCTAACCTACTGATCCTTGTAGTAGTTTTACCATTTTATGTCAAGTTCGATACAAACACGTTTGTGGAACTAAAACAAATCTGTGGGATTCCAGCATGTAATGCTGCAGATGTAGAACCAAAATTTCCAGAGGTAGACATTTTCATAATAAAAACAAGAAACAATTATTGCATGAAAACTACCACTCGTTGAGTAGAAACAAAAAAAAAACAGACTCAAACACTCAATGGCCAATAAGTAACAGGTCACCTACCAATGCAATGTCATATGGTTTTTAAATTAATATCAGTATCATATTGCAACTAAACTACTACAAGTTTTAAAAAGGTGCTTAGATTTAATCAGAGATCAGCCAGTGCCGGACTTATAAAATGAGAAAAGTACATTAAATGGGTCAAGTAATAAGAAAATACAAACTATATGAAGATATAATCTGAACGGGAAGACAGATTGCAAAGTGAATCAGATGTTACCACCAAGAGAATTTACAACTCACTAGACCAAGGGAGATGGTGGCCGAATATGTCAAATCGGTAGATCCTGCACCAAATGAGCATGTCGGGTGACAGTTCACACTATCATTTCTTGCAATAAACTGTAACCTTCTGTTTGAAAAACGCCTACCGCAAAAGGGTAAAAGCTTAGGTTGAGTTCCTCGTATTGCCATGATCCCCATTCTTCAGTAAATAGAGGGCCGCATCCAATGAGTTACATCACTCCAGCTAACCTGGAAAAACATACAAACTATAATAATTCAGGAGTTTAATGACGACATGTTTGTATTACAATCATATGGAATAGTTTGCCGAGGGGGGCTTCTTTCAAGTACTTGTACAGCCCCGGGAGTTCCTTCCTAAACTGTCTTTCAAAGCCTGACGGTGGGCTGTAAAAAAAAGAAGAACTGAAAGTGGTCATCTTTCATATCCAGGATGTTATGTCACATTCATACACAGATTCATACTTCCAAGCTAAGAAGTTTACCTATACGGAAAAACAAAAGGAGCCGCCACTACACAGTGGAAATATAAGAATTCTGCAAACCGATCCTCCTTGCCTGATTTTCTTATTTTGAGCAGCAAAGGAGTAATCCCCTGCTCATCACGGGGTAGATTCTGGAGTTCATTTCAAATCTGGTATTCAGATAATGAAAGAAACAAAAATGGAAAACAGATTTGCAGTCACCAAATGCTATATATGATATCAGCTTACCTTGTCAGGATCAGTATTTTCCACGAAAACAGCTCCCATTATAACCAAGCCGTGCATGCCTTTTAATATGCTTCACGGACGGACAATATCCGTAAAAGTAACCATCCACTCATCTGAATCGATTGTGCTAGAGGTCTTATTTGTCTGCAGAGCAAAGACAATAATAGCTGCTCACAAGGTATAGATAATCACATCAAATTAGTATCTCGGATATTACTAATGGTAAGAGAATAACAGATATTATTACTAGAGAAGAAGGAAACAATGAAACGAATCAGTAAGCTCTTGCCAAAAGTAATTTGATTCAAATTTTGCCACACAGGGTCGTGCGTTTCAAAATTGTGACATATACTAGAATATGCTACGGTAGAACACGGACACTGATGTAACTACTTGGCTCAAAGTGCACGTGCTTCTTTAGGTATATACTCTATTTTTGATAATGATGATATATGTTATGCCCGTGAAGTAGAGATCATTGGAAATAAAAGAAATATGTTCAAAATGAAATACTAGAGAAAGAAGGTATAATAAGATTACCTCTTCTTCAGGTTTCTGAAAACATGACCAGAGCAAGTACAATTGGGTTGGTGCCCCTCAGATATTGCATACAAACTCAGTGAGGAATCTGCTTTCAGGTGTACTCTCACGATTGGACGGATCTAAAGAATCTAAAAGCTTTGCTTTCAAAACATCCCAGTACAGACTTGTCAAAATCCACGACAACTTGCTGTATTGGATACCTATATAACAGCTATGGTGCAGTGTAAAGTGAAATGGAATAGAGATCTTTTCAAATGACTAGTCTTACCTAGCAGAAGATTCTGAAGTTCCAACATCAGGAACCGGAGTTTTGAACAGGGAAAATACTTGGTCACCAGCCAGAGATGCATGCCAAGCAAGTAGTACACTTGCAAGAAGACTCTCCCCGAGAAAGATACGCTCCCCTGATGGTGATGTTGCCCAACTCCCAAAAGGATTCCTACAGATAGAGAAACCAAGAAACAAGCAGGATTAACACAATATTCCTACGTGAAGCGCTATGTTGGGTTAACTAATACATTGCTGATGAAACCTTTGATATGGTCAAGAAGAAGAACAAAGTAGCTTTGGTGCATCTAGCTAACATGACTAACCTCTGATTCCTGGCAGCCGAATGCACAATGATAGAGAAACAACATGTCCAAGCCATTGGTAAAACCATTCCCCGAGCCCAATCTCTACATCACCAGAAGAAGAATAAAAACTGAAAATTAAACTGGAATCCAGAGCATAGTTGCAACAAAGCTTAGCTGGGCAG
Organism: Arabidopsis lyrata subsp. lyrata; assembly: GCF_000004255.2. Classification (NCBI taxonomy): domain Eukaryota; kingdom Viridiplantae; phylum Streptophyta; class Magnoliopsida; order Brassicales; family Brassicaceae; genus Arabidopsis; species Arabidopsis lyrata. The sequence goes on from NW_003302554.1 coordinate 11,733,002, forward strand.
AGATAAGCTTGTAGAGGACAATGAATTTTCATGTAAGATTTGAAAAGAAGCATCAGTTACATTCATTATTTCAAAACAAAAAACGCCGGCTCCAGGAAGACAAGTAAAACAGACGAATAACAACAACATGAGCTAGAGTGAAAATTATAAGATTAGAAATAGGATTGGGACCCTCTCTCTCTCTCTCTCTCTCGAAGCGGACTGGGGTTGTGCTTACCTGAAAGAGTTTCTGTCAAGAAAAGTGTCAAGTTCCGATTGATTCAAATTAGCGACCAAAGGAGTTGGCTGGCTATCGATCTGTATATTAATCCCTGAGGTCGAGAGTGAGTTCGAATTTCACGATTTATTCTGACTGATGGGGTATCCTTGGAAATGCTCAGTTTTTATTTTGTCCCAGCCACATTCGGTTTCGGTTATAACTTTCTTTAGTGGCTTTTGATCCCCCTGGTACTCGTCCTTGTATAGATATGGCGAGAATGGTGGTACGTATTACCTTTGTGATCGATTCTTTCTTCTTGTTAAAACCAAGATCGCGAATCTATACAACAGCACAGACGTAATAAAAGATATATCAGGGGAAGCAAAATCAATCTGAAATTGGTCAAGAGCTTAATGGTAAAATCTTGCTCAATTATTTCCTAAAACAAGCCATAATTATTTGGGAGTATAAGGGGGAATTCTTTTCTTTGTTTGGGAATATCCAAGCAAAAAGAATACGAAAAGTGAAACTTGATATTTTTCTTCTTCTTTTCCTTTTCTCAAGTTTGTTGGCTATATACTTTTGGGGGTTGCCGGATTTTTCAGCCCCTAACTAGTTGCAAACTCAAGGAATCCCCCTATACTTTTTTGCTCTTAAAAAACCACCAACAACTAACAATTTCCTTAATAAAACGTCCTCAATTTTCGGATTCATCTTGATTAATACGCCTCCAATTGAACCGGCCATTAAACCGGGTTTAACCACAAATCCGCATTTATTGTACCGCGATTAGGATTACCCGCATGATTACCCATGACCCGAGAGTTAAAACGACGTCGTTTTGACTCGTTCTCAAAACAAAGCCAAAACGACGTCGTTTTCTCTATTCTCTCTATTTTTCAAAATCTCTATTCCTCTACTACGATGTTCTGAAATCTATCGAGAAATTTCACTTTTCCCAAAACCTTAGCCATAGCATTATAAGTTTTCTCATCATGCTTAAAGAGACCAGACTCATCAATCCACCGGAAGAACAACAAAGCTTTCCTAGGTTCAACATCAAGACTTTCCACAATCATCTTCACTAAATCACTCTTAAACTCAACATTCAAATCTCTCACCCGTTTCTCCACATCATCGCCCCACTCTTCCTTCATCACAATCTTACACACCCTATCGCAAACATTCTCCGCCGAATTATCTAAACAATCTGAAGCAAAAAGCTTTCTCAGCCTCACCAAATCACTCTCCAGCCCATCTTTCTGAAATTTCTCACCTACTTTATCTCTAACATTAGCCGATAAGCCATGTCCTTTCTTCTTCATCACATCAACCAACCCCCAAAACTCATCGACAAGTCCATTAACACCCAGAATACGCAACATCATGTTATAATTCTTCGAGCTAAGTTCCTCAGGAGAAGCCTCCTTAATCCACTGGAAAAACCCTAACCCAGAAATCGCAAATCCCCTTTCCCTTTCTCTCAAGAACCCTAATTTTGAAATGAGTGAACCCTAATTCGCGATTTTGAGAAATAGAGAGAATAGAGAAAACGACGTCGTTTTGGCTTTGTTTTGAGACATAAAGAGACGAGTCAAAACGACGTCGTTTTAACTCTCGGGTCATGGGTAATCATGCGGGTAATCCTAATCGCGGTACAGTAAACGCGGATTTGTGGTAAAACCCGGTTTAATGGCCGGCTCAATTAGAGGCGTATGAATTAAGATGAATTCGAAAGTTGAAGACGTTTTATTAAGAAAATTGTTAGTTGTTGGTGGTTTTTTAAGAGCAAAAAAATATAGGGGGATTCCTTGAGTTTGCAACTAGTTAGGGGCTGAAAAATCCGGCAACCCTACTTTTGGCCACGTACACAAATAGTTACCAAGTGACAGGTTGGTTTATCAAAGACATAAATAACGCATGGCAAGTGTTTTAAGTTATAAAATATTTGAAAACATTATTTTCCCCGAGGGAGAAACGAGATTTGCTGACTTAATTAAATAGGTGGTGGATTCTATGGCTTTGATCCTCGCTATTCATCTTCTTCTTTCTTCTTTTCTAAAAGCATTGCGCTTGTGGAGAAGGAATCGCATCTTTGAACTTGATCGGAGCTGCTTATAGCTGTGTCATGTGAAAGAACATTCAACAATCATCACCAATTCACCATATATATATACACACACTACCTATAGAGAGATCTAATCAAAGTAAATGGAGACCTTGATCAGGCATAGAGGTAGTAGTAACATGAGACGAAACCTCTTCCTGCATGTTATAAAATTATAATTACAAGTTGGAATAAGGGGGTATTCAACCAAATATTCAAAGTGATTTGTGTTTTTATGAGTTTTTTTTATGATTTTATGGAAGTTGATAGTATTTATGGTAAATCCTTTCAAATCCCACCTAAAACCATCCTTTAAATCCTCTCAAATCCTTCAAAATCATTAAAAAAATCAAATCCACAAACTGTTTTCAATAACAATGGATTTTAAGATAGATTTTAAAATCCTTAGTTCAATAACACTAGATTTCATTAGACGTTTTAAAATTCATGATTAAATAACATGTGATTTGTACAATATTAGTTTCAATACAACCAAAATCAATAGTAAATAAAATAAATAAATAAATAAGCGCCTACCGATCCCTTGAGATGATCATCTGATGGGTTTTCTTCCATACGGGCAGAACAAGCTCGCAGTGAAGCTTTAGAGCCAAGTTCTGCCAATCTGTATATGAGATTGGCAACAACAACAACAACAATCACCATATGTATACATATACATTTGTTAGCTAAAGAGATCTAATCAAAGTAAATGGACACCTTGGTGGCGACTGATCAGGCATGGAGATGGAGGTAGTAGTAACATCAGACGACAACTTTTCCGGTTCCTGTTATAAGTTGTTGAAATTAAGAATCAAATCAATGAGTAATATAAGCCCTATATATATAGATGACAGAAATTTATCATCAATTCTAGTATAGATTTGCAATTAAAGGTAAAGAAAGTAGATTGTATAACCTGAGAATCAAATCCAGAGTCAAGCGACTGATTCAAACGATGCAGCAGTGCTCTCAAAGGAGAGCAATGGGATACCCAGGGATAGTTCTTCTTTCGATTTAAACGTTTAATGGTATTAGGACGAACACGGCCGAACCTTTTCTTCCCCATCATTGCTGCTGTGCTTTGTGCCTCCTAGACCTAAACGATTAGGGGACGCTGGAAACCCTAGAGCTAAATATATATATGTGTGTATATATGTATATATGTATATAGGAAATCAATTTACCAAGGTATCAAAGAAAATTACAAACAGAGAGAAAGATAAAGGAAAGCTTAAACGAAATCAGATGATAAATCAATTCGGAGACTCACAGAGCAAATCGTCGAAGACGAAGAAGATTAATGATGCATAAAGACAGTAAACACAAGAGATTATGAAAAACGTTTGATCTATTCAGAGTTGTTTCATTCTATAAAAGACCTATCTAAACCAGATCGATACGAAAAACAAACGGTACAAAAACTACAGAGACTCGTCGAAACAAACAACAATCAGATATGAATCATCAAAGGTTCTTTGATTGAGATAACAGAGCGATATAAACATAGATCAACAGCAGAACGCGATAATCTAAACATCAAAACGGAACAAAGAAGAATTTCATCGACGATCTACGAGAAGAAGAAGACTAACCTTGAAGAGAACGAAAGAGAGAGAGAAGAAAAGAGGTGCAAGGAGGCGTTAGAGCTTGTTTATATAGTGACCAACGAGATGCTCTCAGTACATCCCTTTGTTCTCGTTTTAGGGGTTTCCTTCTCTTAATGGGCTTTTATGGGCCTACACGCATCGGCCCAATATTATTACTGTTTGTTTAATCGTCTGATGGCAACCATCTTCTCCATGCATTATCGATTTTTTTCCCTTAAAACGTTTTATAAAAATTAAAATTTCAAATCCTTAATTGTAGGTAATCATTTAAGTTCAAATTATGTACCTTTTGAGCAAGATCACTAAGAGATTCTCCGATCAAGTCCATTACTATTCCTTTAGGGGTCTTGGACATCTTAATTCCGTCTCTAAGACATGATCCTAAAAGCAACATCATCCCCCGGGCACGAGCTCTTCAGCTCTAGCATCCAAGATTATTGGTGTCGATAGAGTATTGATCAAAATACGCTTTTTTACCGCTTGGTTGTACCCGGTGCACTGCATGTCTTTGTTCCACAAGGGAGAGTCACGGTCCATGATCCCTTTGGGGATTTTGGAGGTTAAATGGAATGTTTAACTCATGACTCCGATGTGGAAACTCTCCTTAGGAAGAACACAGTCGAGAAAGGAACCATGAATCCCACCCAGCGCTATAGTATCTTCTCCCTTGAGGAAGTGTTTGAAAGAGAGTGTTGAAATCGTTGATGCTAAAGTCATTGAAGAGAACTTGGAACTTGATGTTGTTTGCCGGGTTTTGTCCGGTTTCTCTACGGTATTTTTCTTCTACCGCATCAATTATGTTTTGGACTGACACAAAAGTATTAGGTCCACTCGCACAACCGAAGTCTGCTATACTGAACTGGTTGGAAATCAAATCGAGGTTGAGGTTCGCTGAGATCGCCTCGGTCATCTTTTCCTTTGCCACTTCTAGCAATGCTCTCTGTATAAAGACGAGACTGTTAAATACATATATTATAGGAATCAAGAACATAGCTAACTAGGAATATAATGCAAATCATTTATATATGAACCTGATACGAAGATTGTTGGTTATAACTCTCAGGACCTTCTCCTCCAATCGTGATCAATGTGGAGTATTAGTCATGATATCTCTCTTTATTCTTCTCACACTTCTTTTCTTGTTTGATACTTTGGTTTGTGATGAGAGTAGTGATAATCCATGAACTTCTCTACGCTATTTATAGTAATATTCCTTGTCCTTCAAAGAGCAATATAATGATAATAAAATACTAGATTTTAACCCGCGGTACACCGCGGGATGATTTATTTTTAAAATTTAGTATATATAAAATTTTGTAAATTGTATCTCTTTTTATAATTTACAATTATTATTAAGTAACGGTATACCACGAGTTCACGAGACAATTGTTGATAAACTGAAGATTTAACCCGAATTAAAACGGCATGTTCTTTTAAAACTTTTTAAATATTGATTCAAACCCGTCCACCATATAAACCCGTTTTGAAATATAACCCGTCCCGTGATTTGTTTTCTAAAAGTAGTGATTTTAAAATTTAATGATTATATATTATATATAAAAGTTTACAAAATGTATAATTTTCTAAGACATTTATATTTTAATAAATTGAGGATTTAGTCTGTATTAAAGCGGCATGTTAATGATATTTTAAAATTTTATAAATATTGATTTAACCTCGTCCATCATATAACCCCGTTCCGAAATATAACCCGTCATGTAATTTCTTAACCCGTCCCATGATTTGTTTTCTAAAAATAGTAATTTTAAAAATTTAACGATTATTTATTATATATATAAGTTTACAAATTTTATCATTCTCTAAGACATTTATATATTATAATTTACAATTGTTATTAAGTGATATTATACCACGTGACAATTTTTGGTTTTATACAATCTTTTCTAAATGAAACTGATTTGATATGTCTAATATTAGTGGTATTTAAAAAAATTATGGATTTAATATGTATTGAAACGGTGGATTAATGATATTTTAATTTTTTTTATTTATTCAAAAACCTGTCCTGCCAAACTCGTCCCGCAAAAAAACTCATTTATTTTATTAATGTTGAACTTATTTATGATATGATTCTGAATCATTGTCTAAATATTTTAGTCGATGTAGAACGTTGAACACACATTTTTCGTCAATTGGATAATATATGTCCGTTTTAAAAATTTCAAATCACAGTATATGCAGACAAAATAATTGATTTTTATTTTATTTTATGTATTATATGATGATTCAAAACAGTTAAAAACAAATCAAATAAATATGATAGGAGAATCATAATTATAAATCTTAATCAAATCTTCTGAATATCTAAATTATTAAATATGGAATATCTGGTGGATGAGTTGGGTTAAATATAACCCGATCCAAGTAATTTTTTGTGAAGGAATTTAAAAAACGGGTCGGATATCCGATTAACCCAGAAGCATTTTTACCCACCCATCACCAAAGTGTTACAAAAATACTAGTATAGATGTGGAAATTCCCGGAAAAAGAAAACAGTTTTGTTATAGAAAATTGATTGTGTTCAACTTCAACATAAACTATATATCTCGCGGTATGGTGACATGAGTCAAATAATCAAATAGATTATGAAATGTGTTAAATAATTATATGATCCACTAAAATTTTTAAACATAAACAAAGTTTGCAAATTGAAATATAAGATTAAGAATTAAATCCTTATAATCATATAATTAAGTCTGCAAAAGTAATTCTAAATTCGCACAAATAACGAACCTTCATATAGAAAATGAAGTATTAATAGGTTTAGGAGATTTGTTAGTGTAACTTGGATACGTTCAACGTAAGCATGACAGATGCAGTATTATAACTTATGGTCTTGCATGTGATGTATGTCAAATAACCAATTAGATTTTGATATGTATTAAGTGATTATGTTAAATATAAATGATTAATAATTTCTAAATTTCTTGTTTTAAATTTCGGAAACCTATATACAGTATGAAGTTTATCAAGGTTAATTCGGAATGCTCATAATTGTTGAAAAAGAACCACCACAGAGGATATACATTATATAGTTTATGGAAAAGATGGATTTTGAAGGATTTACTGTATTTTTAGGGACAATAGCAAGACGAAGCCTTAGTTTTGGATTGTTTCTGATGCTATATGATATTTCTCGTGAGAATATAAATCATTAGTTTTAAAATATTTTTAAAAATTGAAAGTTTTTTACTATCTATACTATTAATTGGGAATCACTAGATAATAAAAAACCTTTAAGTTGTAGAATATTACATAGAATGCCATTGATTTTTTTTTTAATTTGAAGAAAGAAAAAACAATTGAAAAAATCAAAATTAAAATTAATAAATTAATAACTGCCTAATATTTTTGGAGATTGTTTAAAGAAGATTCCATAATAAATCAAGATATTTAATTCAAAAATATATATATGTAAACTTATTTATTTTGGTAATATATTATTAGATATTTCTGGAAACGACAATCTAATTTAATAACAAATTATTATTTAGTTTAGATTTTAAAAGATTTTCGTAACAAAACTATGCTAATTAATTCTGATTAAATCACATGAAAAATAAAAGATTTCAAATTTTATTTTCCAAATATAAAAAAACATTTAGTATATTTATCATATATAATCTAAACTAAATACTTTCATCCTTTTAAATATAGCATATTCAACAAATAAGTTTTGGATTTTAGATATGTAAATATCTAGAAAATATTTGCAGTATACATTAAAATATTTTTTAAAAAAACGGGTAGTTTTCAATATTTTAAATATATATTACTAAACTAAATTTGAGTTATATAAAAGAAAATATATTTTTGAAATGTATTATATTAGTTACTATATCTTCAAATAAGTTAATATATTTCTTACCAAAAAAAAAAAGTTTAATATATTTCAAATCAAATAAATTATTTTATTTCGTAACAAATTGTTACAAGCTTTTGGAATATACATTCTTCTAAATTTGATTATTTTCTTTTTAAAAAAATATTAAAATGTAATTTAAATATCATTATGCATACATCCACGTTGATTATCTCATAGTTAATCTAGAAAATCGATTCTTTAAACAATAGATGGAGATCTAAAAGTAAATTACTTCATGTTCTTATGATGTTTATCTCCTAATTTTACTAACCTCCTATGAATATCTTTATGGTTTTTGGTTTTAGGGTCAACACTAGATCACAAGTCGCTTATTGATCCATTCACAAAGAAAATATATTTCATAAACGTTATCATATATTTAATTTTGTATCTGTTAAACACATTTTAATCTCTCCTTTTTATTGTCTATTGGCCAAAGCAAGAGATTTGATTGTAAGGAATTCAAGACATAAAACTGTCTTCGTATGGATGTTTATCATGTTTGGTGCTATAAATATTATATTCATTCATTTCCGGTTCTTCTTATTTTCTTATCCTGTTTGATTCTAAACACTCTTTATAGAAGTTCTCTTTATTTATGTTCCTCAGTTAAGTATTTAAATTATACGGAATTGAGTTTTCTTTTCCAGGTTCAACATTTGATACAGTACATTATAATTTATATACTACAATATATATCAACAAAACAACAAAATAATCTATATTTACTAAAACTTTATTACAATACATTTCTTAAAATACGAAATCCCGCACGTATGTGCGGGTCATGATCTAGTATTATATAAAAAAGTTTGAAAGTTTCTTAATTTAAAGATTCTAGTGTAAGAAATTTAGAAATTTCGGGCCTGATTGGTAACAGCTGTAGCTTTACATTTTTTGCTGTAGAAATATGACTGTAGGTTTATTTGTTGTGGCTGTAGATTTTATTGCTGTAGAATTTTGGCTGTAGAATTTAAAATTTTGGAAAGTTAAAAATTATGTGCTTTAGGAAAAAAGGCTTTCTACAGCCAAAAAAGTGAATTAAGGAAATATTTTGGCTGTGAGAAAAAAAAGGAAAGCCAAAGCTTTTAAAGCTTGATTGGATGTATTTCAAATCTTTAGAAATTTTTTTGTTTTGTAAAGACTGTAAAACACTTGCCAATCAGACCCTTCAAAGTCTCTAGTCTCTTATAGTTTATAAATAATTAATATCATCTAAAATTCTTATTCTAAAGTTAGCTCTGGCATACCACTACAACAGAGTTAATAAGTGACGTAAATAATTATTTTATAATGTCACTACCACATAATTTGTTTTATAGATAATATCCAAAGAAAATCACCATTAGACTCATCGATTAGAAAAAATATAGTGGTTGGGATTGGACAACTAGAGGAATCATAGACCAAGTTGTGAAAGTAGCTAACATTTAATTGGATAAGGACTTTCAAGCATTTGTTAAAGATTTTGAGTTAGCCAAGCTTCTAGACCATATGAACTCACACGTGAAAACTGCGGTCCACAGAGTCAGAACCGTAGACCACTTGCACCTGAGTACTTATCTATAGGTCATCCCTCAAAGAACATCGGTGTATTTGTCTTTGGCATATTACTCTTTCAGCTCACTACATAGAAATGGTGTATTTCAACTTTAACAAATGTGTCGTACGTTTTTATACTACAACAAAAATACCGTGATTTTTTTCAACATCAACGCTAAAAGTATTCAGTTAAACCATCCAAACTAATGGAAACAAGCTTAAAACTACATTGACCTAAATAGAGTTAGTAAACGATTTATTTATGTTGATTCAAACGATACGATATCTTTAACCAAATGACGTCTTTTTGGTCATTTGAGTCTCTTTTTCTACTATCATTATTTTTTTTTTTAAAGTCAATGATAGATATTCTTCTTAAACAATATCTATACTAGTATAATCGCAGCACTTTTTGTGACGGGTGGGTAAAAAAGCTTTCGGGTATATAGAATATCCGACCCATTTTAAAAATTCCTTCACAAAAAATTTGTTGGGTCGGGTTATATTTAACCCAACTCATACACCGGATATTCCATATTTAATAATTTAGATTTTTAGAAGATTTGATTAAGATTTATAATTATGATTCTCCTATCATCTTTGTTTGATTTGTTTTTAACTGTTTTGAATCATCATATAATACATAAAGTAAACAAAAAATCAATTTTTTTTCTGCATATACTGTGATTCGAAATTTTAAAAACGGACATATATTATCCAATTGACGAAAATGTGTGTTCAACGTTCTACATCGATTAAAATATTTAGACAATGATTCAGAATCATATCATAAATAAGAACATTAATAAAATAAATGAGTTTTTAGCGGGATGGGTTTGGCGGGACAGGTTTTTGAATTAACAATAATAAAAAGATTAAAATATCATTAATCCGCCGCTTCAATACGGATTTAATCCTTTTTTTTTTAATACAAATCACAGGACGGGTTAAGAAATTACGGAACGGGTTATATTTCGGAAATGATTTATATGGCGGACGAATTTGAATCAATATTTATATACCGCTTTAATACGGGTTAAATCCTTAGTTTATTAATAATTATCTCGTGGACTCGTGGTATACTGTTACTTAATAACAATTGTAAACTATAATATAAATAAATATGTTATAAGGAGATACAATTTACAAAATATTTTTATACTAACTTTAAAATTAAATCATCGCGCGGTGTACCGCGGGTTAAAATCTAGTTTAGTGGTATTTATTCAGTTTGTGCTTAAGTTATAGTTGAAAACGGTTAGAAAATTAATTGTAAACAAAAAATCTCAAAGAATTTACTCGCCTCTAGAAAGCCAAACCCGCAATGCAATACCTCATATATATACTGAGATTATCCAAATATAATTTGAATCTTTGTTTCCTCCATTCATTGTTGCTTCTCTTCTTTCCTCTAGTGCTTTATCGTCTTTTTGTTGTTTTTGATGTTTTCTTAGCGTCTTTTTATTCTCCACAATCCCACAAATGAACCAATTTATGTTTATGGTTTATGATTAATATTATACATATATGCAAGTGTCTCTGTGTCTGTTTATAAATTATATGGCTGATCACAAATGTCTGAGATTCTCTGCAGGATCAAGATTATAGAAGAGGTCGATTTGTTGCCTAATTTCTTCTGGTTCGATCGAAAATCTCCAAATAGTACATGTAGGTCCAAACAGGGTAAATTCAGGTTCAACCGGATTAAGAAATTCATATTTTGTTCTTGTGAACGCCTCTGAGGCTGATTCCACTTCGAGGTGTGCTCTAGATGAGCTAAGAACGTATTTTAAATAGTCATTAATATGGAACAATTGATCTTGGTCTTTATTTCGTCTGAACAAGGCTCATGGGTCTTCTCGAATAAGCTAAGCATGCTTGAGCCGGTAGTGTGAAATGGGTCTCGGTCTCCACCATGGTTGTTGCTTGGTTTGATGACCGCATCAAGAGATTACAAAGAGTCCAAATTAAGAAAAGATTGGAAGTTCACCTTACGTAACCAATAATATGCTTTACCTAGATACTTAAAATAGAGCCTATATAATCCAAATCATTTCTAAAGAAAAAGAAAATAGATAGACAAAACATTTTAGAAAACAAATTCAGACGTTGAAAGATAATGATAGATTTTCATTTTTCATTTTTCATTATTCAAACAAACAAAACCCCAAAGGTTTGGAACAATATTATAGACTATGAAAAAATATGATATCCCTATCAATTCTAGCTCCATGTTTGAGTCTCAAATGAAACCATGAAAGAATGTTTTTCCACTACATGTACATTATTGAAGCTTCAAAGTTCAAACTTGTGTTATATTTTGACTCAACTTAAGCTCTTCAGATTGCACCAAACCCGATATTGCTAGGAAGAACCAAGCATGTATATATTGACATTTATTGTCATTATGGTTTGTCAGCAACTTGTTTTATATATATCCCTTTTTGACTTCAGCAAATTAATTAATTATAATATGAAATAACTTTTATGATATATCATTCAGCTTGTATATATATGTAAAAAAAAACAATCAGCCATTTGCATGATTGAGGGAAGTACAAATCAGTGTCGGTCCGAGCATTTGTGAGACCCTACACAAAATATAAAATGAGGCCCTGATATTTATTAACAATATTTAACATATGATTTTTTTTTTATATATGTTAATTTTTATTATTGTTTTAAAAAAATATCCAAAAAAGTGGGCCTCAATATCACTAATTTAACTAAGTAAAATTTTAAAATGGGCTTCAATAACCAAAAAATACTAAAAAAAAAAAAAAAACCAAAAAAAAAACAAATTGTGGGACCCCAAGCAGTGGCTTGGGTAGCATGTCCTGCGTGCCGCTCCTGGTACAAATACATCATCACTACAACGATAAGAATATAAAAAGGAAGCACCATAAGAAGAAAGAAGAAGAAGCAATTTCTTTATCGGTTCTTGCCTTCTTGCGAATCACAAAAAAAAATTGCACTCTATGTTTAGCATTCTAGATGTGAGGAAACTCTTCCTATGCTTTGATCTGGATGACTTTAAAGATTTTTCTCATGGCTTCTCCTTAGGAGTCCTCGAATTGTCCGCGGCTACCGATAATTCCGTCATGTGTGTTGTAGCTATTCACAACATATTGATTACATATTTATTTTCTCTAGCCACTAATTGACTTCAAATGACAATATACTTTCAAGTTTTTATCTGTAGATAGGTAGTAGCTAGTCTATGAGAAATTTGATATGATCACGAAACTTATGTAGCTCGGGAGTAGTTAAACCCTGATTTTAAAACAATTATTTTCCTAAGGAAGTTTTCAAAGGTTAGAACTAAAGATTATTTATGATATTAATTTTCACATTTACAAAACAAATCTAGGATAACAATACTAATTGCCGAAATAAACGAAACCTGAATTGTCCTGAGAGGTGGCTAACTAGAAAAGCATGTTGACTCTCCAATTCATACCGTAGGTCCTACTACTATAGTACTATCGGGAGTTTATTCTAAATTGACGTTTTGGTATTTTGATTAATTATGCTTAACCTTAATACTTTATAAAAAAAAATTACTAGCAAAATTAATATATATTTGACCAAAAATCGACATATCAAATAAAAAATCGATTTTAACGTTTTCATAGTTTGACAGTCCTCAAAAATATGAAGAATTGATTAAATAAATTTATGTGTTAGATAGATCCTATTCTATAGTGTATCATTTACTTCAAGCTCTTCTTCTTTATGATTTTTTTCCTTGGACGAAATGCTTTTTAGTTTGGTTTTATCTTCAATAACTATATACTAGATGATATCTCATGTTATATGCGACGATAACAAATTAAAAAAAAAATTTGGTATAATATTAGTGTAAATTAATTTCTCGACAGTTGTTGAAAAATTTATAAATACATGTGATAAATATTATCATATGTAAGAAGTTTATTATCACATGTATGCTATTACTATATTAGACTGTTTATTATAATGTGAAAACCATTTAATGCCTTCAAATAAATCCAAAGTTATGCTTATGCAACATGGATGGTATAAAGTTGTCTACCAAAAGTACCTTTACCCTATTTTTTCAAACATTAGATTTTACTAGATTCTCCAATGACAATGCAAGTAAATTTCCAATGACATTAGATCAAATGTTAATTCTTAAAAAATCTCCCCTTTTAATATATAGTAGATGTGAAACGAATTCTATCGATATATGAATAACAATATTTAAGTTCTCTCTTTTAATACTCCAACTTTGAAATAAGAAGCAAAAATAGAGTTATTCTCCAAATATAAAAGATATTTCGCAACTTTATGAAATTGAGTATATATTTGTTAATATTTAATAGCTTCCAATTTTGACAAATGTTAGATTACATACATCTGTGCCTTTTTATCTTTCATCTTTAAAACAAAATTTAAAATTCAGTTTTATCCTTTTCATCAAAAAAAAAACCAGAAACCAGAAACCATAAAATTCAGTTTTATCCTTTAAAATTCAGTTTTATCCTTCCAATTCAGTTTTTTTTTTTAAGAAAGAGAAAAACATGAAGAGTTTTTAAAAAGACTTGTTTCTATCTTTTAAAACATTTGATTAGTTTAAAATGATAAATAATAATAATACATGTAAAAGACATAGCCAAAAAAATAAAGAAGACGAAAGACAGACATCAAACTATATTCTCCCTAGTGGACTATTTTATATTAGCAAATATAAAAGAGTCCACCAGAGACATCCATGATATTCAAACATCAAACTATGTTCTCCCTTATGCACCACCAACTTTGTAAATGCTTTAATCGTTTCACATATCTTACATTTTAACTTCTAGACAAAACTAGTTTAAGGTACAGTGCACTTAAGGGAAGAATTTTCAAACGAAAAAATAGTATAAACAAGCATAGATATGCGTCCATAGACTCTCACAATTCTCATCACAAATTAAAGTATCAAACAAGAAAAGAAAAGTGAGAAAAAAGAAAGCGAGAGAAATAATGTCTCCTACTCCAGAATGGGTCATGGTTGGAGGAGAAGGTCCTGAGAGTTACAAGCAGCATTCTTCGTATCAGGTTTACATATATAAATGATTTTAGAATTCTTAGCTAGAATATGAATTACTAAGATGTGTTAACAGTCTTCTCTTTGATTGGGGTTTTCTAGAGAGATTTGTTGAAAGCAGCAAAGGATGAAATAAACGCGGTGATCGCAGCGAACCTCAGCCTCGATTTGATTTCGAGTCGGTTCAGTGTTGCGGATTTCGGTTGTGCGAGTGGACCTAACACTTTTATGGCAGTCCAAAACATAATAGATGCCGTGGAAGAGAAGTATCTTAGAGAAACCGGACAAAACCCGGCGGATAACATCGAGTTCCAAGTCCTCTTCAACGACTTAAGCAATAACGATTTCAACACTCTCTTCCAGGGACTTCCTTCGAGCAGGAGATACTATAGTGCTGGCGTCCCCGGTTCCTTCTTCGACCGTGTTCTTCCTAAGCAGAGTATCCACATAGGAGTTATGAATTACGCTTTTCAGTTCACCTCCAAAATCCCCAAAGGGATCTCCGACCGCAACTCTCCCATGTGGAACAGAGACATACATTGCACTGGCTTCAACAACAAGGTCAAGAAAGCGTATTTTGATCAGTACTCGCTCGACTCCAAGAATATATTGGATGCTCGAGCTGAAGAGCTCTTACCCGGGGGACTGTTATTGCTTTTAGGATTGTGTCTAAGAGACGGTATCAAGATGTCGGAAACCTATAGAGGAATAGTGCTGGATTTAATCGGAGCTTCTTTAAATGATCTTGCTCAGAAGGTATATATATATTTTTATCTTTAACAAACTATATACAATGACAAAACTAACATTATATATCGTCTTTAATCTTTTTTCTAATATTAACAAATTAAAGGGTGTCATCGAGCAAGACAAGGTGGACTCTTTCAATATCACACTCTACACTGCCGAGGAAGACGAGTTGAGGCAAATCATTGAAGAGAACGGGAAGTTCACAATTGAAGCTTTCGAGGATATCATTCAGTCAAACGGGGAGTCGCTTGACCCCAAGATCTTGGCTGTCTCCTTGAAGTCTGCCTTTGGAGGTATCATATCCTCACATTTTGGAGCCGAAGCCATGAGGAAAGCCTTTGAGCTCGTCGAGGCCAAGGCACACCAAGAATTTTCTCGCCTCAAGAATGCCAAACCCGCAATGCAATACCTTATCGTACTTCGCAAGAACTGATGAGATCATCCTAATATATTGTGAATCTTTGTTTCCTCCATGCATTGTTTCTTCTCTTCTTTCCTCTAGTGGTTTGTCGTCTTCTTTTTCTTGTTGATGTTTTCTTAGCGTCTTTGTATTCTCCACTATCACATGCAACTATGCAAGTGTTGTTGATAAATGATATATATGGAACGTAAAAGGTGTTTATTCCATATGTTAATTTTCATTTGGATAAGTGATCCTATACATAATTTCAGTTTCACAATTTCACATTTACCATTTTTGTATATTTTTTTTCAAATCAAAATGTTGTCAACTTCGACTAGAGATTTTAAGACACCTCGTGTGTAGACTTCTCAAATTTATGGAATATGACAAACTGACTCCTCAGAAAAATGGTTCATTAGTACAGAGACTTGTTGATTAAAATGTACCATGGTGTTAGAGATAGAATCTAATTCAAAACCAAAACCTTTATTATGAAAATAGAAAGATTGAAAAATAAAGTAACAAGAGTCTAACTCCCCAAAGAGAACTACGTTCTCTTCCCTCGGCCTAACCCGATAGAATCCTCCAAAGCTCTCAATTGCTTGGATAGGTTTCACAAACAAAACCTATCCCTTATTTATAATAAACGTAACGTAAAAGACTCTAGGAAAAGTAAATAAGAAAATGGAAATCCTAAACTATTTCCTAAATCATAAATTAGGAAGTATTCGTATCACATGGCATGTAAAATGACACTTTAAACACACATGATTAAAATGATTGAAATGACTATCAATATCAACTACTAACAATTTACTTAACAATCTACTGAGAGGGGTGACCCATCCTCCAATGCCACAAAACTCCACAATCGCCTGTCTTCATTGAATTCAAGGTACACACTCGACACATCTAGCATAAAATATTACCCTCATGCAAATCACCTTGTGACACACGAATCCGTGTCAAACAAAAAAGTACAAACTAGAACACTATCCAGCTGAGACATAGATATCAAGATCAAGATGCATTCCATATTTGGTAGATACAAAACATGAACTATCTTAAATCGCAACATAAAAATCACGTTATCATCTTCAGATGGAACGACGGATTTCTGTTTCGCAGACTAACCCGAAAAAAAAAATTACATCTCAAACATTACCAAACAAATCAGCCTTTCCAAACATGTGAATTGTTTCACCACAATTAATTAAAAAAAAAATGAGAAAAAAGACCACCATTTATAAGCATAATAACCAATGACGCATAGTGTCGTTATTGAGAAATATAATGATGCAGCATATGAAAAGTTAGTAAACAATTTGGGTACAACTATTTATTCTGTTATTAATCTCAAGAAAAAAACAATACAATATCTCTAATATATGTTAAGCCTAATTATAAAAAATATGTAAACAGTATAACCCTCTTTTATTTGAACTTATAGTTGATTTTTTTTTTATTATACACTTTACATAAAAAAAAAATGAAGAAATTTTATACTCTAATTTCATTATTATTTAATATATAATAAATAACAAACAGATAATCAATTATAATCGTGTATTCGTGTGTGGTGTAAACAACTAGTACGTATTAACAATATCAAGCCCATGAATCATGTCCTCACAAAAGACCTTTTCAAATCAAGCCGAGACCGACGGGCCACGACAACGACACTGCACCAATAATTGCCTACACAAAAATAAATATCCCACCAGCCAATGCGTGCGTATCCACTAGTTTGATTCTCCATGTACGAGAATAAAACCTCATTTTCTCGTACACGGCATTTGTTGTACTGTCCCGAGAACATCACATGTAGCTTTTCTGAAGTTGAAAAACTATTTTAGCCTACACGTACGGCACGTCGGGACATAAATTCAACGGGAAGAGTTGCAAGATTTATAGAATTGAATACTTGTTATCAAATTCAAATCAAAAGTTTTCAAATCATCAAAGGAAAATTAGTATAAATAAGCATAGAGGCGTCCATGGATTATCACATTTCTCAGAAAATATTTAAAGTATCAAACAAGAAAAGAAGAGTGAGAAGAATAAAGAGAGAAAGAGGGAGAGAGAGAGATCATGTCCACTACTCAAGCATAGGTCATGATTGGTGGAGAAGATCTTGAGAATTACATGCACCAACATAGGTGCTCAGCCTTGAGATGATTTCGAATCGCTTCAATGTAGCGGATTTTGGTGGTACTAGTGGACCTAACACTTCTTTTGGCGGTACAAAACATACAGATGTTGTGGGAGACAAGTACCTTCGAGAAACCGGCCAAAACCCGGTGGATAAAATCGAGTTCCAGCCTCCTCAGAGACTTTAGCAACAACGATTTCAACACTCTCTTACAGGAACTTCCTCCAGGCAGAAGATACTGTCTTGCGAAGTTCCGGGTTCCTTCTTCGTCCGTGAGTCATGATCAAGATACGCTTTCTTGACCACATGGTTGAACCAGTGCAATGCATGTTGCTGTTCCACATGGGAGAGTCGCGGTTTTTGATCCCTTTGGGGATTTTGGAGGTGAAATGGAACGCGTAATTGATGACTCCTATGTGGAAACTCTTATGTCGAAGAAGGAACCGCGATTTTGCTAATCCAAGTGCTTAAATCGTTGAGGCTGAAGTCGTTGAAGAGGACTTGGAACTCGATCTTATCCACCGCGTTTTATCCGGTTTCTCTGTGGGTTGTGAAATATTTTATGTTGCCTGAAAATATGGTTTAATTGATGAACAGAGGTAAGGTAAGTCATGCAAGTAATTAAATTCATAAGTCCCTACCTATTCTTGCAAGTGCACATATTTGTCTTTCAGTAATTAAAAAACAGAACGTACACAAAAGATATATGATAATCAATCTGAACTAAGATGTTTATATATGGTTTATCATGTTTTAATTAAGGCTTCCTAAAAGACTTAAGATCACTAACCCTTTTTAACTACTAAATAAGATTTGATCTATCAATTGCCTAATGATTTCAGGGACGGATGAACAACATGAGCCTAATGTTACTTCCAAGTTTCCATCTCAATAAATTAGTTTTCGTTGCGATGGTCCGAGACGAGGGGGTACTTGCGCATATATATATGCACACATTGAAATTTTATTTGTTTTCCAAAATTTAAATCAGTATTTTTATATAATTTGATATGAATTTCTTCTCCAAATGCGAGATTAAAACTACATGTTACTAAGATTTTTTCAATGTTATCCAATGCCACTTATAATTTTTGTATTCGAAGAACTCAGTTAAAAGTAAGAGATATTAAGATCATATAATTTTACTTTTTTTGTTGACAACCGATCGTTTTATAACACAAGCTTGAGGTAATGGAGGTTGTCTGGCAAACCACACCGAATAGAAAAACCAATAAAAGACAATAAATCCAGGGCCGGTCCGGTAAAATCCGGGGGCGAATATGAAAAAAAATTTGTGGCCTATTTAAAAAAGTAAAAACTGCAAAAAAATTTTTTTTTGCTAATTGTGAGGTCTTTTTGCTAATTATGGGGCCTTTTGTTAATTTTGAAGTCTATTTATTAATTATGGGGCCATACAAAAAAAAAAAATCCTCACAAAATAGGCCTCGCAAAATTTGAGGTCCAATAAAAATGTTTTACTAAAATGTGTCAATGGCCGGGCCTGAATAAATCTAACATGGGACTTAGGTAGGCGAGCCAAGTGGTATGTCTTAAAATTTGATTTCTTTGAAACATAAGAGAAAGAAAATGATTACAAAAAAAATTTCAAATTCGTAGAAAAATTGGGTCATTCTTCTGAGTGCTCTATCATCAAAATAATATTCCTTGTAGTCTCTATCACCTAGCGTTAGGGGCATTAATTGCATCCCAAATGAGAATCTTGAGCTGAGCTCAGAGTGGAGGATGATCGTCCACATGGCAAGTTTATGTGGTTCACCTACAGGGTCGTTGGCTACGACCACAAATAAATGAGACAAATCTTATTTTGAAAAATGTAATATAGAGTGTCTCAGAAAACCATTGATATAGTGTAAAGAAAAATACATACATACAACCTTAAGTAACCCTAATCGGATTGGATATGCATATATAATTTCAAAAAGATAACTTAAGCTGCATATGTGGTCCATATAATAAACACCCTAAATTCTTTGGCCCTCATCTGATATATCTTGCTAGCATGTAACCAACAGGTGATCTGACTTGCTGACCCGATTCAAGCATACCAACACAATACAATCAAAATAGCTTAAATAATCATCCTCGTTCATTCAAATTGAAACCAAAAACCAATGACAAACTGGTCTAGTGGTTAATCTTTAGTAACTAAAAATGTAAAAATGTTGGAGGTCACGGGTTCGATCCGTGTGGAAAACGGTCGGTTCTCCAAAAGAACATTAAATTACATGGTTTGGATTTTGTTATAGGAAATATACAGGCCCACGGACCGAGAACCTCTTACTCCTAAAAACAATAAGAGATTTATCTTTTCCATCTTATGTAATTACTAGGTTGTATAGTCGCTATTATGTTATGTGTAATGGTGTAATAAAATGAATTGATCGTTTTAGAAGCAAATTAAAGCTTAAAAGATATTAGTCCACTTACCATCTACCCATTCTTGATGTAGCCTTAGTTGAAAGTGGTTAAATTTTAGCACATCTTGATTTCCTAATTCATATGGATTGTATGGTCTATATTATCAAAATTTCCCTTGTTTTAAGTTCTTCCATGGAATTATCTACTCATTTTCATAATTTAATATAAACTTATGTATAAAAAATATTTCTTCAACACTTAAACCAAAAAAACTAAAGTGTGGAGGTTATGTTTTTATCATTGAAGTGTAGAGGTTGATCTTTGTTTGGAGACAATTGATAATAGATTCATTATCACAAAAAAAAAATATGTGTCTAATAAAAAAAAAGTTGTTGGTAATTATATTTAAAACATTTTCTACTATATACTATTTTGAAAAAGAGAATTATATTTCTTTTTTCAGTAATTCACAAAAATATTTTAAAACTAAAACGAGAGAGTAATGTAATGAACTTGAAGGTGAAATATGGGGAGTACTCATAGATACATTAGGGTGGTCATATCTTAGATTTTCGTACTCCGATCCTTTCTATTCTCTAGTCCAAGAATTGTTTTTAACTATTGAATTTGCTTGTTTTTAGTTATTTTCTCTTCCTTGACATCCTTCACATCCATTAGCTTTCTTTGATGGGGAAACACGCCGTAGAGGTCACGAGACTCGGCACTCAGGATAGACAGCCCCATCATCTAAATATAATGATTGTTAATAACTAAATAGCTAGCATGATTCAAAAGAAATATTGAATACTTACAAAAAGAGTCTTTGCAGAATCTCCCTCTGTTGGAATCAATGTGCAAAGTTTGATCACAACAAAGTCGTTATATTTTAGATTATCATTATGAAATTTAGCCATCACAGACCTAAGATAAGCAAAGTGTGTCGAAGCTTTATTTTCCAAACAAAGAGAGTATTTTTTAATTATTTGTTTCATTAAAGCACTTAATTATGTAAATTTGATTTATATCATCTAAACGCATTACCTCTTTTTTTAAAAGAAACTTAAAATATTTGAGAAAAAAACAAAATTTTGCATCAAGGATCTTAATTCGCAATAACTAGAATTAAAAATACATGCAATGAACCATGCACTATGCAGATTGCAAAGAACGAGAACATGACAATACTAAATTTTCGATTGATAAAAACAGAACGATTAAAGAAGAATTGTAAAAACAGTTCAAATGTTCCAATTTAAAATATTTTTAAAATGTATTAAATTGAATATAAATATTTAATTTCCCACCTATTACTCAGTCAAAATTTTTGTTGAATATTTAAAAAATATGTATTACTCAAGTCTAAATTTTTTACCCGTTATAATTTTTTTTTCATAGATTGAACCATTTCTATTCGTTTTAAAAAATTCAAATCATGGCACATGCGGAAAACAAATCTACCTTTTTTATCATATGGATGATATGATTATTATCTGTTTCACAAAAATTGAATCATATAAAGATGATAGGTGAAGTATAATATTAACAACAAATTATTATGGTAAGTTAGATTTCAATCATATAAGTTCATTTTGATTGGTTATTCATTTTTTTGAAATTTAATAATGTATTTTCATTTTTATTATATAAAATTATAGATTTCAACAAAATAAATGTATAAAATCGAATATAAATATCTAAGTTCCTACCCGTTAGTCAAAGTTTTTGTTAACTATATTTATGTTTAAAAGATATATATCACCTAAGTCTGAATTTTTAACTCGTTACAATTCTTTCTTCATAGATTGAACAATTTATATTTATTTTTAAAAATTCAAATCATGGCACATGCGAAAAAAATCTACTTTTTTTTTACTATATGGATGATATGATTTTTTATTTGTTTCACAAAATAAAATCATATAAAGATGATAGGTGAAGTATAATGATTAATTAAAAATTAATATGGTAAGTTAGATATCAAATCTTATATTTTCATTTTGATTGGTTATTCATTTGCTAAAAATTTTAATATATGTATTTTTAGTTTTTGTCAAGTAAGTATATTGACTTATGAAATTGAATATAAATTTTTAAATTCTGACACGTTATTCAGTCGAAATTTTTGTTAAATATATTTCTGTTTCAAAGATATTTATCACTCAAGTCTGAATTTTTGACAGTTACAATTTTTTCTTCATAAATGAACATTTTATATTTGTTAATAAAATTATAATCAAGGCACATGCGGAAAAAAATCTATTTTTTCTACTATATGGATGATATAATTATTTATTTGTTTCATAAAATAGAATCAGATAAAGATGATAGGTGAAATTTAATGATTAATAAAAAAAATATATGGTAAGCTAGATATCAATATTATATGTTCATTTTTGGTTATTCATTTTTAAAAATTTAATAATAAATTTTTGTTTTTGTAAAGTAATTAAATTGACTTGTGTTAATTGACTTGTTTATCCTTAATGAGTTGAACTAATTTGGTCTTTGATATTATATTTCTAATGACATTTTTTAGTAATATATTACAAAGAATAAGATTAGTTTTTTAACATACTTTTATAATAATAGTAGTACAAGATATATGAGAAAGAACAGAGGATCTAAAGGTTATGAGAAGAAGAGTGATATGAGTCAAATTACTCCTAAGACCACTCTCTCAAATAAGAGATCAATTGCAATACTTTAGGGTCGAATTCCACAAATTTCTCTTGTTCACACAATAAGCTAACAGTTTTGAAATTATGCTAAATGAAATAATAAGAATTAAAATAAACGCAAGCAATTAAATCAGGTAAAAGATCAAACAGATTAAAGCGTCAGGTTTAGGGAAATTCTCAGGAATTAAACTAATAGTAAATCATGCAAATTAATTAAGATTATTTATCGAACCGTTTTAGAACTCAAATCACTAATGTATAGCCAACCACCTCTCGAATGTATTGGCTAACTAAACCTAATATCAGGATTCAGGAAGTTCCACCTCTCAAATGTAAACTCCTAGAATTAGACTAGCATTAATAACATGTTTGATATGTTCATAAATATTCCTAGACCACCTCTCGAAAGTATCTAGTAATTTCAGTTCACCTAAGATAGTTCCAGTAATAGATGACCTCTCGAATCTACCTATTATCCTATGATCAAGTTCTAGTTAGCTACTCTAGAACTAGCATTAAGAACAATTTAAGGTCAAGAACTCTAAAGATTAATCCTAACAGATAATAGATCTACTAATTCATCTAAATCCCTAATGAGAATCCCTAAACCTAACAGGAAGATTACTAAGACATGATTAAAGAAACAGAAAACATGTTGGAATAAATTGCAATATAAGAAATTAAAAGAAGAATAGAGTTTAGAATAAAATTTCTCTCTACATGGATTTGAAAACTCTGAAAGTAGCTATCTCCAATTATCTTTCAAATGGTTCAAGCTCAGAGAATTACAAAGCGAAAAGCAAGATAATGAATAATTAAAACCCTAAAAACTATTTATAATGTCTCAAAAAACGTGCAGGGACTAAAGTTGCAAACAGAGAAGTCTTTGAGGTTGATTTTTCGGGCTTAAAACTCTTAAACCGTCGAGACTTTTGATGGGGCTCGACCTCGTGTGGTGTCGATCGACACCAGGGCGTGTCGATCGACACCAGGGCGTGTCGGTCGGCACTCATGCCTTATTCTGATACCGAATTCGTTCCTTCAGCTCTTAATCTCCGGTTTAGCTCCAGAATGGTTCTTTATCTCCAAATTTGTCTCGAACGTGTTAAAACCTGAAAAGACTCAAAAAAGACTCTAGAAATAACAAAAAGACTCTAAAACTGACACATATATCATGGCTAAATAAATCTGTGATATATCAAAGAGTAGAGAAAGAAGTTAATGCATCTGCTTTTACATTGGAAGATGTGATAATTTTGAGATGGAGGGGGAGGAAGGAGATTGCTTATTCAAATCACTACAAATTCAACAACGTTGAAACAAAAAGTGATGGGTCTCACAGTGCCACGTGGCAGTCAGCGAATGGATAATTTTTATACTTATATGATAATATTTGCATATAGACATATGTTCTGTTTTTATTGGATATTGAAATTTTAGATATTTCTTATCTAACCCAATTATTTGAGATTAAATATATCATAAAATATAAAATATTATTTTAATTTTTTAATACCAAAATTCATCATTTTTCATACTCTATAAATAGAGACTTGTTTCACTTAATTTGGACACAGAAAAAAAAATCATCTTTCTTACTATTCTTTTGCTATTAGCCTTCATAAACTCTTGTTTATTGTTTTACCCATCTTTTTACTAAAATTAAAAATAATATATAAAATAAAAACAAAAACAAAAATTATTTTCTAAACTTTTTTTACTTATTTTAGTTTCATTTGATATTAATTGTTATTAATAATATGTAATCACAAATAAATAAATGAAAAATATGTTGGGTAAGGTGTTGTAATTTTATTGAAAATTTTAAAGTATGATCATATTTTACCAAAAAAAAAACTATGATCATATTCGCCAAGAATAAAAAAAGTAGTGAATATTAACATCAAAACAAAACTTTAATCATATTTTTTGGATGGCTTCTCTATATTGTATCAAATAATAGGACTAAACAAGTAAAAGCAGAAAGTGTAAGGGTTTGATGAAGTGTAAATCTAAGATTCTGATCTCACTCTCTTCCAAAAAGAAGATCCCTTGCCTTGCGATCAAGGAGATTGGTCTTTCTTTTTTCTCATGCATCTATATTACTTACGATCATCTCGCTTTCCTCTTCCACACTTTGTAAATTCAAATTAACCAGAAAAGAACATAACTACGTATATATACATGGTACATCTCATATCCCTTTAACAAAACTATATATATGCTCAGCTTCAGCTTTGAAAATCTGCCATAGTTCTTTTCACTGCCACTCAACATATGTTTGGCGTTTACAGCTTTAGAAACTTGTCCAAATATATCTCCTAATATGAAATTTGCAAAATGGGTTTTACTTTAGAACCCTAGAAGTGAAAACTGATTTGTTCTTGTAGATAATTTATGATTAATGTGTTGTTGGTAGAGAGTCGTTGACTGATTCTTGAACCTCTACGATGTTGTAGGCCTTTTGAATAAGGATGAACATTTTGGTTTTGAATGGTTGGTAAGTATGGTGCGGACCGGACAATGCATACCAATATTTTAGTATGCAAAAGGTCGGACTGTAGTATGGAGCAAACAATTATATGTTGGTATGGAGTTTATGTTGGTATGGAGCTTTTGGGAAGTGGAATGAAAAAATTGCGGACCAACAGTGAATTTATGATGGTATGGAGAAGTATGCTGAAGTGCATACTAGTATGGAGATTTTTAGTATGCAACCGTGCATACTAGTCCAGAATACTGAATGGTGAATTAAGTGCATACTGATCCGATTTTAGTCTGGTCTGCAGCATAATATACAACCATTCAAAGCCTTTGTCTAAACCAGAAGCTCAAGAACGTTTGTCTCACTATAGTGGTCTGCCTTTTGTTCTCTTTATGTTGTGTGTGCATGTGTCTAAACCCAAGTCACCTTAATCCAATTTTTCCAAAATAGCGTTTTTTAAAGTTGTAGGCCTTTATCATATTTGGATTGGTTAAAAGATGCATATATAGATAAACTATATACTATCAACCCAACATTAAGAATTAACAAAAATTCAATAAGGCTCATGTACTATTATCGTTTATTTCTAAATCAATCCACATGTAAACAGAGCATATGAGAAAGTTAAACAAAATCAACTTTCAAAGAAGGGAAAAGCTCCATATACTCTGCTCCAACAACAAAGAGAGCAGAAATTGCTTCTGAATCAAAAGTGAGGACACAACTATTGAATTCAGATTTGTAATAAAACACGAAAAATCCAAAATCTAAACTTGATGTAATATGAATTATTAAGGAACTGAGATCAAATTTGGAAGATAGACAGTGAGAAAACCGAACAATCCATGAATCAATCTGAATCCTCTTGAACATACCTCCCCTTACCATATAGATGCAAACAGCTCCAGTTTCGCCTTCGCCACAACACATGATTAGGGTCTTGTCAAAGATGAAATAACTAATGCCACAATACTTATTAACTAGCTTAGGCAAGTTGGTTGTTGACAATGTCATCAATCTTTTTCAAATATATATATTAAAATACGTTTTTAGAGTGTAATTTATTTTAAGTTGTATCATATTTGGATTGATAAAAGATGCATGTAGATTAAGCTATACTAGCAACCCAACCTTAAAAAGGTTTACAAAATCAAGAAGGTTCATATTTATTTCCAAGTCAGTCCACATGAAAACAGAGCAAATAAGAAATTTAAACTTTGTATTAGCTGTTCCCTGAAGAGAATTTACTTCTGAAACGAATTGAGATTTGTAATAAAGCAAGAAAATCCAACATTTAAACTTGTAGCGATCTGAATTATAAAGGAACCGATAACAAATTTGGAAGATAGACACAGTGAGAAAACCGAACACTACCGGAATCTATTTGAATCTTCTTGAATATATCTCCCTTCACAAAATAGATGCAAGCGGCTCCAGTTTGGTGGTCGCCACAACACATGATTAGGGTCTTGTCATAGATGAAGTAACTAATGCCACAAAACTTATTAACCAACTTAGACAAGTTAGTTGTTGGCAAAGTCATCAAGTTTATCCACACTACTTCCTCTCCATCAATCTTCTTCTTCGTTACCCAAATATCAATCTTCCCTGTTACATTACATTGCTTTAACAACGAAAACCGATCTCTTTTAAAAACCGCGAGGACAAGTTCATCTCGAGAACGGTTCTTTAGACAGGGCAGGAGACAAAAAGGTTTGAATATCTCCTTGGAGAAATCAAAGCTTCGGATGAAATACTTATAAGTCTCAGGTTCATGAGTAAGCCAATAGAGATTCCCGTTCAAGGACAAAGGTGCCATGATGGGCCACTGCGTGAAAGGGGCATCAATGAACTTCAACGCATGAGACGAACACTCGTAAATCGCAACTCTGCGGTAACTTACATGGTAAGTGTCGCTGACTTTACGGAGACAATTAAAATACCCCAAGATCTTGTAACTCTTTTCGGGTTTACAACTATCGTATCCTACACCGCAAAAATGGAAACCTTTATCCTCGTACTCGATCCATCCAACCTGTCTCAACCACGGATTCCAAACCGCAACACCTTGCTTCCAAAAGTCACGAAACAATAACCCATCGCAAGCGGTGATGGTGGTATGCATCAAATCCATAGCCTAATAAATAAGACAGAAACTAATATCAGAAACTAAATTATTATTTATTAGATTATTAGAAAACTAAATTATTTTTCGTCCTGTCTTGGTCTTATAGCATCCCATGTCTTAGATTGGTCTGCACGCATAACAAGAATTGGCGAGGTGTGTTCGGCCAATCCCCACATGAGGACTATTTTGGTGTCCTCTGGTGCAAAGTTTTACAATATAAAATGTTTATTTCAAAGTTAAAAAATATAAATAGTCGGATGGAATTGAGGTCATTTTGGTGTCCTCTGGTGCAATTGGCCTTGGTCGCCAGAGGCTTCGATACAGACAATTTGTCAACAGCAGGTTATGTAATAATGGAAACAAAGCCTTTAGTTTTGCTTCCTCAATAACTGTTATATATATCCTTTTTTTCTGTTTTGTGCTGATTCTTCCTTCTTCTCTACGGATTCCAGCTTAAAGGACCTCCCGAAGACGCAAACGGAGTTTGATGGGAAGGCTTGTGCTGCTGTTGGACAGAGCAGCCTCATGGCTTACTACGAGACTATGTTTGACCAGGTCTTTTTTTTTCATATCTATACAACATTATACAAGATGCATATAGATTAAGCTATACTAAGAACCCAACCAAGAAACTTCATAAAAAGATGTCAAGAAGGCTCATGTACTAAACCAATCCACATGGAGACCAGAGGATATTGTATATAAAAGAAATGAAAACAGAATCACATTTCAAACATAATCACATTTCAAAAGACTGGAAAGGCTTTGTACTCTCTTTATTCAAACTATCCAATTGAGATATGCATAATAAACAAGAAAAATCCAAATTCTAAACTTGCACTGATTTGAATTCAGAAGGAACCGAGATCAAATTTGGAAGATAGACACAGTGAGAAAAATGATCAAAGCCAGAACCTATTTGAATCTTCTTGCACATGTCTCCCCTCGCAATAAAGATGCAAGCCACTCCGGTTTGATCGGCGCCACAACACATGATAAGGGTCTTGTCATAAATGAAGTATCTAATACCAGAAAACTGATTGAATAGCGAAGGAAAGTTAGGTATTGACAGTGTCATCAAGTTTAACCACACCACGTCATCCTTATTACAATTGTTAATCTTCTCCTTTGTTACCCAAACCTCTGTATTCCTTGATATACGAGATTGCTTTAACAATGCAAACCTATCTCCCTTAAATACAGTGAGGACAAGTTTATATAGTGAGCCAGAAACATGCTTCCCACAAGGAGGGAGACAAAAGCGCATCGATATTTCCGTGGAGAAATCAAAGCTTCCGAGAAAATACTCACGAGTCTCTTCATTGTAAGAAGTCCAATACAAATTTCCGTTCAAGGACACATATTCACCTAAACCTGCCAGCATTGGCCAATCCAGGGAATCAAAGTACCCCAAGATCTTGTAACCCTTTTCGGGTTTAGTAGTATCGTATCCTAATTCCTACACCCAATAAATGGAAATCTCTGTCCTCGTACTCGTACTCTATCAATCCAACCTGTCTCAAACATGGATTCCAAATGGTAACCCCTTGCATCCAAAAGTGACGAAACAATAATCCATCGCAAGCCGTGATACGGGTATATGTCGACTTCTTAGCCTCAAAATGTAATTCAGAGGCTAGTTCATTCACCTCTATCGTCGAATAAATCTTGGATTTGGTCAGGATGATGAATTGGGGACGGGCACGAGCTAAGCTGTTGTTGATGAACCTTTTGTCGTTGAAAAGATGTTTCCAGTGTTTACATACAGATCTGAACCGAACAAGAGATCGAGGTGGAAGCCGAGACAGTATCTCTTCCTCCAACTCCCGCGGAAGCTTCCCCGACGCCATTACCTTTCTCTCACTTCGGTGGCTTTCGCGTGTGGCTCCTCTCCCAATCAAGTAAGCAGAGAATCTATATTATTTCGCGTTTGTGCCTTTATTTAATTAATAAGAAAAGTGAAAAGTGATCCTTTTTTCTTTATCTATATCTGTTAGGAAAATGAAATAACACCCTTTTTTTTTTTTCCTTTTTTTTTTTTTTTTTGGAAAAAGTGACATATATTTAATCTAAAAATAAAGTCTAAAATGAAAAATAATTTTCAATATTTACTAGGTCACGAACCTCTACGATGTTGGCAGAACTTATTTTCAACAAATATATTTGATTATGTTTATGTATTAAATTATTATATGATAATAAATGTCCATACTTTAACGGAAAAATACGATAAAATGACACAAACGTAAAAAGTAACCGTCAATATTTTAACGGAAAGTTACGATAAAAAATAACCATCAATATTTTAACGGAAAATTGCGATAAAAAGACAACCGAAAAATAACCGTCAACAAAAAAAAATAACCGTCAATATTTTAACAAATATTTGCGATAAAAACACAACTGAAAAAATAACCGTTAATATTTTAACGGAAATTACGATAAAAAAACATAACTATTCAGAAGTGCAAAAGACATTTATTGAGATTGGAAGAGAGAGAAGATGATGAGGAGTGTTTAAAAAAAAGGTGGGTGTTGTAAATATAAAACATAAGAAGGTGGTAATTGTTTTTTGAGAAATTGTTAAAAGTGTCCCTTTTTTAATACCCCTTTTCAAAAATGCCCCCTTTGAGAGTCCATTTTTAAGTTTGCCCTCTTTTAATTTTTAATGACCATTTTACCCTTATTTGAAACAAAATTAGTTCCACAAAATACAAAATATTTTTTGGCAGGAAAAGTGATCCCGCAATTTTCCCGCCAAAACACTTGTAAAAAACCTTTAAAATACCTTGTAAAATTTTCCCGTAAAAATTTTCCCGCCAAAAAAATTTTTTTGCGGGAAAAGTGATTCCGCAATTTTTTTGGCGGGAAAAATTTACAAGGTATTTTAAAGGTTTTACGAAGTATTTACAAGTGTTTTGTAAGGTTTTACAATGTATTTTAAAAGGTTTTACAAGGTACTTATAAAGTTTTATAAGGAATTTATAACATGTAAAACCTTATAAAAAACTTGTAAAATCTTATAACTTGTAAAACCTTATAAAATAGCTTGTAAAATCTTATAAATACCTTATAAATACGTTGTAAAACCTTTTAAAATACATTGTAAAACCTTATAAATATCCTGTAAAAAACCTTTAAAATACCTTGTAAATTTTTCCCGCCAAAAATTTAACGCCAAAAAAATTACGGAATCACTTTTCTTGCAAAAAAAATTTTTTGGCGGGAAAAAATTTTACGGGAAAATTTTACAAGGTTTTTTACAAGTGATTTGGCGGGAAAAATTGAGGGATCACTTTTCCCGCCAAAAAATATTTTGTATTTTGTGGACCTAATTTTGTTATATTTCCTTATATATTTGTGATATCTTTTATTAAAAGAAGGGTAATTTAATCATTTTGTACATAAAAAGGGGTATTTTAAAAAATGGACAGCCAAAAGGGGCATTTTTGAAAAGGGGTATTGAAAAAGGGGCATTTTTGTGAGTCTCCCTTGTTTTTTTTAGTCAATTTTTTTTTTCAAAAATAATAGAATTGGATTACGAAAGTGAAAGAGCAAAATTTGAGAGTTTTGCCATGTATCAAATGTGAGTGTTGCAATCATATATATAAAAGTTGGCTAACTCTCTCCATATAAGTGTCACATCATCACACATGTCATTTTATATTATTTAAATTAAAATTTCACAAAAAGAAATGAGGAAAATCAAAAGTCCTCCATTACATAAAATCCTCCATCATTCTACTCTTAATTAATTTTTTTCAAAAGAAAAAAAATATATACAAAAACATGTTAATGTATCAAGCATTACTTTCATTCTACAATTTTTCTTTTAGGAATTTTTTTATCAATGATCATTACTCGATAATAACTGAAAATTTACTTATTTTGTAGTTTAACTATTTGTTACCTAATTTCTTATTAGTTTAGTAATTCTTTGAGTCATTTTTCGCAACTACGTTTGGTGGTTCATATATGACGTTTGTTGATAATATTGACAAGCAAGTTTTTTCAAATAATGAACTTTTGAAACGTTAGACATACCAAGAAATTCAAGACACCGCACTCTTCTCTTATATGGCTATATGTAAGGACAGAGATATAATAGTGTTAAGTTAAATAACTCTTCAATTTTTTGCTTTCTTTTTCTTCTTTTCATATGAAAACTCTTGAAGCAAATAAGTAGTTAGTTATACTTATCTTGTTTATATTATGTTATTCAAATATTAAATCATGAGCCTATCACGATGTGGATGAAGTACTAGATCATGATAGTACATAAAATAATGAATTGTTTGTTCATAATCAAGTTAGGCAAGTATCAAATTACACAAGTGACATAATTACATACCATTATATCAAAATATCATATATTGTTGTTGTATGTATTCAAGATATATCATATATAAGGATCTTAATTATGTATATAAATAATCAAAAATGAATCTAATTATAAAAATTGTAACTACATAGGATGTATTTAATTTTATTAACTACATAATAACACACAAAATGAACATAAATTAACAATAAGAACAATAAACATGATTTTCTAAAAAAAATTTATAACAACAACCCACGCGTAGCGTGAATATTCATCTAGTATTTGTTAAAGTGACTGTTGATTTAGTAGAAATATATAGATAGATATATTTGAAACAATGGCTAGAAAGCCACTTTCTCGAAAAAAAAACGCTGGAATGCCACTGCCATATTTGTAATTTTATTTACCATTTTTTTAAATCAAAAATGGTAGAAATGTCCAAAAAACCTATAAGAAAACTGGAAATTACAGATCCAACCAAAACAATCCGACCCAAATCCAATAAAACGGATTATCCGATCCAATCTAAGGGTGAATAACACTAAATCCCTAATTATAAAAGGGAAAAATGTCGAAAAATGCGCCAACTTTCAAATTTGGGACGGTTAAAGCATGAACTCTCGAAATGTCTCTTTAATCACAAAGTTTCTGTTGACCTATCTGAAAATAGCTAAGTTTTCGTTGACCTGGCCAAATTAGGCATCGCGTTAAGTCCCCGTTAGAACGACGCTGACGCTGTTAACAATCCGTTACAAGTCTCCGTTGGATCAAAACGACGTCGTTTTGTCGTTTCACCAGAAAATAAGAAGGAAAAATGGCATCTTCAAAGATTCGAACTGCTGACCTGTTACCCTAATAAAAGACACTCAACCATTGAGCTACGAGAACATTTTAATGTTTTAACAAACAGAACGTTTATATATACTTTGAAGCAATAATTTTGAGGAAGCATAGAAATTTTATCTACTTAGGAACTATATAAATGAGTAGAAGATTAAAGAGTTGCACCAGAGACTGAAAGACTGAGATTTGTTTGGTTCTAAATAATAGAATCATATGGTGAAAAGGAATTACGTACAACTAGATCATTTAGGTACAACTAGATCACTTAGGTACAGCTGAGACAATTTCAGTATAACTTGAACTATTTGTTGCAATTGCACTATTTGATTGTTCGGATAGTTTATTGTTTTTTGGTGCAACTCATAAATTAGATATAACTATGTGTGTAAAACAATTTTAAGAACATATGACTTCATGTTTTTGTGAAAAAAAATATTTAGGTACAACTACGTGTAGGTACAACTGATATATTTAGGTACAACTGGTATATTTAGGTACAAGTATGTATAGGTACAACTAGTATATTTAGGTACAACTACAAGGTCCTTTCGAGTTTTCTAAAAAATAACAAATTAATTAAAATTGATATTAAAATGAATTTAAATATGACTGGCGTGAAAAATAATAATAAAATGGACCTTTGGCGGCGGGTTATTAATTTAAAATCATCACACGTGCTGTAAAGTGGACCAAAGACAGTGGGATATTCATAAAAAATTGTTTGTTACAAAACATAGTTGTACCTAGTTATTCATTTGTACTCTCATATTCATAGTTGGACTTTGCCAATTTTTCCGTATTTGCAGTTGGACTATAATATAAATTATTAATTAGTAGTTGGATACATGATTTGGGCATTAGAATATTACATAACAATATATGTCGTACATAAGGAAGAGATCACTAAACCACCGGATTACACACCAAAAAGTGGAAGAAATCAAGAAACGCGGTTTCCATCAACCGGAGAAAAACGCCTCTATAGAACGAAGAACAAGGCTACGCCTGGGATAAACTTGGAAAATTGGTTGCAAATTAGAGAATTTAATTTGTCTGTTTTGAATTTGCATTTCTCAAATTTGTATGAACTATTCACCTAGTTCAACTTGGTTCAACTTATTGGATTAAATTAAAAACATGTATGTGTTTGTTTTTTTGTTCTATTTTAATTTAAGTAGTTCAACTAGTTCAAATGTTTGTTTTTGGTTTTTGTGGTAACATTTAATATAATTAGTTCAACTAGTTCAACTAAGTAACGCTAAAATGTTTAAATTTGTTGATTTTTCAGAATTGATAATTTATTTAAACGTAAAATTATATATTAAATTCTCCAAAATATAAACAAACTATTTTGGATCAATACAATAAAAATTTAATAATTTCTAAGAAATAAATGTTGTTTCACATAAAACACCTCTTATGATATAAGAAATACTTAGTATATGATCACCTTATATGAAGTAAAAAAGGTGAAAACCAAGTTTTCACCAATGTTCCATTATGAAAACTTTGGAAATGCAAAATAAATTAGAGAAATCATGTGTCCAACTTGCAATTAATTATCTACAGTCTCATTCAACTGCAAATTATAAAAATTATGGAAAGTCCAACTATGATTACGATAGTACAACTGGACAACTATGAGTATATTCCGTCCAGAAAAAAACAAAAAAAAAAACCTTTTTAGTGGGGCCCACATATTGAGTAAGTACAACATTAAATAAAAATCAAATGCTGAACGTTTTTTTTGGGCCCACATGCTGAGAGGTTTTTTTTTTTGAGTTTTTTTTTTGCTTTTTAAAAATTAAAGGAAGAATAATTCATTACGGGTAAAATGGATATTACATATATAGAGTGGCATAGAGACTCTAAAATGGCATGTCTGATTCATTTTTCTTGTTTAGTGGCATTCTAGCCTCTGTCTCGATATATTTTGGAGTATTTTTGCTAAATTTATTTTTTCTTTCTCTTAGGCCGTTGCTTTAATAATCTCAAGAGTCCGAGGCTAGTATGCCACTTAATGGAAAAAATAAATCCGGCATGCCATTTTGTGATCTGAATGCCACTGTAAATGTGATATCCCCAAATTACCCTTAATGAAATAACAGACGATCGGTACAACTAAGAGATGATAGTACAACTGGTACAGATGAGGGATTATAGG
Organism: Arabidopsis lyrata subsp. lyrata; assembly: GCF_000004255.2. Classification (NCBI taxonomy): domain Eukaryota; kingdom Viridiplantae; phylum Streptophyta; class Magnoliopsida; order Brassicales; family Brassicaceae; genus Arabidopsis; species Arabidopsis lyrata. The sequence goes on from NW_003302554.1 coordinate 11,767,708, forward strand.
ACAACTGATACAAATAGTATAACTGAGAGATAATAGGAGAACTGGTACAAATGATACAAATGAAAGATAATAGTATAATTGGTACAAATGGTATAACTGAAATATAAATAGGTACAACTGCTACAAATAGTTATGGACAACTGGTATAACTGGTATAAATGGTTCTACTGAAACAAAGCAATTTGTAATTCTAAACTCTAATTCTAAACCCTAGCGCCGTCACACTCACTAATTCGTCTCTTCTTGCTTTCTTCACTATCGTCGTCGCCGATTCACCATCACCCTTCCTCGTCGAAGTTTGTGGACCGTCTTCTCTCACCAAACGATTGCGCACTACAAAGGACGAAAGCACGAAGAGAAATCCATGGAGAAGAAGCTTGAAGAGAGATCCATGATTTTTGAATCTCAGAAATCCATGGAGAAGAAGCATGAAGAGATATCCGATCCATAAAGAAGAGCAAAGAGAGATCCATGGAGAAGAAAAGATCTTGAGTTTAATTGATGATGATGATGGAGAAAAAGAGATCTAAAGTGAAAGATCTAAAAAATCGAGAAAAAAGTAAAAGAAGAAGGAGAAAAAAAAAAAAAGAGGAGGCGTGAAAAAAGAAGTAGAAGTGTAATTATGTTATTGGATTAGCAAAAGAAAGGGTAAAGATACGTAATAATTAGATTAGGAAATGGGTTTTTTTGTCTTTTTATATTAATTTGATTTAAATTTATTTTTTTAGAAAATTGAAATTAGATGGGTTGCATTTTAGAATTTTTTTTCTCACATAGTGGCTTTCTAGCCATTGTTTCCTCAAGTCTGATGAACATCGCTTCCGTTTTCTCCAAAACCAGACGAAGGCAAAATCTATCCAATCCCTAAACCGTCACATTTTGGCGCCAATTTCATCTTCCTCATCATGGCCACCGATTCCAGCGGAGTCACAATCTCCGGCAATTTCTCAAATGGCGAGAACGCAGAAACCCTAAACCTCGACACTACAGAACTCTACTCATCAGCAATATCCTCCGTCTCTACACAATCTCCCCCACCGAAACCACCGTTCTCATCTCTTTCAATCCCTCAATCAAAACGAATCCCTAAAACTAACTTCATCGTCGATCTCTTCCGCTTCCCACAACATTCCTCCACCTCCGTCGCTTTCTTCCTCTCACATTTCCATTCCGATCACTATTCCGGTCTCTCCTCTACTTGGTCTAAAGGAATTATCTTCTGCTCACACAAAACCGCTCGTCTCGTCGAAGAAATCCTTCAAGTTCCTTCACAATTCGTCTTCGCTTTACCTATGAACCAAATGGTTATGATCGATGGCTCTGAAGTTGTGTTGATTGAAGCAAATCACTGTCCAGGAGCGGTACAGTTTTTGTTTAAAGTCAAATTAGAGAACGGTGGATTTGAGAGGTATGTTCATACTGGAGATTTCAGATTCTGTGATGAGATGAGATTTGATTCGTTTCTTAGTGGTTTTATTGGATGTGATGGTGTTTTTCTGGATACTACTTATTGTAATCCTAAGTTTGTTTTTCCGACGCAAGAGGAATCTGTTGGTTATGTTGTTAGTGTGATAGATAAGATTGATGGTGAGTGTGTGGAGACGAAGAAGAAGGTTTTGTTTCTTGTTGCTACTTATGTTATTGGTAAAGAGAAGATTTTGGTTGAGATTGCTAGGAGATGTAAGAGGAAAATTGTTGTGGATCTCAGGAAGATGTCGATTTTGGGGATTTTGGGGTGTGGGGAGAGTGGAATGTTTACGGAGGATGTGAATGAGAGTGATGTTCATGTTGTGGGGTGGAATGTGTTGGGAGAGACTTGGCCGTATTTTCGGCCGAATTTTGTGAAGATGAATGAGATTATGGTCGAGAAAGGGTATGATAAGGTTGTAGGTTTTGTGCCTACAGGGTGGACTTATGAAGTGAAGCGGAATAAGTTTGCGGTTAGGTTTAAAGATTCGATGGAGATTCATCTTGTACCGTATAGTGAGCATTCAAACTATGATGAGCTTAGAGAGTACATAAAGTTCTTGAAACCTAAAAGAGTTATTCCTACAGTTGGAGTTGATATCGAGAAGCTTGATAGCAAGGAGGTTAATAAGATGCAGAAACATTTTTCTGGATTGGTAGATGAAATGGCAAACAAGAAAGATTTTTTATTGGGTTTCTATTGCCAGTCTTACCAGAAGAATGAGAAAAATGACGTAGATGTTGTGTCAGGCTTGGCTGAGGTCTACGCAGGGGACGATAAAAATGCATGTGAAGACGGTGGAGATAATGTTCCATCATCTAGAGGACCCTTATTGCATGATACAGCTCCAAGTAGTGATTCTTCGGTGACCGAAAGATTGCTTGTAGAACTACGTGATTCTTTGCCTGCTTGGGTCACTGAAGAGCAGATGTTAAATCTGATTAAGAAGCATGCTGGTAATCCCGTGGAAATAGTTAGTAACTTTTATGAATGTGAAGCAGAGCTTTACAAGCAATCCTCTCTTCCCACGCTTTCCTTGGAAAATCAGCCTGTTTTGTTTGATGACGATGTAACAGACTTGCAACCAAATCCTGTGAAGAGCACTTGTCCAGATGTTCAAGCAGTTCAAGAAGGTTTTGACTTACCAAAAAAAATGAATTTAACAAAGGGTACTATTTCTCCTGGGAAAAGAGGCAAAAGCTCGGGCAGTAAATCAAACAAGAAGGCCAAGAAAGATCCAAAATCAAGACCAGTTAGTCCAAGGCAGCCAACCATTTTTAAGTTCTTCAATAAGGTCTTGGATAGTGGATCTAATTCTGTTGGTGTTGGATCAGAGACTGAAGAGTGTAATACAGATAAAAAGATGGTCCACAATGATGCTACAGAAGCATACAAAGAAGTGACAGATCAATTTATTGATATTGTTAATGGCTCTGAATCTCTAAGAGATTATGCTGCTTCCATCATTGATGAGGCTAAAGGAGATATAAATAGGGCACTGAACATCTATTACAGTAACCCCATACCTGGTGAGGGAGGACTCTCCAGCAAATCAATTCAGTTTTCGCATTGTCCAGAAGCGTGCTCCTCTCAGGAGGGGAAAAAGGCGTCAGAAAAGTCAGGACATGCAGTCAACATATGTGTGCAGTCATCAGCAGAGGAAATTGTGGACAAAAATTATGTATCTCTACCTCCTGAACAATATAAACCTAAAGAGCACGGTTGGTATTTTTATATGCACAATCTTATAAATTTTATACCATATCTAGGGTTTTTTCTCTTAAATTTGAGAGAGTTTGTTTGCAAACAAATTGTTTGAAGTGTTGTAGGAATTTTTAGTCAACTTGCTGCATTTTTTCTGTGTATCCACGCCCATATGTGTTTTCGTATAATGCAGCCTGTTGGAGGGATGGACAGCCTGCTCCATATATCCACCTAGTCCGAACATTTGCTTCTGTTGAAAGTGAAAAGGGAAAGATCAAAGCTATGTCTATGCTTTGCAACATGTTTAGAAGGTTGCCTACTTTCTTTCTTTCTCGTTCACTCTGTTGAATAAGCTGCAGCAATGACATTTGGCACTTATAGATATGTAAATTCTCATCCATCAGCTTGTTGGCTCTCTCTCCAGAAGATGTTCTGCCCGCTGTTTATCTTTGCACAAATAAGATTTCGGCTGACCATGAGAATATTGTCAGTTTAAGTTTCTTATGTTTTCCCTTCTCTTTTTATTTAAATAACCTTAAAAGATTTTTCTGATCATGTATCAATTCGACAGGATCTTAACATTGGTGGAAGTCTAATCTCTTCTGCATTGGAAGAAGCATGTGGAATAAGTCGGCCTACTGTGAGGGATATGTATAATAGCACCGGAGATCTTGGTAAAGAAAAATCTATCCCATCACAGTTAACTTATGGTTATGTTATTTCTTCTGTACAACCCGCAAAAATATGTTTTAATTATCAAAAATTTCAGGAGATGTTGCGCAGCTATGTCGACAAACGCAAAAGCTACTGGTTCCTCCACCTCCACTTCTAATCAGAGATGTGTTTTCAACTCTACGAAAGATAAGGTAAAGAACTTAACTGGTTATGTGTTACAGCATAATAGCTACTGAGTGATGATGTTATGTGTCCTTTTGAAGATAAGAATATTCAGAGTTGCTTTTTCATCTGACTGTTATAATGGCTATATATGAGTTAAAGAACTTTATATAATTATATATAACGACATTTCTATATTCTGAATTTTGTGCCGGTTTGATGATGCCTCCCCTTGTGTCAGTAATTGATTTGAGCGTCTGTCCGAATGAAGCATGTTTCAATTTTTGTTGGATGATTATAATGATCATTGTTGTCTAGCCACAGTTTTTTTCTAAACTGAGTAATTCCATTAAGCTCCTAATAGTTTTCCTCAGTGTGCAGTCAGGTACTGGAAGTACTAGGCAAAAGAAAAACCTTATCGTGAAGCTAATGCGCTCTTGTAGAGAGAAAGAGATCAAATTTCTTGTAAGAACATTGGTAAGTATTCAAAAATAGTTTTTCCCAAAATATTGTTCACAACTTCTGTGTTTTAAGTTTTAACCAGCAATGTCCCTCGTCAGGTCCGTAATTTAAGGATTGGCGCTATGTTGAGAACTGTTCTTCCTGCACTTGGGCGAGCAATCGTTATGAATTCTTTTTGGAGTTGCCATAACAAAGAACTGTCAGAAAACTGTTTCAGGGAGAAACTTGAGGTTTGATACCTTACGTAGTTCAGATAAAGTGTTTTCTTGTCACTTATCAAGTCAAGTGTGTTCCAAAATTTATATTAAGGCTCATGGAGCTAAGAGGAAAGCTCAAAATTTCAGGGAGTTTCTGCTGCAGTAGTTGAGGCTTACAATATACTTCCTTCTCTGGTGAGCTTTTTAAGTGTCAACCTATACATTAATTTTCTTATGCGATTTAACAATTTAGGATGTAATTAATCAAGACACAGTGAAAAAAAATCAAGAATCTGAATTATCCTAATTATGTTGTTTTTGTAAAAATTTGAGTTCCACCGGTTTACAGCCTTCAAATTGTCCGTGCTTTGTCCTATTCAGTATAGTTACCAGCCTTCAAATTGTTGTTTCCAAATAGGACGTGGTTGTTCCTTCTCTCATGGACAAAGACATTGAGTTTTCAACGTCAACTCTATCAATGGTTCCAGGGATACCTATAAAACCCATGCTTGCTAAGTAATTGTGCAGATTCTCACGGCATCTTTGTTTGCAAGATAACGATTAATACTGCTGATCTCACGCCTTCATTACTGTTTTCTCATTGCAGAATTGCTAAGGGCGTCGAAGAATTTTTTGAGCTCTTCCAAGACAAGGCGTTTACTTGTGAATACAAGTAAGTTTGTCTCAAGAATAACTCTTAAACTACTCAAAACCGATAAATTTCTTATTAATGGGAATGTTCTGTAAGTTTGCACTCTGTTGATCTACACTAATCTTCTATGTTTCCTGAATTACCTTGCTATCATGTCTAAATATGACTTTCAGATATGATGGTCAGCGTGCCCAGATCCATAAGTTACTTGATGGTACTGTGCGTATCTTCTCTCGGAATGGGGACGAAACAACAGCGAGATTTCCGGATCTTGTTGATGTCATAAAACAGTTTTCTTGCCCTGTAGCGGAGACATTCATGTTGGACGCAGAGGTAGGAGAATGTTTCATAGAATTCATTGTATGCTTCTTTATCTCTCTCTAAACCCCTCTAGCAATGTGCAGAAAACGAGGCAAGGGACCTTTTATCGGCTTTCAATAATCAATCAGTAATTGTTTATCATGAGTTCTCTTGGTCATACATAGTGCATTGTTTTTTTTTAATGGGTTTAGGTGGTTGCAATTGATAGAAAAAATGGAAGCAAATTCATGTCATTCCAAGAGTTATCAACAAGAGAGAGAGGGAGCAAAGATGCTTTGGTAACTACCGAAAGTATTAAGGTATTAAACAAAATATCTGAACAACATTATTTCTACAATTAAATGATTATCAGTGTTTATGTCAAGAATTTCAGTAGTTTTCTCCATGATTTGTTTTGTTATATCAAATTCTGTCTTGGTCCCCTTGTTCTTTGTTGTAGTCACAGTTCTAAACCTGTCACCTGTTTTATCTCATGATCTTTTTGATTGCATGGATGTGGGGTTGGTTACTTGTTTTTGGACGTTACACTTGATTCCCAATTGAATGCTAGTATGGAAGTCCCGCATCTTCATACATGTTAATCTCTACTAATCCAGTTTTGTTCTATATGATTGACGCTTTCTTCATGGAGTTTTTCCTATTCTTCATTGTTACTCTTTGTGGATAGTCAATCTTTGTCTTTTGTCAGTTAAAATTAGTTTCCCAAGATGTTCTTTTAGACATTTTTCTTTTAATTTAATGGCTTTCTGCAGGTTGAAGTCTGCGTCTTTGTGTTTGATATTATGTTCGGCAATGGAGAACAGTATGAGTCTTTTACTCAATCTTTTTATTTTCATTTGAATTTTTCCTAATAATATATATGTTGAGTCAGTAATTTACTTAGCGTAACAATGCAGGCTGTTGGCTCTTCCTCTCCGTGAGAGAAGAAGACGTAACCCCCCAATTTCTCTCTTTTTTTTCCTTATTTCGATGCATTCATTTTCTCTGTCAGATTCATATATGCCCACTCTGATCTTACATGGTTATGCTCAAACTGTCAGGTCTAAAGGAGGTCTTCCCTGAGATTAGGCCAGGTTATCTTGAATATGCTAAGGAAATTACAGTAAGTGTTACGGTAGCTTCGCATCTTAAATTAATTGGCTAGAACATCGTAACACCTCACTCTGTAATTATGTGCTTTGGTATGTTCCTTCGATCATTTTTAATAGGTGGAAGCAGAAGAAGCTTCTTTGAATAATCAGGACACTTTGAGTAGAATAAATGCTTTTTTGGGAGAGGCATTTCAGTCATCTTGCGAAGGAATCATGGTTAAGTCTTTAGATATTGATGCAGGATACTTCCCCACAAAGCGTTATGATTCATGGCTCAAGGTCGTGTGCTGTAAATTTTCAAAACTTAACATAATGTGTTGGAAATGGATTAAATGGAGCTAATTTTTCTGGTTCAGGTTAAGCGAGATTATGTAGATGGATTGGGCGACACATTAGATTTAGTTCCTATAGGTGCTTGGCATGGCAACGGGAGAAAAGCGGGATGGTAGTAAAAGCATATTTCCCAACTCTTTTTCTCTCTTTCCTGAAAAAACAGTGTGTTTGAATTGGCCTTGTAGCTATGAAGCTCAACTGTAATCATAAGTTTACTTGGTAAATTTCTCAAATGAATTCTGATTATTTTTTCGATTTTCTGTGTAGGTATAGTCCACTCCTTATGGCCTGCTTCAACCCTGAGACTGAGGAATTCCAGAGTGTCTGCCGTGTCATGTCTGGGTTTTCTGATGCCTTTTACATCGAGGTAATAAAAATCTCAACTACACTATTGCACTTCTCCGTTTATGCATCTTTAATGATGAAAACTACGAATTTTGACATTGTGACTAAGGGTGGACATTCTGGTTTATGGTATGGTTTTATTGGGTTTCGTTTTTGGTAGTTTAAACTTTCTAGAAGCTGAAACCAGTAACAACCATTGGTATTCGGTTCTTTTCTGTTCGATTCAGTTTGATGCGATTTGATTTTGGTTTTGGGGTTTCTTTTGCTCTTGTTCCAGAATGATAAAACAGATTGGGTAGTAAATACATTTTAGTTCAAATTTTGTTTGGTCTTATATGTCGTCTCCTAATTCGTAGTTTAGCACCATTTCAAACGTGTTTCTAGTATCTAGGATCACCTATACTTTGTTTTACTTGCAGATGAAAGAACTCTACTCAGGGGATAAGATCCTTACGAAAAAGCCGCCTTACTACAGAACAGGGGAAACACCTGACATGTGGTTTTCCACAGAGGTTGTTTGGGAAATCAGAGGTGCAGATTTCACGGTCTCGCCTGTTCACAGTGCCGCTTTAGGTCTCGTCCATCCATCCCGAGGTATCTCCGTTAGGTTTCCGAGATTTATTCGTAAAGTAACAGACAGAAATCCGGAGGAATGCAGCACGGCTGCAGATATCGCAGAGATGTTTCATGCTCAAACCAGAAAATTGAACATCACCTCTCAACATTAACATGCTTCCTATCTGCTTTTGGTTCGTTTTGGCTATTAAGCACTTAAAACAAAATCTTGTGACCTGTGAGTAATTGCCAATGTTTTTGTGGTTTTTAATCGCTTTGTAAACTTACGTGTAAATATTTCTACTTAAAACCACGTAAATATTTAGCCAGTCTCTATATAACACTTTTTCTTTTTTGATGTCGTAAACACAAATGGTCTCATTGGTAACATACTAACATAATATGGTAATCTCTTATTGTTATAGTAATGAATTGATATATAAGAGATTGGTGGTATCAAAAATACTACCGTTATTTCTCTCATACAACAATTCCGTTCATGTTTACCGTTTTCTTTGAGAAATAACGTTTTGTGTCAATAATCGGATCGTTCATTTTCTCGCAATTACGAATTTGTTTTGTATCACTAATCGGATCAAACATAAAATTTCAATTTTTAGCATTTTTTCCCTCCTAGATTTCATGAGTTAAAGTACTCCTCCCGCCAATTAAACTTAACCGGTAATAGCCGGTCACCATTCCCACGGCAACCGGTTATAAGAAGCTTTCCCCAAAATTGAAAAAACATTTCATCTTCTCGAATCGCTTCGTCTTCTCTTGGAGCTTCCTCCGTTGATTAATCCTCTCCTGGGGGAAAAAAATTCGAAAAACCCTAGCTCTTCCTTCTTCTTGCTTCTCGCAGCTTTATCACCTTTCGAATTGTTAAAAGAGAGAAACTTTTCAATCTGGGTCTCTCTCTTTCCCAAGTTTGGATGTGGGTTTATTGAAATCTAGGGTTTTTCTTCGAATTGGTTGTTGATAAGAGAATGAGTGCAATTAACATCACCAACGTCGCTGTCTTCGATAATCCTGCTCCTTTTGTTAGCCCATTTCAGTTCGAGATTTCTTACGAGTGTTTGAATTCTCTCAATGACGGTAAAAATCTCCACTTTATTGATGTTTTACTCGGTTTATTTAGGTTTTAGTCTCTATTGATTCTTATGGCTTGGTCCTGTTTCAGACTCTTATGATTCTTGACACCAATAATTGGAACATATTGTTTACCCAATTGCTATATCAGAGCCATGATGTTAATTAACGATTGAATGGAGTAATTTGACTAATTTGAATGTGCTAAAGACTTTAACTTTGGATTTCTTGAATACTGATAGATCTTGAGGCTGCTTGTGTTTTAGTTGGATTCATCTATGCACAAGTTCTTCTTGAGTTACATTGTTATTTGGACGATGCTATTCTCTTGTGTGTCGAAAGTTCTCTTTTGGGCCGTTTTGCAGGGTGATATGTTTTGCCTTAATTAGTGTTTTCGTATGTTGTTCGCAATTGATTTGAAGTTTGGCTCTGTAAACTGTGATCAAGAATGATGCATTAGTTTTCCAGCATTCATGATTCTTGGATTTGCTTAGGAATTGTTATATCTTGATAAGATATGTTTCTGTTACTTGTCTTTATGCAATCGAAGCTAGCCATCTACTTTGATAGCTCTGATCATTTTCTTGTAAGAAAGATAATGGAAAACGATTGTTCTGACTGACCCCAGCTTTGCTTTTGGTACAGATTTGGAATGGAAACTTATCTATGTAGGCTCAGCAGAAGATGAGAGTTATGATCAACTTCTTGAGAGTGTGCTTGTAGGGCCTGTTAATGTTGGAAACTACCGCTTTGTATTGCAGGTAACATACACACTCCCTTGCTACAATCATGGTTTACTAAGTACCAGAAAAGCCTTGGTCTAACTCTCTGTTATTGTTACAGGCTGATCCTCCGGATCCATCAAAGATTCGAGAGGAAGACATCATTGGTGTCACTGTGCTATTGTTGACATGTTCTTACATGGGTCAAGAGTTCTTTAGAGTTGGATATTACGTGAACAATGACTACGAGGATGAGCAACTCAAGGAAGAGCCACCAACTAAGGTTATGATCGATAAAGTCCAGAGGAACATACTTTCCGACAAACCGAGAGTTACTAAATTCCCTATAAATTTTCATCCAGAAGAAGAGGAGACTGCTGCTCCTCGTTTCGAAACATCTGATGAACAACAACCTAATGTCAATGGTGAAGCTCAGGTTTTGCCTGATCAGCCAGCAAATCCAGAACACCAAGAATCATGATTCTTCCTTAACCCAAGTCTAGTTGAAAAAAAGTGGATCAGAACTAATGTCTCCAAAAGATGTTGCATTTTTGTTTTTCTCTATCTCAAAAGCAAGACCTCCAGTTTGTTGTACTTGTTTGTGGATTTAGAAGCTTTAGGGAAGTGATTGTGGACATGCTTTCTTTTTTGGTCAAAGATTTAATCGTAGCATAGCCAACATTAAGTTTCAAGGTAACAAAGACTGTCCATTTTAAGGTGGTTTTCCTGAACCGTAGCGTCCCAAACCCGCGATCTGTTGAAATAATTTCCTGTTTGAATGATTCATTTCTTAGATTTCGAAAATTGTTCCTTCCGCAAATTAGTGAGAATTTTGATAGTGATTAGCTAAGACTTGAAATTTTTTGAGATATAGTAGGGTTGTTTCTGATAAATTCATAAATAATAAGTCCGTTTCATAAAATACCAAAAATTACGGGTAAAAATTGAGACCAAAAGAATCTAATTCCTTATAAGCTCTTCCTTCTCTAGCCCTCGTCTTCGTCACCGGAGAAATCAAAACCCAATGTCGAAATCCAACGAAAACCAACCAGTTGATCGTTATCTCCGCCGTCAAATCCTCGGAGAAGGAACATACGGTGTCGTTTACAAAGCCACAGACACAAAGGTAAAACCCATCCCGATTTCAACTTTCATCAGATTTTAAAAAACTTTAAAAAGTTTCGATTTTTCAATCTCGTAGACTGGAAAAACTGTAGCAGTGAAGAAGATAAGATTAGGAAACGAAAAGGAAGGCATAAATTTCACAGCTTTGAGAGAGATAAAGCTATTAAAAGAGCTGAATCATCCACACATTGTTGAACTCATTGATGCTTTTCCTCACAATGGAAGTTTGCATTTAGTTTTTGAGTATATGCAAACGGATTTAGAAGCAGTGATTCGTGATCGTAATATCTTTTTATCACCTGGTGATATTAAGTCTTATATGTTGATGACTTTGAAGGGTTTAGGTTATTGTCATAAGAAATGGGTTCTTCACAGGTAAAGATGTGGAAGAAGTTGTGTTTTGGTTTATAAAGGTTTGATTTTGATAAATGAGTGTGAGAGTTTGTTTGTTTTTTGTGTTTGGTAGGGATATGAAGCCGAATAATTTGTTGATTGGAGAGAATGGTTTGTTGAAGTTGGCTGATTTTGGTTTGGCGAGGTTGTTTGGGAGTCCGAATCGGAGGTTTACTCATCAGGTATGGATGATAAGACCGTAAGATACTGTTTTGATGTTTGTTTGAATTGGCAGCTATATTAATGTAGTTATTGATGATCCAGTGATCGATATAGTTTGAAATTTATTGTTGAATTGGCAGCTAGATTAGTGTAGTTCTTGATGATCCAGTGTTCGATATAGTTTGAAATTTATTGTTGAATTGGCAGCTAGATTAGTGTAGTTCTTGATGATCCAGTGATCGATATAGTTTGAAATTTATTGTTGAATTGGCAGCTAGATTAGTGTAGTTCTTGATGATCCAGTGATCGATATAGTTTGAAATTTATTGTTGAATTGGCAGCTAAATTAGTCTAGAATTTGTAGTAAATATCTTGGCATTTCTTCTTGATGATCTTGGAATTTTCTGCTGGCAATGAAGACTCGTTTCCAGAGTATTGAGAAGATAGCATATGTAATTGCGATTTTTGCATACTTATGTGTGTTTGGTTTTTGTGAGGTGAAAGATTGTATTGACATTTTTTGACTCTAGAAGATTCTGAGATTGATTGGTTACTCATGTAGAAATCTCTTGTGATATTTTTTGTTTGAATTGGCAGCTAGATTAGTCTAGTTCTTGCTGATCTATTGGTTTTTTTTTTTTGCTGGGACAAACTAAGAATAGAAATATAGAGCATTGAGAAGACGTAGTAAGTTTTTAATTCGAATGCTTGGATACTTATGTTATCGGTATCGGTTTTAGTAAAGGTGGAAGGTTGGTGGTTGCAAGTTGCCAGATAACATTTTGTTGCTTACGGTCATATTAACGTTTTGACTCAATAAGATTCTGCAATTGATTGGCTGTGTAGAAATCGTTTTTGCTGGGAATGAAAAATTGATACAAGATTGATTCCCAGACATCATCTGGTTCTAATTTGTAGTCTTGCATACTTGTATTTTTCGATTTTGGTTAGATGAGAGATTGATGGTTCGAAGTCACAAGATACCATTTTGTTACTTACGGATGTATTAACATTGTTTACTATAAAAGATTCTGAGATTGGTTGTGTTACAAATGTAGACATTTGGTTAGATATATGTATCTGCTTGTGGAAGATTCGTTAAGTTTAAATTGGATCTAAAGATACCTATTCACACAGGTATTTGCTACATGGTACAGAGCGCCTGAGTTGTTATTTGGAAGTCGACAGTATGGAGCAGGAGTTGATGTTTGGGCTGCAGGTTGTATCTTTGCTGAGCTATTACTTCGTCGACCATTTCTACCGGTAATGTTCTATTCCTTTTGTACGATACATGTTTCACAAGTTTTTTCAAAACATGTCCTGTACTTCAGAATTGTCTTGATATTCGTGAAAATTTGGGTATGATCATATCTTGTTAAGTTTTCAAGGATATTGTCAGAACCTCTTCATATGTTTCTGCATCAATAGATTAGATCTCTGAACAGCTTTAAGTGACCTTGACTACGTTTGTTTCTGTAGGGTTCTACTGAGATTGATCAACTTGGAAAGATCTTTCAGGCTTTTGGAACTCCAGTACCTTCGCAATGGTCTGATATGATCTATCTCCCAGACTACATGGAGTTCTCTTATACACCTGCTCCACCATTACGTACCATTTTTCCTATGGCAAGCGATGACGCTTTGGATCTTCTAGCAAAAATGTTCATCTACGACCCACGACAAAGGATCACAATACAGCAAGCTTTAGACCACAGGTATACTCTTGAAAAAGAAACTCACGGGACGAAAATTCCATTTTATCTCTCTGATTCTCATCCTTTTTTTATCAGGTATTTCTCGTCTTCTCCATCACCAACTGAGCCAGGGAAGCTTCAGATTCCGGCTTCAAAAGGAGACGCACTCGAACCAAAGGCCTCCGAGCAAAACCAACACGCAAATAGCCCGGCCGTACTGTCACCTCCTGGTAAAATGAGGAGAGTAATGGGTCCTGAGGGATTCACTTGAAAACATAATGTTTAAACTTTTTTCCTACAGTATCATCATTTGTGGTGGTATATGGCTTTGATTCTAGAATCGCGTTTTGTAACACCTTTCTTCAAATTAGTTTACCAATCAAAACCATACAAAGTATCAATTTACAAAGAAATGAGAAGCCATATTTTGATGTCGGCCACGTCGAAGTCAAATTCCTCCGAACCTTAAACTGATAAAGATACATGATCCTGAATAAACCTTAAATTCATCCTAAATTTGAAATATAAACACTGACAGAAAAACACACACACACACTAAACATTGTTTTTATACAAATAAGAAACATGTACTACATTCTCACACTAACATGTTTTCTTAACTATGAACCAATAATAATACAAATATTCTCAATTAATCGTTTTTTAACTTTGCAATTTATTAACATTAATTAAGAAAATTTACATAGAAAATCAATTTTTATAAAACAAAAAAAAAAAACCCTATATATTCACTCTTTTAAGAACATAGGAAGTATGAGTTATATTCCATATACTTCCATAATACTGCAGAAGTGGGTTGAGCCCTCTCTCTCTTCTCTCTTCCATATTTTCCAGAGAGAGAGTTGGCTGCCGTTCCTCACCCGCCGTCTGGAATTCTCCGGCAAGGCCGTCCAGTTAGTTTAACTGGCTTCAGCCCGACATCCACCGACTTCTTATGCGGAGATGGTCGGCTTTCGTCCAGCAAATCCGGCTTCCACAAGTGGTTTTGGCTGGTTTTGTATTTTCTTCCGCCGTGAATCGGTTTCATGCCGATTTCTTTAGTCTGTTTAGTTTATCTTTTAATAATCTCTCTGGATCTATGTTTGGTGGTGCCAATCCGGCAATTTCTCGATCAACGGTGGTCTTCTCCGACTAGCTCCTTGAGTTTTGCTTTGTTTTATGTCTCCGGTTGTTTCCAGTGGGATTATGCCATGTCTAATCCGGCCAGATCGGGTGGATTTGCTGCTTTCTCTCTCGGATGTTCTCAAACCGGTTTTCAGATCTGTGGTTTACAACAAATCTTCATCGGTGATTACGTTCAAAGTCATGAAAAGAAGACTTGTTTCCAGCATATGAAGATTGCCTGTAGCCGTTTCTACATGTAATTGAAGCTTCGATCAAGCAAATTTCTGTGGATCAATCTGATTTCCCCTTTCCTGCTTTCGCCGGATTTCAGTGTTTGGTGATTTGATAAGTTGATGGGGTTGAAATCTCTGTTATGGTATCCCTTCTCTCTGTTTATGCAGTCTCCGGTGAGAAACAACAAAAAAATCGATGCTTTACCATTTTCCGGCGTCGATTGAGTTCACCGGAATCGGAGTAATTGACGGCAAAGGATGACGGAAAGTTTCCACGATTTTCTTGCAACACGTTTCATCTACGTATCTGTGTGTTTGACACGTGTATTAAGCAAGATTTTATCCTTCTTTTAAGTGATGTATGTAATCATTTGGGCCTTTAATGGGTTGTAACCTTTGTGATGTGGATTATAATAAACAAAATCTTTAGTGAAAAAAAAGAAGTATGAGTTTTCCATGGATTATATAATATATCCGAAAACCTCGAAATGATAAAATCTTCGAAAAATCGGGATAAGTATCCATGTAACATTTTTCAATTAGCTGTGAACGAAACACAAAACCGCACCCTAATATCCCGCCCGGGATAGGAGTGAACAGGTTCACACAATATCAGTGTTTTAAGCTTGTGGCCTTCAAAATGTTAGAGCTGGCTCTGCCTGTATATTACATATAGAACCCTGATTTCTTCCTTTTGGAAAGGTCGGTGTACTGTCTTTCAAATTTTTTTAAGGAGGTCAGCCAGCGACTTCCATGGGCTTTTGCCAATGGACCATTTACTGGTCTGACCGGGTTTTTCTGGTTTAATTGAATTACTCAATTAATTATAGTTATTTACGGTTTAAGCTGATATTATGTGGGTGTGATAATTCATGCACCAACATATATTAAACAATCTATATTTGTCGCGGTTTAGCTTTAAAGGTTATGATTCTTTTCACTTACTCTTATCATCAGGAACTCACAGTTTGGACATAGACCGCGTCCGTCCCATGAGAGACACGAGTTAAACTATGAATTTAGAAGGAAAAAAAAAAGTATTAAACAAAATAAAAAGGATTTAGTAGTTAGCTAACCACAAATCGACCTCTCTCAGAGATGGTGGCTGTAATTATGCCACTTGGCGTAAGTAGTTGAGGCAGTGATTTGGCGATATTATCCATGTATAATGTGTAAAGCCAAAAATGATGATAACATTTTCTCTGATTTTAAGACGAGAATTCAATATTCAATGTTTTCCGACAGCTTGTTGAAAGCTTTCTTTGTCATGTCAACAATTAAATGAACGTTTGTCCAAGTATCCATGGTCTAGTGGCAGAAGTTTTGTGAAAGGGTGAAACTCCCAAACCTGAGTTTGATTCTTCTTGGAAACAAAAACACATTTGTTTGGGAAGTCTATCAGTTGGGATTTGGCCCAATTAGTTTACCTGGTAGCCAGAAATACAGGCGGCCTGACTACCCATAGCACTTAGTCGGAAGGTATTCCAAACTCAGAATAGGCAGAGTGGTAGCCTGTAAGGGCCTAACCGTTAAGACGGTAGACCAGTCCACTATATAGCACCTCGGTGCGTTTCTACCGAGGCCGACCGGATAGCCGATAGGGTTTATCAAAAAAAAAAAAAACAATTAAATGAACGTGCATTAAAAACCAAGGTTGGCTCTATCAATCGGAAAAAAGAGAACAGTTTGAAGCGGCCATGTATTTTTTTTGAACAATTCTTGGGTTAACCACTTTCATTCACCACCTCTTAATTATCCAATTAGAATTTACCATATCATCTAGTTAAAAAAATTAAAACAATTATTTTCTAAATAAAACAATAAGATTAAGTCATAACCACTCTTTTATAAACCCAAACCGATATATAATCTCGTTTAATTACAAAATCTAAACCCTAATTCTCTTTTGTAAACCCAAACCGTCATTTAAACTTGTTTAATCGTAAAAAATCTAAACCCTAATCGTACTTTCTAAACCCAAACCGACACTTAACCTCGTTTAATTGTAAAATATAAACCCGTTTATAAACCCAAACCGATAGTTAAACTCGTTTAATCATAAAATCTAAACCCTAATTCTCTTTTGTAAACCCATACCGTCATTTAAACACGTTTAATCGTAAAAAATATAAACCCTAATCGTACTTTCTAAACCCAAACCGATACTTAACCTCGTTTAATTGTAAAATCTAAATCCGTTTATAAACCCAAACCGATAGTTAAACTCGTTTAATCATAAAATCTAAACTCTAACACTTTCTAATAAACCTAAACAGATACATAATTTCGTTTTAGTGGCAAATTAAATTTTATAATTAAATGAATTTTTTATTATTAATAAGTGGCAGATTTTGATTGGATAAAATTAAGGGGGTGAACATAAGAGGTTCACCCCTAGAGACCCAAATATTTTTCATTTTTTTTTATTAACGAAAATATTTCTAAAGGGTTACCAAAATTAACCTAAAAGAAGTTTGGTTCTCTTCTTTCTTAATTATAAGTATTTAAGTATTAATGCATCAATAATTAATACTTTAAATTTAAATCATCATTTTCTTCTGTTCCACCGTCTTTTATGGCTTCTAATTGTATTACCTTTATTACAAAGAGTGTCATTCCAACATATTTCATACATTAAGAAAAATGTTAAATTTTTTCTTTTATCCTTTATAAATACACTAAATGAGTTTCTCTTTCTTATCAATAAGCTGAAACTAAAAATATGCATAAAAAATATAAAACGATATTCTTTGTGAAACAAAAAATTAACCTTAAAATGATACTCTTTGTAAAACGGAGGGAGTATTATTTTGTTTTATTATTATCTTACTGCCAAATATATATATATATATATATATATATATATATATATATATATGATTTTAAACTATCACTTACACTTTAATAAGTATTGGGGATTATTACACAGATTTTGCCATTTTTTGGAGTGGTATTTATGGATTTTGCTATTTTTCTAAAATGTTCTGGTTTTGTTATTTTTGAACATTTAAAAAGTTCAAATTCACGATTTCGTTTTTTCTAAAATACATACTTTATAACAAATACTAAACTCCAATAACAAATAGATTTGACTAAACTCAAATATTACGGATTAAACACATGTTAAAATGTTTCTGAAATAGCAAATCCATAAGATTTTAGAAAAAATAGTAAATCCACAAATGCAACTCTAAAATTAGCAAACTCATAATTGATTACCAACTATTTATATTGCAATCAATGCAGTGTGCTGTATTTAAGTACCATATCTACTTAGCAATATGTGTTTATTGTTATTTCTTTAGATAGGCATGACCAAAAGCTAACTATAACCGTATTTCGGACCGTAACCGGACCGTTTTTCAACCGTGACCATATAAAACGGTTAATAACCGTAATCTTTAACCGTAAAAATAGATTAGTTACGGTTAAAAAATATACTAACCGTAACTGTTAATTAACCGTAAACGTATCAAAACCGTTAGTTAACTGTACGGTTAACCGCATGGTTAATCGTGCAGTTAAAACCTAAAATACATAATTATTTCACTAAAGCAGTGTCTTAAATGGTTCAATGCGCTCACTACTAAATTTAAACCACTCCACTCGTCCTCTACTCATTTTCCACCAACCAAATCATAAATAATTTACAAGTTATTATTTCTACTCCCGTAATCATTTCTTAATTCTCATAGCATCCTTTATATAGTATTGTTTGGAATACATATTGTCAATAAAATAATAACTCAATCATTATAGTTATTACCATTGATTTAGTTATTCGTTGATTTACTTAACAGAACAAAATAACTAATTAACTATAAATATTAAAGTACATAATCACATAGATTATATATTGTAAAATAAATATTATTTGATATATCATCATGAAATTTTCTTTCTAAAGGTTAAAAATACCTAAGCTTTTGTCTTTGATATTAACCGTATCGTAATAATTATATAACTGTAACCGTATTTAACCGTAACCGTTGTCACTGTAACTATATTTAACCGTAACCGTTTTAACAGTATATATAACGGTTAAGGTTACGGTTAGAGAAATTTTATAATCGTAACCGGAGGTTAATAAACCGTAACCGCAATAACCGTAACCGTGGTCATGCCTATCTTTAGAGTCTAAACTAAACATTTACACATGAGATAACATGGTGTACCACAATAATAGAATGTTACTAATCAAACTTGGAGTAGTTATAAAGTTTTGACAATACCTTTGATTTGATTTGAAGCATACAATCACCAGTAACTAGTGTTCAAAGATTGATTTTAGTTTGGCCGAGAGATATGACTTCTATGCTTCGCGGAAACAACTCTTTTGAAATAGATCTCAACCTATAGGATCTCTTCATTGATTAGATTCATAAAGTTATTGTTGGTTGTTATTTACATATTTATATTTACATGTTTATTCATATAAACATTGTATTTATGTAAATACCCCTCTACTTGTGAAAATAATATCACGTCTCTTTTAACGTATGTGACTATTAGAAAAGCAACGATTGATCTAAGAGAAGCATCTCTTGGATCAAGCACCGCTTGGATTAATATTTAAAGAGATGTCACAATACAGAGAAAGGGGAGTGAGAGACGCACAAGATAGAGAGAGGGAAGAACAATACAGAGAGATTAAGGAGAGACAGAGATTGAGATTGATTATAATCTTCTCCTTCTCCAAATCAATTTCTGAGAATCTCAAAGTAGGTTTGCTAGGATCAATTGTTGTATCCTGCAAGACAGACGCTCATAAGAAAGCTACTAATACCACCGTAGGGACGAAATTCTGTCTTAGGAGATTGCTTATTGCAAGCCTCAATCAATCTATACGTTGTTCTTACGTTGAAGCAAAGAAGAAAAATACGGTGTACATACTCGTGTACATATTTCAGTTTCAGTTCTCTTCTTGTTACTTATTCAATAAAGTGTGCATATTCGTGTGTACGTATTTTTAATCTGCATCTATATTCCTGAGATAACAGAGGTCCAACAGTTATTCCATGTCAAAGGAAAAGAAACAAAGAGATAGTTGGATTATCAAGATGCATTAAATTAAGTGAACGTAAATATGAAATTGTGTACATGTATGTGATTAGAGTTTGTTTAACATAAAGTTAAAAAAAAAAGTTGAAACTATCAAAAAGCTCTGTATACTATTAATTATTTCTTCCAACAAAGGATGTCAGAACCAATTATTTATGCTTTTTTTCAACAACTTCTGTTTTTTAATTTATTTTTTGATAACTTCGACGAGGATAAGTAAGCAAATGGCTTCCTCTTTTTCAGTATGTATAATGCAGTTCTTTACGATTGTAAAAATAATAATGCAGTTCTTTTTTTTTTTAGTAGGAATAATAATGCAGTTCTTTACTGTACTACTCTCAATTGATTATCACGGATTGTGAACACATATTCTCGGTTATCACTTTTAAAGTTATATATTGAAAAAAATGTCAGAAAAATCCCTAACTATGCAAAAAAAAATTAAAATCTTCAACTTTTATGGGATGAAATATATAATCAATTTATTTTTTCTAATTAAATCGTAAATTTTTGTTAACTTCTTATTTTAATCGTGAATTTTAGTAGACTTTGTCAAAATAGTCACATCGTGTATTTGAGTAACAGAATAAATTGACAGAATTAAGTCTCCACCGAAAATCTCGTTTCAACAGAGATATAGCACCGTGAATTTATTCCGTCAATCAAACTTAATGACGTGACTATTTTGGCAAATTCAATAAAAAAATATACTCTAAAATATGAATTCAACCAATAAAAATATACTTTAAAATATGATTGGTCAAAACAAAGTTAAATACATTTAATTTTTGCATAAAATTTTAAAACTTAAATGAAACAAAATATTTTTGCCAAAACATCACTTATTGTGATATGAAAAGAGTATTAATAAAGGACAAAAAAAAAGTTAATTATTTTTTTACTGTGTGAAGAAACATTAAACGATACTTACAAATGAAATGTAGGAAATATGTATGTATATTAAATTAAAAATAATAGTAAATAAGTAATCAAATAACGTACATTGTGAGACGGATTTATTGATACTAAATCAAAAAAAAATTTTGTTTAGAAACACATAAACGAATTCTTAACTTTAGCGGTCAACTCAGACTTAATTTTAAATCTCATTAAAGGTTGTTATTGTTGAATGGTATTAACTTTGTTTTAAAATATATAATGTTTAAGGGTTTTTACACAGATTAAGAAATATTTTAATTTTTGTTTATATATAAATTAAAACATCATTTATTATCTACACATACACGATTCAACTAATAATAAAATAAATTACAGAATATAAATCGTCAAAACTAATAAAAATCAATTAATTTTGCATTGATAATTGAAAACATCATCTAATATAAAATGCTTCTCTAGAACATTATATACTGTGAAAGAGAGAAAGTATAAAGTTTGATAGTATTTTTTCACAATGATTATGAAAACAAAAACTTTAGCTTGTAAATTATTAACAAATAAAATTATTAGACTAAATTTATTTTTTTGTTGAATGAATGTAAAATTATGTTTAACAAAAAAACTGTTTTACAATGAATACGTCAAAGAGAGTATAATTCATATAATGTTTAAAAATATATTCTAAGATTTAGTTTCCACGAATTTGAAACCAATAGGGAAGGCTACCATCATAGGCACCTTGCGGTCGAACAGTACTGAGATTGTTTCTTACACTTCTGTTAATGATGTTACTATGTTAGTGAGCTTCTGTTAGTGTTTATGTGTCTTTTACATGGATAAATATGTCACGTGATCAGTTGAGTGGAATCTAGTAGTTAGATGAATGCCTCGCGTCCCAACTTGTTGTGGATCGGTTCGGATAATATTTTATACTATTATCATGGATTAGTGTCAATGAATTAACATCGAGATATGTATTTAAAGTTGAAACATGTTTTCTTTTTATTATTATTCTTCTCCTTTTTTTTTTTGTCATGGATTAGTGTCAATAAAATAACATCGAGATATGTATTTAAAGTTGAAACATGTTTTCTTTTTATTACTGTATTATTCTTCTCCTTTTTTTTTTTTTTGTCGGTCAGTAGTGAAACATGAGTGTTGGTTTTCGCTTCCCAGCAGCTCCAGCGATTGTATTGTAATTGATTGTAAATACAGTAAAACTTCTATAAATTAATACTCTATAAATTAATAAATTTTCTAAATTAATAATTTTTTTTAAATTAATAAATTTTTTTGTCTCCGAGTTGAGACCAAGACCAATATAAAATATGATATAATTCAATAAATTAATAAGATAATAATTTTTTTGAAAATCTCATGTAAACATATGGTCCCACCTATATCATAAATTAATAATTATATAAACTTATCTATATATATATATATATTTAACTTAATATATATATGATATAAATTTATATATTTTATATATGAATTACTACGATATATATTTAAAATATTATATGTAAAAAATTTAATCAAATATGACTCTATTATTCAAAAAAGTTTGTGTTATTTTTTAAACATAATAATTGCTTCTCTACTTACAATTGGTTTTAAAAAGATACCGCTTATAAACAAATTTTTTTATTTATAGATAGAAATTTTTAAGAAATTACCAAATTAGGAAAATCTCTCTATAAATTAATAATTTATCGATAAATTAATATCTCTCTAAATTAATAAAATTTTCTGGTCCCAACATTATTAATTTATAGAGGTTTTACTGTATATGCTTCCTCCGTTCTTCTATAAATGATGTTTTAAGCTTCTATTTTTGTTCTTAAATAGATGATATTTTCAGTTTTTAATGTAATATTAATTAGTTTTTTATTAGTTTTGACGATTTATATTATGCAGATTGTTTTTCTATTGGTTGGTTAGATAACAAACGATGTTTTAGCTTAGAAATAAATAAAAATTAAATGATTTCTTAATCTGTGTGCATTCTCCTAAAACATCAAATAATAAAAGGGAAATTGTTAAAAATGCCCTTTTTGGTGTGCCCATTTTCAAAAATGCCCCTTGTAGATGTCCATTTTAAAAAATGCCCCTTTTTAAATCTGAAATTTTTATAAAGTTTTATTAGGTTTATAAGGTACTTATGGATTGTAACTACTACTTGAAGACTCGATCCAAGTATTTATAAGGTTTTATAAGGTGTTTTTAAAGGTTTTACAAGTTATTTTAAAGGATTTTTAAGGTTTTTCAAAGATTTTACAAGATATTTTAAAGGTTTTTAAAGGTAATTAAAATGCATTTATAAAGTATTTATAAAATATTTATAAGATTTTAGATACATAGAAATGTAGTTTGTGTATGTTTTAATAATGTTACATACATATTTGGGTAAATCTTATATTTTTAAGAACATTTTTTATAAAGTTTTAAAGAAGGAGCATTTTTGAAAAGTAGCATTGAAAAAGGGGCATTTTTACAAAAGCTCCATTTTAAAAAACGGAGAGATTATTCTATATTTTAATATATTGTTTCAGTTTTTTTTAATATAATAAATGTATTTAACAAATAAATATATATGGTACTGAATACCTCCTCTATTTCAAAATTTTTAATGTTTAAGGTTTTTGTGCATAAATTAAGAATTCATTAAATTCTAAATAAAAATACCATTTATTATTCACCTAAATAAATTTCAACTTAAAAAAAAAAGCAGAGGAAGTATAATATTAAAAGTATTGATCATTTACCAATGTCTATCGAGTTGAGCCAATGCAATCAATACGAAGAGAGAATTTTATTCCTTATTCTTGAGAATGTATATCTCATTTTTTTATGAATAATCATATAATAACGGATAATCAGTATGTAACTCAATTTAAATAATCTCTTCTAATTGAGTTTTTAAATCGGTTTTACACGCTCCATCTATCTTATTAATAATAAAACATTTAATTTAAACTGCAAGCCGCCAATTCTATCCATGCTAATCAAATAATATTGTAATCATTCGTTACCATTCTCTCAAGACCTACATGATTTTTAAGTTTTAACCATAATTTTATATTTGATTGGTAAAGGTTCTAAAAAGTTTCAACAACCCAAAAGCCTTAAAACTGAACCATTCATGTTTACTTTTCTTGTTTAGGCTATACAACCAAAAAAAAAATACTTTTTAGAGTACAATTTCTAGAGCATAAAAAAAAAATCACAACTAAAATTATTTACAAAGTACAAACTACAAATAGTAATCAATTACTCCTTCCGTTTTGTTTTAGTTGTTTAAAGTTTTTTCACACAAATTAAAAAAATCATTAAATTTTTTGTTTTACTTTTTATTAATATATTTTGTATTTTTTATATTAGCCAAAATATTAAAATAATAGGAAGAAAAATAAAATTTTTACCAAATATTTGCATTGAAAACCTAAAACGACAATTATTATAAAACAAAATTGATGTCCTAAAACGACAACTAGAGAACGGATGGAGTATTAGTTAGGACGCATCTTCTTCTTACACGTATTGAAATTGTATCTTTTGACTTAAATGAGTGAGATGATAAAAGTCTAAAACGATTTTCTCTTTTATACGCGGAAACGTGTTTATTTTCTTTTCCTCGAGTCGCGACGTCGCATATATTTATATCAAAATCATAAAGCTAAATAAATACGACACAACTTCCCACATTTTCTCTCTCCAGAAAGAAAAAAAATGAAGAAGAGTATCGAAACTCCATTACTGTTGAACACCAAACAATCACAAGAAGAAGAGAACGAAAAGCTAAGATGGGAGAAGATAAAGAAAGTTGCTTCAATGGCTGCTCCAATGGTCGCTGTGAACATGTCTCAGTTCCTTCTTCAAGCAACTTCAACAATGATCGTCGGTCACCGGAGTGAACTCGCTCTCGCCGGAATAGCTCTCGGAAGCTCCTTTGCTAATGTTACCGGCTTTGGTGTTCTTGTAAGCAAATATATCAAACTATAAATCTTTTTTTTTTCTTTTGATCAGTTTGTTTCTAATTATTTTTGTATACTATATAGTTTGGACTTTCAGGTTCATTAGAAACTTTATGTGGTCAAGCATATGGAGCAAAACAATATCACAAGCTTGGTTCTTACACTTTCACTTCAATAGTTTTCCTCATGATTATCTCTGTCCCGATTTCGATTCTTTGGATGTTCATGAACCAGATCTTGCTTTTGCTTCATCAAGATCCTCAAATAGCAGAGTTAGCTGGTGTGTACTGTCTCTGGCTTGTACCGGCTTTATTCGGTTACTCTGTTCTCGAGTCGTTGGTTCGATATTTTCAGTCACAAAGCTTGATCTATCCAATGGTCTTGAGCTCTTTAGCTGCTCTGTCTTTCCATGTTCCTCTCTGTTGGCTAATGGTTCATAAATTTGATTTTGGAGCCAAAGGAGCGGCTGTGTCTATCGGTATCTCTTACTGGCTCACCGCGGCTTTCCTTTGGGTTTATATGAAACGCTCTAGCCGTTGTGCCGAAACGCGGATTTATATGTCGAAAGATGTGTTTGTTCATACAAATATCTTCTTTCAATTTGCGGTTCCTTCTGCAATGATGTGTTGGTAAGTATGTAAACTTTTATTGAAAATCCGAATAGATTAACCAAGTGATGGTAGTCTAGTGGTCGTCGTTTGTGGATAGGCGAAAGATCGATTTTGTGCATGTTTTTGAGATTAGTATGGCTTTCGGTTTAAAATCTTTTGTTACAAATCAAAAGGTCTAATGGATTTTTGTTTTTCCATTCACTAATATTCTATTAACACTTTTTTGTTATTGCTCAAATAGCCTTGAGTGGTTAGCTTTCGAGGTGATTACTTTGCTGTCTGGTCTTCTACCCAACTCAAAGCTCGAAACTTCGGTTATTTCGATTTGGTAATGTATCGAACCGCGAAAAAGTATACTATGTTATCCTTATATTTTCTTTCATTTTCTAAGCCTTAAATTTTTGGGATTGAGCAGCCTCACAACCTCTTCATTGCACTACAATCTGGTAAATGGAATCGGTGATGCAGCAAGGTTTGTTTTTACTTTAATACTCTTAAAACAAATTTGACATCATTTCATTTTCGAAGAGTTTATGTTTCATTTTATTTTTGGTTGGTTAGTACCAATGTGGCAAATGAGCTAGGAGCTGGGAATCCGCGAGGGGCGCGGGATTCTGCTGCGGCTGCAATCATAATTGCAGCTGTTGAGTCAGTCGTTGTGAGCTCTAGCCTCTTCTTTTCTCGCAGTGTGTGGCCTTATGCATATAGCAATGTGGAGGAAGTAATTAGTTATGTGACTGATATCACTCCCATTCTTTGTATCTCAATCCTCATGGACAGTTTCTTGACCGTCCTTTCCGGTTAGCCTTTCTTAACCCTCATCTCTTGTTTAGGAACCATGGTAATTTTTGTGATCGTGAACCGAATATACGTTTTGTTTTGTTTAGGGATTGTGAGAGGAACCGGGTGGCAGAAAATTGGAGCCTATGTAAACATAACCTCTTACTATCTCATTGGTATTCCCGTTGGACTTCTATTGTGTTTTCATCTCCACTTCAATGGGAAAGGACTTTGGGCTGGTTTAGTCACAGGATCAACACTACAAACTCTAATCCTATTTCTTGTTATTGGATTTACCAATTGGAGGAAAGAGGTGCTTGCAACCGCGTAACTCGCTTTGTTTTTAATCTTTCATTTGATTTTCGAGAAATCGAGCTAATATTTGTTTCTACATTTTTGTCAGGCAATCAAGGCTAGGGAGAGAATAGGTGATGAGAAGGTTTGGAGACATGACTCATTGCTTAATTGAAGAAAAAAAGAAATACAAACTTTGGGGGATTTTGATTGCTTTTTGTTTGTGAGTTTGTGCAAGAATCTTCAACGGTTATGGATTTTTTTTTCTCTACTTCTGCTTGAAAGATTTATAATAGGATTCAAGTGTTTAAAATGCATGGGACCTAAACAAAGTTTAAAACTTAATAAGGTATGCAGTTGATTGTAATTGATATTGCGAGAAAATTATAGACATTAATTCTTATGATATCAGAGTCTAACAAAGTTTAAACATATAGCTCACTTAAAAAAAGGAGTGACCAAAGTTGATTGGTTCAAGCGTCAAATCTTCTATACTATAAAGTCTATAATACAACTTGACGAAATGGCCAAAAACAAATAATGCACCAAAGAGAGTAATAAGAGTATCTTGAAAGGATATACCAAAGAATAAAACAAGTCAAAAAGCAAATTTGAAATACTTTCTCCGACAAGAGTCAAGGTAAGTGAGATGCTCATAAGAGTCAAGGTGAGTAGGTGATTGTTATGGCAGAAAACACGTGGAAGCAACTACACATCATAAATCAATTGAAGGTAAAGAAATTCGAAACATCAACATCATTCCAAGAAACAAATTAAAATGTATGGACATACAACAAAATCAGATATACAAGGAGGTACACAGTGAAATGAATCCACCCGCGCATGAGTCCATGTTCAAATCCAGTTTTGCATCAATATTTTGATTTTCAGATATACAAGGAGGTACACAATGAAATGAATACAACTGCGTATCAGTCCATGTTCAAGTCCAGTTTTGCATCAATATATTGATTTCATGGACGAGTTTTGTTGCGGAACTCCTAACAATATTAAATATATTGTCCCATATCATTTTTATATTACGTTAGGTTATATCACATTTTTGATGTTGGATTTCTAGTACGCCTGCTCAAGGTGATGGTTATTCGATTATATTTCAAACCATACAAAAATTGAAAGTAACTAATGTCGAAATACATCAACATCAATCCAAGAAACAAAAATATATGACATACAAAATCGTTTATACAAGGAGGTACACAGAAAAATGAATCTAGCCGCGCATCAATCCATGTTCATGTCGAGTTTTGCACCAATATATTGATTTTTTTGGAGATATCTTAGAGCATGGACATAGGTGATACTTATAAAGTATTATTAATAATTTTTTAGTATTATTTATAATATTTGTTTATTGTTTGAGATTTTCTTATGATACTTGTATTAAATATGTTTCCATTGGTGAGACCGGTTTAAGTATCATAAAAAAATAATTATTTGTAAAATCAAAAATAAATATATAAAAACATAGAATTACAAAAGTTAATATTACAATAAAAAAACGTAGGTAAAAATAAATTTTTTTACAATTAAAATTCAAAAAAATATAAAAAAAACATGATGATAAAAATAATCGGGAAGAATCGGGAAAACGAGAATGATTTTTTTTTTTTCAGGGAAAAACGCATTTTCCAGCATAAATCAGGAGCCGCCACGTCACCCGATACTAGGTATCAGAAATATCACTGCATTGATACTGATCACGTCCAAATGTATTGTCTGATCTATTAAAAAATTATTTATAGGCTTCCGATACTCTAAATATATCACCTATGTACATGGTCTAAGTCTTGTCACGGAACTCCTAACAATAAATATATTGGCCTATATCATTTTTATGTTACGTTAGGTTACATCACACTTTTGATGTTGGATTCTTGATATGCCTACTCAAGATTGATGGTTTTTCGATTATATTTCAAACCAAATTTTTTGTGTGAACAAAAGAACTTTGTGGAGATTCAACCGTAAAATACTACAATTATCTCTTATCTGAGAGTGTGGTTTTAGGTAATTCGACTCATATCAATATCCAAAATTGGGTATATGATAGATACAAAATGAATAAAGTGGATTATCATACATATTGGAAGTTGGAGCGATAAACTAGGAATCGATGAATATGTTCTCTTGTATTTACTTGACCAATTGGCCTTTGATTTATACAGGGCATGAGGTCGTAACCCTAAACTTGTAGAGAAAGTAAATTACAAACACACTTTAACTATATGGAAACTAAAAATACGAGAGATATCGAGAATATATCTCAATATGGAGAAAAAATCTTCTAGTATATAAAGCTGAAGGTTTCATGTCCAGGGCTTGTGGCCTTGTCTCACCATATCTGTTTAAGGAGGGGAAGGAGGCAAGGAGCTACTTCTCTTGATGCTTGGACGGGTGGGTTTAGGTTTGGTCATTAGATGGGCTTGGGACTAAATTTTCTTTACCCAGATTCATTTTGACTTTTACATTTTGTATTTGCATCTTTTAATCTGAATATTTGATATTAATATTTTCAATCCTCAAGGAGAGCTTCCTATCCGGTTAGCCTTTCTTAACCATCTTCTCCGGTTTAGGAGCCATGTTTCTAATTTTCGTGATAATAAACCGAATGTTTTGTATATATGACTATATATATTTTAGGTATGTGAGAGGAACAGGTGTGCAGAAAATTGGAGTCTATGTGAAAATATATATTTTAGGTATTGTGACTTGTGAGAGGAACAGGTGTGCGGGAAATTGGAGTTTATGTGAAAATAACTTCTAATTATATTGGTATTCCTATTGGACTAGTAATGTCAATGGGAAAGGACTATGGGCTGGTTTAGTCTCAGGACCAACACTACAAGACCTAATCCTATTGCTTGTTATGGAATTCACCAATTGGACCAAAGAGGTGATCACAACCAAGTTTGCATTTGTTTCTAATCCTTAACTCGGTTTTCGAGAAATCGAGCTAATATTTGTTTCTAACTATTTGGGAAATTTTGTGTTCAAGAAACATCGACGGCTTTCTCTCAAAGAAATGACCTCCAAAAACAAAATGAACCAAAGAGAGAAGTAATCTTTTTGTTTTCTTAGACAATGTAACATTACACACCAATATTTCAAAATAGTCCATGGCTTCTCAAAATGTTAATGGACAACGAAAATTGTCATCTTATTCGCATATTACAGTCCTTCAAAAAAATAAGTCCTAGATGTGTATGATAATCTAACAGTGAATAGCACAAAAAGACCAAAAAATCAAACACCGTTAACTCTTTTGTTGAAATATGCGATGTTCTCAGGTTCCGTTTGACCGATCGCAATAGATAACCCAACTTCACCAACGTAGCCGAGTCGCTCCTTCCTTTCCGCCATTATCCCTTTGGTGGATTCATAGTAGGTACCATACAATATTAATTGTACTAGTCCAAACACACACCCAATCCCATTTGGTATAGCCAAAAATGGATCAAAAGGCACAAAGCCATAAATTGTCCAAACACCTGCATTTATAAAACTAACTACGGATAACAAAAACGGCATGAACTCTAAACTTTTTGTTTTTATTACCATTTTCATGACGGACAATGGAGAAGCATACATCATAGCGTTGAAAACGCAAGAAACAATCCCAACGCTTATTGTCCGTTGTTCGGTAGTGTGTTCGAGGGTTAATACCAAAACCGCAAGAGTAGCCACAAACGCAGCTTGAACGGTTAAAACAGCGGATATTACCAACCGATGTTGTTGACGATCACAAAAAACGAAAAAGATGGTAAGGAAAACGATTTCGATCACGATTCCTATACCGCTGATTGTAACGAGCAAGGTGCTATCAGGATGAACCATAGGAAGTCCATAAAGAGCCCGAACCATACAGTTTAGGAGAGTGGCTAAATATGGCATTGGTGAGTATTTTTCCACTGATTTTTTTTTCACTATGTGTACAAACGTTGGCGTTGGTGACAGAAACAAACATAGAGAGATGAAGTTTCCTAATATTCCTACAATCTTCCGAATAAGATTCAACTGTGCATGTACCATATTGTGATGATGAAGAGTAGTTATCTTGAGAGAAGTAACAAAAGACAAAATAAAAGAAGAAGGCAAAGAGCAAATTTGTGTAAGATTGCTCAAAAAAAAGAGTCATGGTGAGTAGTTCATTTTAATAGCGGACAACACGTGGAAACACTTTCCACGGGAGGAACAACACATGGATACTGTATATCAAAAGTATTTAAAACTGAAAAAAAAAAAAGAATTCCAAACACATCAATTGTAAAATATCTGTAATCTTCAATTTAATATGTTATTCATTTTGAACGGATTCAGAAAATTCGGATATTCATAAATTTATGGAACATTTATAATTTTTTTAGTACGTTATTCGTAAGAAACGAAGAAAATTAAAAAATTTAAAATTTAAAAGATCAGATATCCTTTTTTGTTTTGGTAATATAAATATATACAAATCTATATAAAGATAAATATAACATATAAAACCTTTATAATTTTTTTATAGATTGTATGATTGTATCCAAATTTTTTTGGGTGGATACTAATAAAAAATAAAATTCATAGAATGAAAATTAAAATTATACTAAACAGTAAAAACAATAAAAAATTTATAAAATGACATTTAAAATCATACTAAACAAAAGTAGATATTGGGTTTCTTCTTTCACCTTTCGATCTTCAACTCGGCATTGGAGTTTCAATCGGAGCCGCTAGATGTGCCTTTTTCTTCTCCGACAAAGTAAGGTTGTGGATATCCAGAGCCGGCCATGAATACAAGCGGGCCAAGCCCATGCTTGCGGCTTCATTTACTATAAGTAAAATTTCGGCCTCTTTTTTTGAAAATTTCAGTAGCTAAGCTGGTTATGTGCTTCCTTGATGCGTTAGAAGGTCAATGGTTCGAGTCCATCTACCTTCATTTTCTTAATTTTTTGTTTTTTTAATATTTTTATTCACTAAAATAGGCCCAAGTTTTTTTTCCTGCTTGCAGCCTATTAAATACTAGGGACGGCTCTGTGGATATCCGCTCCTCGATATTGTTGTGGCGATTCCTCGACGGAGTGAGTAGTCTCCAATTGATTCCTTGTCTAGTTGAGGATACCGGAGGTTGCACGGTGGATCTTCTTGGCTCGTCCGTCGGTTGTGGCTGATGTGACATGCGGCGAAAGTTGGAGAGCGGGTCGGTGGGATTTCTCTGTTTGTATGGCGGTTAAACCTTTAATTTGGATTACTCTAGTCTTTTTTTCTATGTATAATACTCCCTCTATATATTTAAGTGATGTTTTAACCAAAAAAAATGTTTCATTTTAAGTGATATTTTTAATTTTTTATGCAAAATTTAAATATATTTATCTTTTTGTGACATATCATATTTTATAGTATATTTTTTATGGGTTGAATTTATTTTCTTTAATAATATTTTTATGTAAAAAATAAATTAAACATAATTTATATATTTTTTTAATTTGTGTATAAAAACCTTAAACAAAACTTAAAATAATACACGAGTATGAGTTTGGCTGATTTTCTTTAAAGGAAAATCAACTACAGGTGGCGGGAACCACTGAAAAACGAACAAATATTTGTTTTTACATATTTTCAACAATATATAAAAGAGAAATTGTTAAAAATGTCGTTTTTGGTGTGTCCCTTTTCAAAAATGCCTCTTTTAGATGTCCATTTTCAAAAATGCCCCTTTTTAAATCTGAAATTTTTATAAAGTTTTATTAGGTTTATAAGGTACTTATGGATTGTAACTACTACTTGAAAACTCGATCCAAATATTTATAAGGTTTTATAAGGTGTTTTTAAAGGTTTTACAAGTTATTTTAAAGGATTTTTAAGGTTTTTCAAAGGTTTTACAAGATATTTTAAAGGTTTTTAAAGGTATTTAAAATGCATTTATAAGGTATTTATAAAGTATTTATAAGATTTTAGATACATAGAAATGTAGTTTGTGTATGTTTTAATAATGTTACATACATATTTGGATAAATCTTATATTTTTAAGAACATTTTTTATAAAGTTTTTAAAAAATGGTATTTTTGGAAAGTGGCATTGAAAAAGGAGCATTTTTGCAAAAGCCCCTATATAAAACCTCCCAGATAAGAAAATTTAGTTTCCCTAGCTAAAATTATTTTCTGCAATGTTCATATCTTGCCATTTAGACCTTTTATCATTAGTTTCTGTCAGTTCCACACTTCCACCAACAACTATTCAACGTTTTGTATTAACTTCCTCAGCAAGATCGCATCACCTGTTTGCGTTGTATTAACTCTACTTTATTGAAAAAAAAAAAAAAAAAAAAAAAAAAAAAACTCTACTTTATTGAAAACCACGTGTTTGCGTTGTTGTTAATTTATTTCCCAAGGTCAACGAAGAGTTCTTTATCTTTCCCCAAGTTTTTCAATTATTGGATCCATTCATTTTTATTGATTGAAACGCTTCTATAGAAACAGTTTTGATCAAAACAATGGAAAATGGTTTCTTGTTGGTGCCGAAAGATGAGGAAGATAATGAGAAATCTGAAGACCAGACAGAGATGATGAAGAAGGTAAGCTTTATGGCTGCTCCAATGGTGGCTGTGGCTGCTTCTCAGTACCTCCTTCAAGTTATCTCCATTGTTATGGCCGGTCACTTGGACGAGCTCTCTCTCTCTCCGCCGTTGCTATCGCTACTTCTCTTACCAACGTCACCGGCTTCAGCCTCCTCGTAAAATTCTCCTCTCTCTTATCTCTCTCGCCTTATAGACCTGTCCAAAGGACAAGCATGCTAAGCAAAAAGTTAGGGTCGCAAAACTTTTTAATTTTTATAATGCAACGTTCACTTTTTTTTAGTGATTATATATTTTGTACTACCATTTTTGTTTGTTTAGAAGGTTATTGAGTGTCCACATTTTGTTTTTCTTAATTAAGACCACTATTTTTATTGGACCGGCCTTGCTGACTTAGATCTTTAGTTTGGATTGGCAGGTGCGTTAGAGACACTGTGTGGTCAAGCTTTTGGAGCAGAGCAATTTAGGAAAATCGGTGCATACACTTATAGCTCAATGCTATGTCTTCTCTTGTTTTGTTTCCCAATCTCACTTTTGTGGGTTTTTATGGACAAACTATTGGAGCTTTTCCATCAAGATCCTCTCATCTCTCATTTAGCGTGTAGATATTCGATCTGGCTTATACCGGCTTTATTCGGATACTCTGTTCTTCAATCTATGACTCGGTTTTCCCAGTCACAAGGATTGGTTCTACCTCTCTTCTTGAGCTCTCTCGGAGCTCTCAGTTTTCACATTCCCTTTTCGTGGCTTCTTGTTTATAAACTGAGATTTGGAATCTTCGGCTCTGCTTTGTCCATAGGTTTTTCGTATTGGCTCAACGTAGGTTTGCTTTGGGTTTTCATGAGAGATTTTGATCTGTATCGCGAAAACAGGAATCTTCGGGCGCAAGAAATCTTTTTGAGCATGAAGCAGTTCATTACCCTCGCAATTCCCTCTGCGATGATGACTTGGTAACAAAATCCTCTTAACCTTTAAAGTTTGTTTATTTTGGTCTTCAATAGATCTACCTCTATAATTTCTGTTTTTTGGTGTATGTAAAAGCCTGGAATGGTGGTCGTTTGAGCTTCTTATACTAATGTCCGGACTCTTACCAAACTCAAAGCTCGAAACATCGGTATTATCCATTTGGTATGTACATATATCACTTTCTACAAATTCTAACATAAATCTTTTTTTTTCAAAGAAGCTTTTGACCTTTCAGTCTTTATTCTTCCAACAGCCTAACAATGTCGTCTCTGCATTACGTTATTGTGAATGCAATAGGAGCAGCCGCGAGGTTTTCTAGATTTCCAAATTTTCAAACAATCTATCTTTTTGTTCATGAAACAATTATCTGAAATTCTGAACCATTGTTTTTGTCATATAATAGCACACACGTCTCAAACAAGCTAGGAGCTGGAAATCCGAAGGCAGCTCGAGCCGTTGCTGATTCTGCGATTTTTCTCAGCGTGATTGATGCAGCCATAGTAAGCATCACTCTCTATGCCTACCGAAGAAATTGGGCTTATATATTCAGTAATGAGAGTGAAGTCGCTGACTATGTAACTCAAATCACACCCTTTCTATGCCTATCAATTGGTGTTGACAGCTTTCTCGCCGTACTCTCAGGTAAACAAGTCACATCATGATGTATAGACCGAAAAGCATTTGCAGCTGTCACTTGACGCTCAAGAAAGCTAAATTTATCTGTTCTTAAAAACCCTAAAATTCATGCTTCTTCAGGAGTTGCTAGAGGAACAGGGTGGCAACATATAGGAGCTTATGCAAACATAGGGTCATATTATCTGGTCGGTATCCCGGTAGGTTCGATCTTGTGTTTCGTTGTGAAATTGAGAGGGAAAGGACTTTGGATCGGTATATTGATTGGCTCTACTTTACAAACGATTGTTCTTGCTCTTGTCACTTTCTTCACCAATTGGGAACAAGAGGTATGTATATCTTTGCTTCTTTTTTGCTGTCTCATTTACTAGTCTTTTTTTCGTTTGTATTCTCTCTTCTTGTTTGGATAGAGTTTGTATCATGCTTTGATCTGGGTTTTAGGCAGTGAAGGCTAGAGACAGAGTAACCGAGATGACATCACAAGGCAATCAAGTAACAGAAATGATATTAAAAGAGGATGTACAAGGTTTATTAAAAGATATCTCAGAAAATGTGTAAAATCATTGAACTTTAACTAATAAGTACATATGATTTTTTTGAAGAACTTTACTCAGATGTAAAACATTTTATATGAAATTATCAGAAACATACAAATCTTTTTTTTATTACTATCATATTTCGGGTATATTTATTATACCCAGCGTGCCCATGTTAAATATTACAGGAAAAAACGTAATTACAAAGAATGCCACTGTCACGTCAGCAAAGCCGCGTCGCCACGTCAGAAATTGCTGACTTGTATTAATGAACTCAGCCGTCAAGCGATATAGAGGTGTCAAGCAGGCCGATAGCCCGCGGGCTTTGTCCAAGTAGCCCACAACGGGGCGGGCTTGGACATCATTTTTCATGCCCATAAAATAGCGGGCCTCGCGGACAAGCCCAGGCGGATTGCGGGTTTTTGAGGGTTTTGTCCGCGGATTTGCGGGCCGGCCCGCGGACTACAAATATTTAATAAAAATAAATAATTAATATAAATAAATAAATATTTTTACATAATTCTAAAAATATATATGTGAAATATATGAACATATAACGAAATTTAATGTATAAAATTATAAGATTTAAAAATAATTCTAAAAGTATCTTTTATTGAAAAATTGTTAATTTCAAAATTTAAAAATTAATTTTATTTTTTAATTATTTTTAAAATATTTAAAACTAAGCCCGCTGGCCGTCCCGCTAACCCGTTTGGCTTAGCGGGGCGGGCCTGGACATATTATTTTTGCCCGCGGTCCTAGCGGGCCGGCCCGCCGCGGTCTCATAAATTTAAATGCCCATCGCGGGCCGGCCCAGATGGACGCGGCCCGGCCCGTTTGACACCTCTATGTTGCGGCTGATTTAAGAAAAATGGCTGAGTTATGAGCAAACGGCTGACTTACGAGTATAACCCAGCCTCGAGTTACGGCTGACTTACTGAAATCTGTCTGAGTTATGAGAAAATGGCTGACATTCGAGCATAACCCAGCCTAAGTTACGGCTGAGTTTTCACCCGATGGTTGATTTGTCAAATTTTTGGCTGAGTTATTGCTTCGACACGGCTGACTTAACTTTCTCCGGCTGGCTGAGTTATCAAAAACGGCTTAGTTATGGATTACGTTACGGCTGATTTATGTTCGAGTGTCATAAATCAGCCGTAATGAGCTGGATTAACGGAAAACTCGGCCTCATTACGGCTGACTTAGTAGCGAAAGATTAATTACTAGAATAGCAAGCAATGACGGCTGACTTATTAAACTTTACGGCTGAGTTAAATATTTTTGGTTGAGTTACGAATTTAAACGGCTGAATTTGGCTGCCGTTTTTTGTTTTTTAAATACTGTAATAGTATTCATGTTGCGACTGAGTTAAAGTTTTGTTTGATGGCTGATTTAATTAGGCTGATTTACATTTTCGTTTGGTGGCTTACTTGCCACTTCATCAATTAAAAAATGACGTGGATGCAACATTCCATATCATCATTCCATGTCATCTTCATATATCAAAAGACAAAAAAATAGGGCCAAATTTTTTCAACTCGTCTTCTTCACCTGAGTTTTTCACATCACCGGAACTTCCAATTCCTCATCGTCTTCCTCATTCTTCTTCAATTTCTTTCATCCTTCTCCCGATATGGTTGATCCGGTTTCGGTAATTATTGTTTTCGGTAATTAGGTATAGAAACACAAATATGTATTTAACACCGATGAAAGAGGGTGTAGAGTTGTGCAGATAGATGCGGAAACAACGCACGAAAAACTTGTGAAGTTAGTGGTCGATGATAAAGTTAGACGAAATGTTGCGTCTCTTATTGTTTCGCGGCAAATTTACATGTCACGCCTGAGTTATATGCTTAAGAGAAGACGAAAAGTTCGGTCAATTTACATGTCACGGCTGAGTTATATGTTCCAGGAAAGACGAAAGGTTCAGTAAAATTACATTACGGCTGAATTGTATGCTTAAGGAAAGACGAAACGTTTGGTTAATTTACATGTCACGGCTGAGTTATATGTTTGAGGGAAGACGAAAGGTTTGGTAAAATTACATTACGGCTGAGTTATATGTTTAAGGGAAGACGAAAGGTTCGGTAAATTTACATGTCACGACTGAGTTATATTCTCCAGAAAAGACGAAAGATGGGTTTAAATTATGTTACGGCTGAGTTATATGCTTCAGGGAAGACGAAAGGTTCGGTAAATTACATGTCACGACTGAGTTATCATTCAGGGTAGACGAAAGGTTGTGTAAATTATATGTTACGGCTGAGTTACATCACGTTACGGCTGAGTTACATCACTTTACGGCTGATTTATAATACAGATCGAAAAGCAATATTTTTATGGAGAAGACAATATAAAATTTATTGGTCAAATAACAACAATCAAATTAAAAAACGTAAAAATATGTTTGAGGGATACATAGGAGGAAGACTAAACCGTATGAATCAAAACATAGATAGAAGTAGAATGTCTCCAAATAGATCGATTGAGAAGAAGATTAAACGAGAGACATGTAAAATCAAAGTAAAAGAGTAGCTATTCTTGATTTCAACTCATACCTGTAACGAATCATGTAGAATTCCATAGATCTCTTTGATTTGGGTTTTGATTTTTGATGACTTTTTTCGTGAGCGAGGTTGCGAGTAGATCTGACGAAGCTTTTGATTTGGGACCCTATGGCAAGCGTTGTGGCTGTGAGGTCTAGGAAGATCTAGCCCAATCGTGCAATTTGAAGATCTTTGTCAATGTTGTACCCAAGTTAGTTGCAGAATATTTGATCTAAAAGCTTTTCTTGGATTTGGAGACAAAAAAAGAGAAGAGGGAAATAAAATGAGTTTGAGGAGCGTGAGATTGGTGATGTGGATTAATGACATGTATAATCAAATTTTTATTTATTATTTTTAATTAAAAACGAATAAAAAATTATTAATTAAAAAAAAACTAATGAAGAGTGTTAACTGTAATTACACGAATGCTCAAAACATATGAGTAATTTTTAAAAGATATATGATATTCTAATAATATACATACTTTTTTATAACATCTGAGTAATTTTTTTTTTTTTTTTTTTGACTTCAATTTAAGTACATATGATTGTCCGGTTAATTTTTGGGTATTCGGATTTTGTTTTATTTGTCAAATTTAATG
The DNA here is from genome assembly GCF_000004255.2 of Arabidopsis lyrata subsp. lyrata. Classification (NCBI taxonomy): domain Eukaryota; kingdom Viridiplantae; phylum Streptophyta; class Magnoliopsida; order Brassicales; family Brassicaceae; genus Arabidopsis; species Arabidopsis lyrata. The sequence goes on from NW_003302554.1 coordinate 11,805,699, forward strand.
GATGTTGGATAACATGTTTACACTTCTATTAGGACAGTAACACTTTTTGTATTGTGGTTGACTATTTTAACCTTTTGTACAACGAAGAGAGTGAAAAATAAGTGATATCACCTTCGCTCTATTCTTCCAACAAGGCAACAACATCATCAATATTTAGTTTATTGTTAAAAAGTTAAAATACATCACTATTCTAGAGACATCAAAATAGTTATGTGTTTTGAATCCATAATTCTATAAATACATTTACTCAGTTTTAACTCTGTATATATAATAGAAGAGTTCTCTTTCTATCTACTATGTCCACATCATCATCCATATCATCATAATTTTTTTTCTGTGAGTTCCACATATCTTATTTATTGCAACAAAAACATTAAAATAAAATTAATTTACATACTTTTTATTATTATCTTTCATTAAAAAACTATAATAATTTACAAAAATAAATTAAATATTAAAAAAACGAAAAAGTACAAATATAACACAAAATAAATTTTGAATAGAGATTAGATACAAATAAAATTAGATACTTATATCTTAACGTATAATCAGTAAATACTTTTAAACGGTTAGAGATAGGAAAAATAAACTTATCATATATTTTTATGGTACAACAATCATTTTTAATAGTTACAATTATTTAGTTGACTAAAGAACATAAGAGTTCAGAAAAATACCAAAATTAAAGGTTTTTACTTAAAATAAGAAGTAATTTATTTCTGAAAAATGCACATTTAAAATTTGAGAATATATTTATTAATGTTAAAGTACTGATACTGGGTTTCTCTATAAATATAATATAAATAGTTAAACTAATAAATTTCTCTATATTACTAATATTTTCTAAATTAAAAAATACTGGGTTTTTGAAAAACAAATGAATACCTAAAAAGGAAAAACTAAATATTCATAAGTGTTTAGAAAATTATTATAGATTGAAAAAATAAAGTGGTTTAAAATAAAATAAAAACTATCCTAAACATCACAAATAAAAATAAAATAATCTAATCGAATAATGAAAATGTGTAGTAATAATATTTGAAATATTATTTGTAAATTAGAATAGTAATGACAGATAGAAGAGTTTTTAACTAGAAATAAGAAAGATTTTGTGTTTTTCAAAATAAATTTATTTTAAAGTTAGAATTAGGAGTTTGTAAGTTACACATTTTAAGAAAATCAACATTAAGAATACAATCTAGAATCATATTACGTTAAATTATTCTAGGAAAATTGTTAAAAATGCTCCTTTTGGTGTGTCCCTTTTAAAAAATGCCCCTTTTAGATGTCCATTTTAAAAAATGCCTATTTTCAAATCTGAAATTTTTATAAAGTTTTATTAGGTTTATAAGGTACTTATGGATTGTAACTACTACTTGAAGACTCGATCCAAGTATTTATAAGGTTTTATAAGGTGTTTTTAAAGGTTTTACATGTTATTTTAAAGGATTTTAAAGGTTTTTCAAAGGTTTTACAAGATATTTTAAAGGTTTTTAAAGGTATTTAAAATACATTTATAAGGTATTTATAAAGTATTTATAAGATTTTAGATACATAGAAATGTAGTTTGTGTATGTTTTAATAATGTTACATACATATTTGGGTAAATCTTATATTTTTAAGAGCATTTATAAGGTTTTAAAGAAGGGGCATTTTTGAAAAGTGGCATTGAAAAAGGGGCATTTTTGCAAAAGCCCCTAAATTCTATATGTGAAAAGGAACTTTTATATTTTTCAAACGATCAAGATCAAATATTAAATTTGATGTTGAAATCTGATGTTTGTGAAAAATAATAAGTCCATATATGAAATTTGTTATCTATAAAGAAATAGTGAATAGTGAATTTTTTTTTACTATTTTGAAAAGATAATGTAAATTAGAAAAGTAAATATTTTAAAATTCTAATGATTATATTTAGACTCAAAGATTCATATTAATAAATGTTTTATATTAAAATCTCGTGCAACGCGCATGTACATAATCTAGCGATGCTAATTAACAACATTAACAGTAAATAATTTCACGGATCCATGGACAAGATCAGAACTCTGTCTGTTGATGATGATTCATTGCAGCTTCCCCTGTAAGGCTGTAACGTAACAACGAAGAAGATGAGAACTTCAGAGACTTCAAACAGAGAAAACAAAGATTCCGATATAATTACCAGGTCACATTGTTGAATTCAAAAGTATATGTTTTTTATTACAAAGTCTCTTGTTCACATGTCACGTGCGGAATTCGTCTTTGACTGGGTAGATTAGCCACAAAACAATTGGAACACTATCCACATAAGAACTGAAGAACATATGGATACCAAAATACAATATAAAGGCAACTAAAAGTCGCACGTTTATTTTTCTCTTAGTCAAAGTATACCAAAATATAGTCGCAGAAACAAAAGTCATACTTTTCTTTATTTTCATTTTACATTCACTAGGTTATGAACCCCGCGATATCGCGGGGAACTAATTTTCAACAAATATATTTTATTACGTTTATATATTAAATTATTATTATAATATATTCAAATAATTGAATTATTATATAAAATTAACTATGTCTTAAAGTTATATCATAAATATTTTCTAAAGATATTAAAAAAAATTTATGAATAAAAATGTAAAAAACAAAATTATGATTAAAAACCACTTTTGAAAATTTTTTGTGAATGTAAAATTATTTATAAGTGACAAAATAACTAACGAAGAGTTATAATATAGAGAGGAAAAATTCTAGCGGGTCAAAACCAAAAAGATATAAAAACACAACCAGAAAAATAACCGTCAATACAAAAGTAACCGTCAATATTTTAACGGAAAGTTGCGATAAAAAGACACAGCCAAAAAAATAATCGTCAACGAAAAAAAGAACCGTCAATATTTTAACGAAGAGTTGCGATAAAAAGATACAACCGAGAACAAATAACTGTCAATATTTTAGCAAAAAATTGCGATAAAAAGATACAACCGAGGAAAAAATAACCGTTAATATTTTAACAGACAAAAAAAGACAAAATCGAGAAAAAAATATCGTCAATAATTTAACAAAAAGTTATGATAAAAAACAGAAACGAAAAAAGTAACCGTCAATATTTTAACGGAAAGTTGAGAGAAAAAAACACAAATAAAAAAATAACCGTCAACGAAAAAAGTAACCGTTAATATTTTAACGAAAAGTTGCGAGAAAAAGACACAACCAAAAAATAACCGTCAACTAAAAATTAACCGTCAATATTTTAACGGAAAGTTGCGATAAAAAGACACAACCGAGAAAAAATAACCGTCAATATTTTATCGGAAAGCTGCGATAAAAAGACACAAACGAATAAAGTAACAAACAATATTTTAACGGAAAGTTGCAATAAAAGACACAACCGAAAAAAACCCGTCAATATTTTAATGAAGAGTTGCGATAAAAAACACACTCGAAAAAATAACCGTTAATATTTTAACGGAAAGTTACGATAAAGAGACATAAGCGTTCAAAAGTGCAAAATACATTTATTGAGGTTGTTATTTTGGTTAATAAAACCAATTTGATATGTAGTCTAATGGTTGATGTAAAAAAACTTTGTAGTATTACTAACTATACAAAAAATGCAATGAAATTATATAATGTAAAGACGTAACTTTAAATGAATAAATGCAACTATAAAGATATAACTGTAAACTGAAAAGATACAACTGTAATTGAACAAATATACCGTAAATAATTCAACGAAAATTCAAAGAGAAAATTCTATAAAAAAACATAACCGTAAGAAAATAACCGATTTAAACGAAAGGTTGCGATAAAAAAACGCAACCGTTCAGATGTGCAAATGGTATTTATTAGATTGCTATTATATATAGATTATTGTAATATCGCTAGAAGTATTCATATCCACTTATTACACAGACCATAACTAAAAATGAACATAAGTACATAACAAAAGATTCAAACATACAGAGGCTGCGTCTGCGTCTGCAGCCATAGTGTATTTATTAGCGTCGCGATTACTTTAGATTTTATTGAGGAGTATCATCACAGGAGTCACATAAGCATTTAACGTTACTGCCCTCTCCCCAACGACACCTTCCACCTTTAGCTCCTTTGATTTCACGGCATCTTGTATAACAAATCGTCGGAAATATCCGAGGGGCACAAAAGCCGAAACCAACATCACCGCCATATTCTTCCAAGCATTCGCTACCTTGAGCTTCTATCTCCGGCATGTCTGTCATAAACAAAAGAAAACATAGAATCACATATAATGAATTTGCTAGCTATGATCACAGAGATTTTTTAATTTATTTAAAATAATTTCAAGAAACGCAGAGTAAGTTTGCTTACCAGAGATAACCAAGAAGAAGATGAAAAAGACAACAAAGATGGAAACAGATTTTGTTGCCTTTGCCATTTTCTCTGTTTAGCTAACTTTGGGTTTCTTGTTATGTGTTTAACACTTGGTGTTGCTGCTATTTATCTTTATCTTTAGGACCAAACCGATTTGCTTTGTGCTATGAAACCGAACTATACCAAAACTAAACCAGCCAAATAATGGATTAAATTGAATTTTCAAAAATTTTAGTTTGAATTTTTGACCTTTTCATTTGACTTCGAATCGTTTCCCACCATCGCATATGAAGTTGTATGTGTAATGTATATCTTCTATACTAGTATTTTTGAAGTACATTTTATATCGGGTGGGTTAAAAAATTATCCGAGATTTTCGGTATCCGATCCGATACAAAATTTATTTCAAAAATCTTACACCGAATATTTCATTTTTTTTTTGTATCAGGTCAAAACATATCCGAAATTGTGAACTAGATATTCCTTGTCTAATAATATAGATATTTAGAAGATTTGGTTAAGATTTAAAATTACGATTCTCCTATCATTTTTGTTTGAATTTTCTTTTGACTATTTTGAATCATCATATAATACATAAAGTTTAAAAAGTCTCAATTATTTTTTCTGTATATATTGTGATTTAAAATTTTAAAAACGGATATGTATTACCCAATTGATAAAAAAAGGTGTGTATTCAATCAATGTTCTATATTGGCTAAAATGTTTAGACAAAGATTCAGAATCATATTATAAGTAAGATCAAAATAAATTCAAATCCGAATGTATAAGAAGCTGAACTTAACAAACATCAACATTAGTAACGTAGATATTACATCCAACTTTTATTCTGTGATTCATATAAAACGAAAAAACATATACATTTCTACCGACTCCGCTATACCAAAAATGTCTTTATATATAACTGTGTAGATGTCATAAGCTTGTTCCAAGGTAACCATTGCTGGCACCATAACTACTTATAGGGGGGAGGCAAATCATGAACCATAAACTTCACTGAGTGTTTTCCCATACCATTTAGTATCTCCAAGCATTCTTGGAGATCAGAATCTGTAACCAGCATCACCCATTTTTCTTCATCATCCAACTACTTCAGTTGAAACGATCCGTCTTGTAGCTTAAAACGTTTCCCAACTTCTTTATTGAACTACACAGTCTTCTCTATAAGTGGCATTTACGATCAGCGTTGTTGATCCACTCTCGTCGCTATTATTGTTGTGGGTTCTCATTTGGTTCCAATCTTCCATGGAAGTAGATGAGCCTCCGCCCAGATACTGCACCTGAGCAATTTGATGAATCTGATATGCTGCATGACATGGATTGGTTAGGTTCAACAATACTGCCACTGCATCGGATTGTTGGATCCATTCCATCTGAAATTTTGAGAGAGCTTAAGTTGCAAACGCCTTTTATTCCTTCACTGCCATTCAAGCTAGACTGTTCTGCCATCCAACCCCATGGTTGACCACTAACATTAACCTCCATGAAAGATCCTGCAAAAATTGAAAATAACTTAAGATTCTAATCGATCCATCTATTGTTTATGGATAGAGAGGTTCTTACCTGATCTTGCTTGGTTCATGGTAATATGCTCTTCTAACTTAATGGCATTGTCGACAAATTTAGCTTCCTGGAGTGATATAGATCAAATATTCAAATTAGACATGTAGACTACTCTCTCAAATAAGAGATCAATTGTAGCACTTAAGGGTCGAATTTCACAAAGTTCTTTTGTTCACACAATAAACTAACAGTTTCGAAATTAGGCTAAATAAAATAATAAGCAAATTAAAATAAAAACACGCAATTAAATCAAGTGAAAATTCAATAGGATTAAAGCGTCAGGTTTAGAAAATTCTCAGGAAATAAACTAATAGTAAATCTAGCAAATTAATTAGGATTATTATCGAACCGTTCTAGAACTCAAATCACTAATCTATAGCCACCCAGCTCTCGCTCGCATTGACTAACTAAACCTAGTATCAAGTAATTCCATCCTCTCGAATGTGAATTCCTAGATCTAGACTAGCATTGAAAACAAGTTTGATATATTCACAAATATTCCTAGACCTCCTCTCGAATGTATCTAGAAATCTTTGCCCACCTAAGATAGTTCCAGTAATAGGCGCCCTCTCGGATCAAAACTTATTATCCTATGATCAAGTTCTAGTTAGTTACTCTAGAACTAGCATTAAGAACAACTTAAGGTGAAGAACTCTAAAGACTAATCCTAACAGATAATCGATTTACTAATTCATCTAAATCCCTAATGAGAATCCCTAAACCTAACATGGTTATTACTCAGACATAATCAATGAAGCAGAAAACATGTTTGAATAAATTACAAATAAGAAATCAAATAAAGAATAGAGTTTAGAATATAAATTTTCTCTCTACAGGGTTTTGAAATCTCTGAAAAGTTGCTCTCTCCAATTCTCTTCCAAAAGGTTCAACCTCAGAGAATTACAAAGCCAAAAGTAAAAGGAAGATCTAAGATAATGAAATAGAAAAACCCTAAAAACTATTTATATTGTCTCCAAAAACGTGCAAGGACTAAAGTTGCAAATAGGGAAGTCATCTGGGTTGATTCTTCGGGCTTTAAAACTCTAAATCGTCGAGACTTTTGCTGGGCCTTGTGTGGTGTCAATCGACACCAAGGGGTGTCGGTTGACACTCATGCCTTGGTCTGACACCGAAATCGTTCATTCAGCTCTTAATCTCCGGTTTAGCTCCAGAATGGTTCATTTTCTCCAATTTGTCCCGAACGTGTAAAAACCTGAAAAAACTCAAAAAGGCTCTAGAAATAACAAAAAAAAAAAACTCTAAAACTGACACATATATCATGGCTAAAATCGGTAAAATGATATATCATGGAGCTCGAATGAAGTATCGTCAGTCATATTCTCCGACTTCTTCTGGCATGTGCATCATTCCCATTAGAAGATGGACCCTTTTGGTTATCAAATTCTTGGATAAAAGGTCCAACTGCAATGAATTCGCCTGTTGCTGAGTCAAACTTTAGTCCAATACCGTCTGTATTTTCCTTAATGAACTGTTCACTTTGTTAATCGTACGAGATGGCCACCTCATGATCCCATGCTGCCTACATATCCATTTTAATGTTGTTGGACAAACTGCAGAAGATAATCCAAGTCAAGGTTTAGATAGTTTGTGTGCTAACAAAAATAAATCCATGCCTAGAAATATGTCGAAGTCTCACCACCAAGGCTTTTAGACTCCCAAAAAAGTGTTGTTGGCGAGCGCTTAAGCTCATATTTTTCTCTGTAGTGCTTTTCTTCTTCTTGCTCATAACCTATGAAAAGTTGTAAGAAAAAATATCAGTGCTCAATTTACCAAACTTTTCACAAAATCTATAGAATAACCAAATGTAGACATCACGTACCTTCTCCAAAGTGCCTTGAGATACTGTGATACTGTTTTCTTTATCAGAGGACATGTCCGAAAATATGCTTCTAGTGTTTTTCAATGTGTGCATTAATTGGATTCCAAAATAAATATACATCCATTTGTACAAATATGAAAATAAACTTTCTTTGATAACAAAAGGTGAAAGGTAAGTAAATTCTTAAAATTAGACAATTGTATAATTATTTTCCAGCGAATCAAAATTAAAACTTGAAATAGAATTATAGGGAGATATGTCATATATCACCAAAATAATATGAAAAACATCTTATATATCTTTAATATATTTTGATCTTAAGTTTTATTTAGAATGATGATAAATAAAAATGCTCATATTTTTAGGAGGAAGATGATTTTATTTCTTTTAAAATAAATATTACTAAATCTAAAATAGATAATGTGTATCTCATTTCAAAAATAAAGAACATGTATTTGCCAAATAAAAATGGACACATGTTAGCTTGAGAGACAACACATGTCTGCTTCTCGTAGTAGAGGAATCCTTCTTTATTACTCTCTCTGTTTCGAAATATAGGAGATTTTAGAGATTTTTTTGTTTCAAAATATAAGATGTTTTACACATTTCTATGCAATTTTTAAATATATTTAATATTATATGACCATTTCTATTTTATAGTTTTTTATATCATTGGTTGGATTTTTTTTTTTTGAATATTAAATGATGGTTTTTAAAACAACAATAAATTTCTTAAAATATGTGTTTTTAACTTAAACATCCTATATTTTTAAACAGAGGGAGTACTATATCTATACTAGTAACTTTGAAGTACATTTTTAGTGGATGGAGTAAAATGCATTTGAATACAATGGATATCCGACCCGTTTATAAATTTTGGTCATAAAAATTTTGTTGGATCGGGTTATATTTAATCCAACTCATACACCGGTTATTCCGTATTTAATAATTTAGATATTTAGAAGATTTGATTAAGATTTAGAATTATGATTCTTCTATCATCTTTGTTTGATTTGTTTTTAATTGTTTTGAATCAACATATAATACTTAAATAAAAAAAAATTAATTTTTTTCTCTGCATATACTGAGATTCGAAAGTTTAAAAACAGATGACGAAAAATATGTGTTCAATGTTCCACATCGACTAAAATATTTAGATAATGATTTAGAATCATATCATAAATAAGATCAACACTAATAAAATAAATGAGTTTTTTTTTTGCGGAACGGGTATAGCGAGGCAGGTTATTGAATCAACAATAATAAAAAAATTAAAATATCATTAATCCGCAGCTTCAATACGGATTAAATCCTTAAATTTGTTTTGATACCACCAATATTAGACATATCAAATCAGTCACTTTAAGAAAATTTGTATAAAACCAAAAATTGTCCCGTGGTATAATGTTACTTAATAACAATTGTAAACTATAAAATATAAATATCTTAGAGAATAATACAGTGTACAAACTTTTATATATAATAAATAATTTTTAAGATTTTAAAATTACTATTTTTAGAAAACAAATTACGGAATGGATTAAGAAATTAGAAGACGAGTTATATTTTGGAACGGGGTTATATGGTGGACGAGTTTGAATCAATATTTATAAAATTTTAAAATATCATTAACATGCCGTTTTAATACGGGTTGAATCCTCAGTTTATTAACAATTGTCCCGTGGACTCGTGGTATACCGTAACTTAATAACAATTGTAAACTATAAAATATAAATATTTTATAAAGAGGTATAATTTGCAAAATTTTATATATACTAACTTAAAAAAATAAATTATCCCGCGGTATACCGCGGATTAAAATATAGTATATATATATATATATATATAAAGGGACACATGTCAACTTGAGAGATGTTATGTATCAGCTTTTCCATGCTTATGTTTAAAAGGAACCTTTTTTATTATATATAAAATATATATATTGCAATATTGTTTGAGTTATCATTTACAAGCAAACACCAAAATGTTTCCGCAATTGAAACTAATCGTCCTTCTATCTCTCGTTGTAATTCACCTCCTTCATGTCTTGGCCAAAAAATGGTGTGTGTCAGCGGCATCTGCGCCAGATACACAACTACAACTACAAGCTAATATTGATTGGGCATGTAGCATAGGAAAAGTTGACTATGTAAAAATCAATCTAGGTGGAGATTGCTATGAACCAAATACTCCTACTAGTCATGCATCATTTGTGATGAATGATTACTACCAGAACCACGGAAACACTGAAGAGACATGTGATTTCAATCATACTGGTCAAATAATTGGTGCTGATCCAAGTTATCGTCGTTGTAGGTATACGTAGAATATATTGTTTGATGAATAATTTTTTGTGATTGCAAAGTTTTCTAGCGAATAATACAATTATGTAGAATCGAAAGTATTATTAAATATTTTGTAGGTTAATAAAAACTAAATTTATTTTTCATTCATTTTAGTCATAATAAATGTTTATATATTGATGAATTTGTCATTATATTCAACATTTTTTGTGATTCTCTCTTACAACAAAGTCATTATTTAAAATAAATACAACTTGTGTACCAAAACTCTTAGAATGGTGTAGAAGTCATCACTATTTTATAACGTAATAGTTTATAAACTATTAATATTGTATCTTTCATAAACTATTAATATTGTATCTTTCATAAACTATTAATATTCGTTCAATTGTTAACTATTCTTAAATTCTGATAGAAACTAACATAATGCGTTAAGATTTATAAACTAAAATAAACATATATAGAAATATTTTTTCTGATGGAAAATGTTATTGATAATTTAACACATTCGTATGCCTATAAATTATTATATATGATGAGTAACATAGTAATCTCAACCTAATTTCAACTTAACTTTTAGAAAATAATAATATATTTAATAACTCACAAATTGTTTTTGACAAACTAAAAAAAATAAACATAACTAATAATCTAGCTGCATGATTTGAAACTTATACTTTTCACCCATTTTTGAAACAAAAATTTGTCTGAAGTCGCTAGAGAATTTGACAACAACGAAGAAGAAATTTTGGTTTTCTTATCTCGTTTGGTGATAAAACAAGGCTTTGAAAAAGCATCCAATGTCGACATGATGGTGAAATCTCTGTAAAGTATTACTAGGACTGTCAGAAGAGGATATGTTGGTCTAGGGAACATGTTGGATTGACATTTGGGATGAGTTCAAGAGAAAAATCAAGAAACAATTTCAACTTCGAAAAAATGTATGATCCGCAACTATGTCAAAATTTTTTAATATCTTTACACTTTAAAATCCTAACAGCTCATTCAAGATTCGGTGCTCCATTTTATCGATAGACTTTAAAAATGGAGTAAGCAAGAGTTGCAACAGTGAAGGATTTAGTCGGTGGATGAAGCCTTGTGGCCAATTCGCTCTAGAATTTATACAACGTGGACCGACTCAAGACCTTCGAGGAGAGGAACTTGTTGTATTCACACCAACCTATGACATTCGAGAGGAAGAAAAGGTGATGTCTAGACAAAGGTTGGGGTAAAATTGTAGTAACTACAATTTACATTAAGTTACATAGTGCGGTAATAATTACTAACCCTAATTACTATTGTAGAAATTGTTGCTCTAACATGCTACAATTTACTTTCAATCATTTTTATGTTTATTTCATGATCCTAATCACTGCAGTTATAAAACAAGACCTTAACTTATAAAACCATCAAACCTTATGGAATTCTTTTATAAAAAGTATAACACAATTGGAAGTAAGACTATAATCCCATTTTTTTATTGTGGAAGATTAAAATCTTAGGTTCGAGTAACGGAGACGGACAAAACCCATTGGAGATTAATTACACGCTTAGGTTCGAGTAAAGATTAAGAGCTGTGTTTGGTCTCGGACTTGAGCAGACTACGAGCATTAAACCCAGTGGATAAAAAACTACATTAGGATTAGAGGCTCTGAATATAATTTGGTCGGGGTCCACGGGCTCATATTCGTATTAAACCCCCACACATGATAGAATATTTAACCCTGATGCCAAAGGAAAGAGCCTTACCATCCGCCCATGAGCTCCTCTGCAAGGATGGCCCTTTCGATATATATACGAAAGACAATTTGATAATGGTCCTATAAGAGGCTCCACATAAAAAAAATCAATGTAAGAGATTAAAATATTTTTATATAAATAATAATATTAGAGAAGTTATTTATCTAATTTGTTGAACTGTCACTATCTCGCCATTCCTCAAATTAACGTTTTTCTAAGGACAAAAACATAAGTGACATTTTTCAACTGAGAAAATACATCAATTTTTGAAATCAAATCTCATCAAAAAATTTCCCTCATTTTTGTTCGATGTTTTTCTTTTATTCAAAAGACAGAAAAAATGTGAAACAAAGTCACATGAAAGAGAGATAGTCTGGTCATATCTTGTGGGTAGACCTTGATAATAAAACAAAGTAACAAACTTTCGACCTTATGTGTTTATTAATAATATATCCATTTAAAATTTAGATTCGGTTATAGTTTGTATAACAAAAACAAAATATATATATATACTAAACTGGTGTTTTGGCTTTTATAAATTCATAACTTCTTCAATCAATATCTTAGCTGTGGATGTAAGATTGATTTTTATATGGATTCTTACATAAGATAATTATATTAAAAAAAACTTTAAAAAGATAGGATAAAGCAAATAAAAGGTGATGACAGAAGGCTAGAGAGCACAAAGGAGTAAGATGCAAAGAAACTGCTCCGAATTGTATCTTATCATCTGTGCTCTCTATCTTCTGTCAACACTCTCAATGCCTCTCAAACCATTAAATATCGATATTTTGATTTACGACTGAAAAAGGATATTGAAAGAGCCTAATACATACCTTTATGAACATCAAGAACTTGATGAAAAAAAAAACGAAGTTGATGATCCGTTTAGTTATAAATAGAAGAATAATATGATATGGATGGTGTAGAGAAGTACCAAAAGGGTTGTTGATTAAATGATGATGATGATGAGATTTCTTGAAGCCAATATTTATAGACGCATAAAGAGCAGCTAGATGATTTATCTCCGCTCCTAAATTTGATCATTTTGTTTCAACAAATGTGAAATAATCGTTGTTATGAATTGGTTCCTTTGGTATATCCAGCTTTAAAATTCTATCCCTCAATTAAAAAACTTTAATTCTTGTTGAAAGAAAAAAAGTTATTATTCCCGATCAATGTCCAGCCGAGATGGATCCAAAGAAAACTTCATAGGTCTACTAACGAATCAATAAGGTAAACAATTTTTTAAAATATCAATATTTTATTTGAAGCAAAACATAGAGATTAGACATTGAATTGGTATCATGTTTTGGTTTATTGTATGTTTCTATTTATAAAGATACACTTACATAAGATAAATTAAAATTGTTACAACGTAAGCCTTGCAGGGCATTGTAGCCAGATGAAATGATATATAACCTAATATGCCTAATTAAGATAGAACCAAAGTGACCTAGAGTCCGGGAATCTCGGATTACCAAAGCGAGCCGACGTTGTTATAGTATTGGATTTGATAGTTGTCCTAAAAACTACTGCTGGCTTCAAAGTCATCGACCGATGTGCTAGAATAGAGCATCGTCGCTGAGGAAGAATGGTTCCAAATGTAATGGTCGCTTTTTGTTTTAGTTTTGTTGGAGATTAGGTTGAGATTACTAGGCCATGAAATTTAGGTCCATAATCTTGAGGAAGCATGTGAATAACATCCCAGGAAGTATATAAGGGATATGGACTATTCCAGTACTCATTCCTAATTGTTTTTGGGTTAGAAGCACATGTAATTTTAATATGGTATCAGTGCCCGATCCACATGCTTCCGTAATCAGACCCTGACTGGGTTACCTTCGTACCCATGAGAGATGGTCTGTAGAAACTCCGAGATTAATGGATGTAGAGTCATTATCTCGAGGGAGGGTGTTAGAGATTATGTTGAGATTACTAGGCCATGTAAATTAAGGTCTATGATTTTGAAGAAGCATGTGAACAACGTCCCATATTGAAAAAATGGGAAGAGATTTGAGCGGTATATAAGGAATATGAGTCTCTCCACTCATTGTCAATTTGTTTTGGGTTAGAAGCACATGTAATTTTAATAAGTTTTGATATGGTTAAAATCGGTTTTGCCTTGTAGTTAGATTGTAGCCAAAATTCTTAACAAACAAAAACAAAACGTATGCTGGATATGTTGAAGAATTGTTAGCTCTGCCATGACAACAATTCACGTGGGTATGTTTTGAATCTAATTATTTGTTGCTTGCGGTAGCATAATGGATCTCGTTATATTTTGCCTTAAACTCGGATACCGCCCGTGCCTATCTACAGCAATTTTTCTAATCAATCAGATTCCATATCACACCTATAATATCAACCAATTAAGAAAGAAAGAGAAAAGGTATATCATATATAGTTCGAGTCTCTTGTCTGTCATAAAGTTGCCCTAATAACATATAGGTCGAGTAAATGGGGTTGACTGCTTTCTCTTTTTTGTCTTTTGCGTCTTTTTTTGGTTATATATTGTTTTCTTTTGGCTTTGGTTTCCTTCCATTTTGTTTGATTTTGGTTGGTGCTCTCTCATTTGTACATGGTATTGCTTTTGACCATATAAATCCTCTAGTGTTTAAACATTATACATATATACATTTAGAATTACAAGATATAGAAAAAACTCATGCATATACATTTTTGTAAAAAGGCTAGGTTTTTTTAATTTTAAAAAAAAAACTATGAATGTTTAACAAGTTGATCTGAGAACCCCAGAAAAAAAAAAGAAGAGAAACTCTAGCCCCAAGACTAAGCTTCCGTAGTGGGAAAACCGAAAAAGTACTAATTCGCAAAAATGTCTAACCTTATCAGAAGTAGCGTAAGTTTGGAAGCTATTGATAACTTGTATATATCAGATACAATTGAAGTTGTAAAAATATTTTTCCTTAGAAAATGGGATTATTGTCTAAAATGCCATTTTTTTGGAAAAACTTACGAAAATGGTATTTTTTTTTAATGGTTCACAGATTTTGCCATTTTTAACTTTTGAAAATGTACGTATTTATGATTTTTTTTTTTGCAAAAATACGTACTTTATACTAAATACTAAACCCTAAGAACAAATAGAACCGACTAAACCCAAACATAACTAATAAAACGCATGTTAAATCACATTTTTGGAACCTAAAAAATGGCAAAATCCATAAACTATTCAAAAAATGGCAAAATCTACAAATGCCATTATGAAAAATTGCAAAATCCGTAATTAATTCTTAAAAAAATAGATTTTTTTTTTAATTTAAAATATGAGTATTATATACAGGTTAACCAAAATCACAAGTAAAAGTTCTATTAGCTGTCTAACACACCAAAGGTAAATGTTATTGTACAGATCGATGTTCATACTAAAAGACAGCTCATTTCCTTTGTCAGAAAGTAATTATAACCCAAAATAGTTATTTATGGATAAGAAATAGAATGTTATTGTTGGCAAAAAAAAAGAATATTAGGGTTAATACAATTGTGTGGTATTTCTGTGTGGAGTGAGATCATGGATGATGGATGCAATAAGAATATGTATAGCCAATAGAAGGAAAAAAAAGGTGAATAGGGAACAAAGAATCCGACAGAAACAGTGTCTTATCCTCATCTCTTCGTTTCTCATTGGGAAAGCATCTTCTTAGTTGTCGCTTCCCTATAGCTTCTTCCTTATTCTCTTTTGCTTTATCAACCCTATCTCCATTCCTTTTTCTTCATTCCACTATTCCCCACTCACTCCATATTTTTTAATACGTATATACAAGCACATATTACACACACATATGCATATTTACTAGTTTTTTTTTGTGTGTGGATATTTCAAGGACTAATAAGTCTACATTTTTACTGTTACCCATTAACATTTTAGAAGATTTTATAAAATTCCTATCAATTGGTTTTCGATTTTTCGGAAATATATTAGCCGATAAATTAATCGTTGATCTGGTTTCTTTAGTACCTTTAGTGGTTCTTATACATGTCATCTTCTTTGGATTATTTATAAACGGGATTCAAACTCTTTTTGCCACTTTAGCTGCTGCTCTCATATAGATTATAATCAACGATTTTTTTCTCCGATCCAAACATTTTTTTAACGTTAGCCCAATTAATTATAGAATAGTTGGTTGGTTTACGTTATGTAAGAAACATTCGTATATTTATGTGTGGATACTTCAGAAACTAAGTCTACATTTTTACTGTTTTTGACTGGTTATGTATATATCAATAG
Organism: Arabidopsis lyrata subsp. lyrata; assembly: GCF_000004255.2. Lineage (NCBI taxonomy): Eukaryota > Viridiplantae > Streptophyta > Magnoliopsida > Brassicales > Brassicaceae > Arabidopsis > Arabidopsis lyrata. The sequence continues at coordinate 11,821,747 of NW_003302554.1, forward strand.
AACTAGGTAAAAAAATTTAATTTTGGTTTTTATAAGATCCATCTCCAACCATATTCTGTATCTACCACTAAACTTTGTATTAAATTAAAATTTAATTCATATCCATACTTTATTTTTTACTCTAAAATAGATATCTCTAAATTTTTTTTTTATTTTTTTTATTTTTTTATCAACCACACATTCATTAAAAAGTAACTCCATGATATATAGAGTTTTTTTCTTTTACTAAATTTTTCTTTATATATAGAGTTTTCTAACATGTTCTTCTATTTTAGAGTTAGGTCGAAAAAAACGATCAACTTCAAAATACAATTATAATAGGTTAGAGATGATCTAAATAACAAAATATGTACAAATTAAATTAAACGATTAATTTCTCTTAGCAACAATTATGTGAAGATACGTGGTGACATAAAGAAAATGTAAATTTTATAATTAGACACATGCATGCATGTAGTTAGATCATAAAATTGTAACGCTCAATTATAGAGCATCACTTTAAATTACGGTATTAAGGATAGACAGTTATGGATAGATTCGTGGTATTTGGTCAACTAAAATTTTACAGCGCACATGCGATCTTATCATCTTTACAACAAATTAACAAGATCTAGTCAAACTTCTGCCTTGAGAGAAGAATATATAAACTGATAAAATATATATCAATGCATTATCTTTGATTAGACAAGGCTGTGACAGTACGCCATATTTGTACCCAAATTTTTCTTTGGTTCCATATATAATTAACAATTATATGATTGGATATGACAGAACAATAGCTCCTAAATAAATAAAAACAAGAACAATTCCATTTTTATTTTAAAAATTAGGGTTTTTTTTTTTTCTTTCCAGATAACTATACGAGAAGTCAAAATTGGCTCATTAATAAAAATGTTCGAAATCGGCTCAGCTCAATCCAAGACATGGGAGACAAGGAAGGTCTGACGGCATGGTTTGCCTCCTGATCCTTGCCGTAAACCAGTTCTCTCATATACAACTCAAACATTACTATCTAACTCCTTTGAATTTATGTTTCAAAAACATTTATATTTTGTGTAAAAACGTTTTTTAGTTGAATACAATTTTACATTCAATTTATGTTTCAAAAACATTTATATTTAGTTGAATACAATTTAACATTCAATTTTTTAAAAAAAGTCAAAATTGACAAAAGCTAAATGTAGAAGTAGAAGCAACACCGCTAATAAATAGTTTATTAATTTGGGGAAAGTTTTAATAGCGTGCTATTTCTTAGAAAAATGCACTAGAAACCATAAATATTACAAGTGTGAGCTAATAAAGAAAACATGGGTTTAGTTTTTTTACTGTGATAAATAATACATGCAAACAAGAAAAATCACATAAATGTTTACCTTTTGTCATTTATTTAAATCCATAAAAAATCATGTTATTTTGAAAAAAAGCACACAATAAATATAACAAAAACATATTTAGGATTTTTCCATCTAAAATTTTCGTAAATAAAATTTCTGTTACAAAGAATACTATACCTCTAGTGGAAATATGCATACATATGTATATAATTTCTAATAGATTGATTTTAATGAGCATCCTTTTAATTCGATATCCTAGGACCCTTCAAAACACGTTCAGTCATTATGTGGAAACGAGTGTTCCGTGGAATATATAGCTTTGAAGCCTCTAGAGTTGGTTTCCAACATCCACGGAATCTCAACTTATCAAAGTGATGATAAGACTTATATGCTTACTTCAACTTTCACTTTGAACCATGTTTTTTTTGCATAAAACTATTGAATCCGGTTCTATTATGTTTTTTTTTTTTGTCATCTGTTGTCATATTTATATTAATAGAGGAAACCAAAGTATCATACAACCCCGACGGGTGCAACAAAAGGAAAATCTCCTCAAACAAAATTCTAAACTAAGCACCTTTATAGAAACAGGCCTTTACCAAAAATTCCAACATTGAGAAGGACGCAGAGCACTGCACAAAAAGCACAAACAGAGAACTAAACTCTCTCATCATAAAACACAGAAGATAACCAAGTCGGATGACCAACCGCAACATACGACTGTAACCGACAGTCTCTAATGACACTTTTGGCAATGAGAGAGGCTCCACTATTGGCTAACGATTCTTCTAACTCAAGTCTCCAATCTTGAATTAACCTAAGCAAAGAAAACATTTCAAGAGATTGATATCTGAAAGATGGCCACGCGTTTGGCCTAAGAACAGCACCAACTAATTCAGCATCCTCCAGAGCAAAGAAAACATGGTTCACTCTATGGCTTATCATACTTTCCATTGCCCAAACCACACTTAACCTTTTAGCCTCATCCTTAGAACTGATGTTTGTAAAGGCTCTCCTACTGTGTAACAAAACAAATCCCTTATCATCCCTAAGAACCCACGCACATCCAACCAAAAAGTTCCTTTTTGACCACGCCATACCAACATTGCATTTTACCCAACCAATGGGTGGAGGCGTCCAGCGAGGTACTGCCATAATCTGGGCATTAGGTCTTCCAACATCAGCACTTGTCATTACAGTACCCCTTTCAATATCTACCTCCTGAGCCAAAGACCACTCCTCAACATCATTTTTAATCTTTTCCACAGACTCCAAAGCAGAAAAAATCTTTCCTTCAAAAAACAAAAGATTCCTATTTTTCCAGATTCTCCAAATTATCCAGGGAAAACTCTTCCTAAGAGCAGCATGCCATCTCAAGTTGTCTCTATTAATGAGGAAGTGTTGAATAATGGAGAAAACCGATCCAGAAGACATACCATTTTCAGGCGCCGGGTAATCTGAAAGGGCCCAAATCTGCCTGGATAAAGGGCAGGAGAACAAAACATGTTCAATAGATTCACCCTCAAACCCACAGGTTTGGCATCTAGGATCGATCTTCATTCCTCTCGTCGCCAATTTATCAGCCACAGGTAATGCACCACTTAACACCTTCCAAAGAAAAACTTTAATCTTTGGATCAGTACTCAATTTCCATACCTGTTTCTTTAGAGGGTTTGTTGAAGGAAGAAAATTAGCCTGTTGCAAAGCCTCATTTGTGTTATTTTCCATAGCTAGCCAATAAGCTGACTTGACCGTCAGAAAACCACTTTTGTTATATCTCCAGACCCAAAAATCATCAGAGTCAACCACCGGTTTAACTTTCCTAATTTTTGCAACATCATCAGGGAAAAAGAGATCCTCTAACTTGTCAATATCCCAATCTTTCCTTTCAAAATCAATGAGATCTTTAACTCTTAGTCCAGGATCAATAAAAAGATTTTTAATCCAAGGAGCTCTTAGGCCATCCTCATCAACTAGCCATCTATCCACCCATACATTTAATGAAGCACCATTTCCAACTCTTTTCTGCAGCCCTTTGATAAGCAGGTCCCTACCATGAATAATGCACCTCCACCCAAAAGAAGGTCTCTGACCTAAACACGCCTCAAGAAAATGAACTTCAGGAAAATATCTGTTTTTCATAACTCTTGAGAACAGACAATCTGGAAAATGCAAGAGACGCCAAGCCTGTTTTGCCAATAAAGCTTGATTAAAAAGCTGAATATCCTTGAATCCCAAACCACCTTTATCTTTTGGTAGGCATAACTTTTTCCAGCTTAACCAATGAATTTTCCTATTATGTTCAAGAGAGCTCCACCAGAACTCAGCCATTCCACTCGAGAGATTTGAGCATGTAGTCTTTGGTAATCTAAAACAAGACATAGCAAACACCGGCATGGCAAGGGCTACCGATTTCAGCAAGATCTCTTTACCTCTTTGGGACAGAAAGCGAGAGTACCACCCAGAAAGCTTTGTCTTGAGACGATCTTTGATATAATCTAACATTTCCACTTTTGAGCCACTAAAACACTCCGGAAGACCCAAGTAGGTCCCTGCTCCCCCAACATTATGAATCCCTAAAGAGTTCTGAATGCAAAGCTTGAGGTTATCATTCACTTTAGATCCAAAGCTAATGGAAGACTTTGTGTGATTGATCGTTTGACCTGTAGCAGCCCCATAAACCTCAAGTATCTTCTTAAGCACTAAACTCTGATCTTGATTAGCCTTACAAAGAAAAAGGCTGTCATCAGCAAAGAGGAGGTGGGTAATGGAAGGTCCACCTTCATTAAACTGAATACCATCGATAAGACCATTTCTTTGCACCACATTCAGGAGATAAGATAGACCTTCAGTGCATAAGACGAAAAGAAAAGGGGATAAAGGATCCCCTTGTCTTAATCCTCTTTGGGGAACCACCATCCCAAAGGGTTGGTCATTTATTAAAACTGAGTATGTCACAGAAGAAACACAAAACATTACCCAGTTAATCCACTTTTCATGGAATCCCAAAGCAGCCAGCAAAGATCTTAAATAACTCCATTCAACTCTGTCGTACGCTTTTGACATATCTGACTTTACCGCCATAAACTCAGAAGATATAGAGGAATGAACATTTAGACCATGAACCAATTCATGAGCTACCAAAATATTATCAGAAATGAGTCTTTCAGAAACAAAGGCTGTTTGCGATTCAGAAACCAGATTAGGTAAGAACGGTTTCAGCCTCTGTACCAAAACTTTGGAGATAATCTTGTACAATACCGAGCACAAGCTAATAGGTCTGAGGTCAACCATATCAGTCGGATGAGAGATCTTTGGTAAAAGGCAGAGATGTGTATAGTTCCACTCAGATGGAAAGACTCTAGTCTCAAAAAACTGTCTAACCTCAATGCAAACCTGTTTACCCACCGTAATCCAGTAATGTTGGAAAAACAATGAGGACATACCATCAGCCCCAGGAGCGCTGGCCGGTTTAATGGAGAAGACAGCATCCTTAATTTCCTCATCAGAGACCTCTTTCACTAAACAGTTGTTCATTGCTTCAGAAACGCGAGGTTGAAACCCAAAAAACCAACTAGAGAAACTGGCCGGATTAGAAGAAGTGAACAAATTCTGAAAGTAAGCACAAGCAACCTCTCCTTTAGCAGCCTCCGACTTCTGAAAATTACCATTTATGTCCACTAGCTTTTCAATTCTCTTCTTTGCTCTGTTCCCTTTGACTGTTGCGTGGAAAAACTGAGTATTTCTTTCACCACATCTCATCCATTGAGCTCTACTTTTCTGCTTCCAGAAAACTTCCTCATCTCTATAAGCCAAGGAAAGTTCCTTTTTCAGAAAATGAATATGATTCAAAGCCGGAAAAAAGGAAGACTGTTCGATCTCAAGGGCCATTTCCATCTGATGAATCTTATCATTAGCATTCGTGCAGTTTGACTTTTTCCAAGCACTTAAAGCCTTCCTACACAACCTCAACCTATCAGCCACAGAAGCTATATAGTTAGAGGAATCAGTACTCCATGCGCGAATCACCGCTTCTTCAACATTGGGTTTGTAAAGGAACCTCTTGTCAAATCTGAATTGTCCTCTATAAGTATCCTGCGAAGAAAGCAACTTCAACAACACAGGCCTATGGTCAGATCCTCTAAAGTCCAAGAAAGTTTGGTTTGAAACAGGAAACTGTACAAACCATTCTTTATTACCAAAAACTCTGTCAAGCCTACTCTGAATCCACAAATCATATCTTTTTCCAGCCCAAGTAAAACTATTTCCTTGACTAGGTAACTCCTCCATGTTACACGATCTTAGCATCTCAGAGAAAGGCTTGAAGTAAGAGTCACACCTCCTAGGTCCACCAAGCTTTTCACCATTGTGAAGAATATCATTAAAATCCCCCAGCATACACCAACTTTCTCTTCTTCCCACGCCTATTCTGCTGAGTCTTTCCCACACTATTTGTCTTTTCTTAAAATCTGGGTCTCCATATACAAAAGAAACAAAAAAGGAGACCGCTCCAAACTGAACATGCAAATCCACCAGATTCTTGTCTGCAAACTTTACATCCACTTGCACGCTGCTCTTACAAAACACCGCTAAACCACCACACTTTCCTATCGGTTCCACAGTATACACTCTGTTATAACCCAGCCACTCTTGAACATCCACCAATGTATCCCTATCATGCATCGTTTCCATCAAAAACAACATCTCAGGAAAATGTTTTTTACGCAATTCCCTAAGACGAGGAAAAGCCAAGTCTGTGGATGTCGGATTCACACACTCAAGTATTTTTGTTAAGTGGGAAAGATTATCCTTGAGGGACAAGAATGAACATATAATAACTTGTAAATTGATACGAAAATTGCTATATTATTTCTCTCTCGAGAGGAAGATCCCCTTTACATGGCCATCGGCCTCTATATTTATACACCGATAAACGACATTAAAATGAGTAATTAAGCACAATTATTTCTTCTTAAAAGTGTCCATTTTGATTCTTCAGCTTTAATGCTCAACGTTTGAATTTGAGTTGACTCTAATCTTCATGGGCCTCGCCTCTTTCGGCCCAAGTGTCCGTGAACCGACTTACCCGTGTCTTCTACACCGAACTCGTGTCACAGTGTAGTCACTTCGGATTCTCGAAATGGTGACAACCACTTCGACCGTCCCTTCGGCTCACGGGTCCAATGGGCTTCATCCTTTATGGGCCATTATCTTGATCACATGGCAATCTTTGGTTGGTCTCGTACTTCTGGTGCGGGATCCGACACCAACAATTAGCCCCCCAAGTTCTTCGAAGTGCTATTCCAGTTCGGAGGACTTTAAATGCTCAAGTGGCCAAAGATTGCGCTCGAGAATCTTTCTGATTTCCCGCCGAAAATCCCATCACTCCTTTAATTTTGGCACTATCCATTTTTAACCGAGTGACATCTGTCATCATTATGACCGTATATTGATTAATTACTATTAAAACGGGAAAAACCTTCCCACTTCTCACACGACTTCCGAGGCGGTTTCATCATTAGCTTGAGGTAACTTCTTTTCACCATTACTCTCTTCTTTTACTTTTGTACTTTAATCAAAACCTCTCTCTTCGTTCCTTCACCAAAACCCTTCTTCGCCGGATCTTGAATTTTTCTTTCTTCCCAATGACTTCTGATTCCGATAGACCCGAGTCTCCGTCTTTTGACGAGAGGCGTTCTAGTAACGACGAGTGCACCCGCCCTGGTGACATTGCCGGTCCGCACTACAGGTCCACTTGTACTCTTCAATCCCTCGAGCGATTGAGAGAGCTTTGCCGGATTCCGCCGGAAATTATGGCGGAAGCACAAATAGCTTCTCCCACAGAATCTCCAGAGAACCATCGCGATGGTTACTTCTGTGTGTATGAGATTTATTTCAAGGGTTGCGGGCTGACCTTTCCTCTTCCCGAAGCCCTAATTTTATACCTAGCGGCTCTTGAAATCGCTCTTCCTCAATTAACCCCTAATCTTCTTCGTACTATTCTTGGCATTATAACAATCGCGGCGGAGGCCGGTTACGTTATCGGAGTTACTGAACTAAATGAGCTTCTGAGCGTGAGAAGTTCATCGAAGAAAACGGGATATTTCTCAGCATATCCTAATGCCAACAGGAACATCATTTCACATCTTCCGAACAAGGATGAAAATTGGCATCATCCTTGATTTCCAATTAAGAAAACCCCCGCTTCGATTGGAAATCTCGCTGATTTTCTCCCTTCGAAGTGGTCTGCGAAACCCGGTAGTGATTAGGTTGCCCGTATCTTTCCCAGTTGTTTCTTTATCTTTATTGACTAACACCGTTGTTTCATTTCGCAGCTTTCATCGCTTCCAACCTCCCATCTGAAGAGTTCATCGAATTCTTCAAAATAATTCTTGAAGGGGAAACCCTTTGGAATTCCTTCACTCTTGAACGATTCCTGGAAGCTAACCACAGACTCAGGATGAGTCCGCCTGGTCATCTTCACCAAATTCCTCCCCCTCCTTCAACTCAAGGAATGTCATCTCGGGCCCTTGCGGCCAAGCGTAAGTTGCTTTCCAAGCCGATGGCTGAGGCTTGCGAGGAGAAGAAGAAGTTCCTCGCGACTTCTATAGACAAGAAGGACTACAGTAGAACCTTGCTGGTTGATGATGGCAGCACCGAGGGAGCTCGATCTGTCGCTTCCTTCAGATTAACTCCTCGTCGCGATCGTCGCGACTCGCGTTCTCCTCGGAGGGTTCAATCTCCTCGCCGTGATTCACCTCGTCCTCCCCGAGATGATTTTAGTAACGAGCCGATTAAGAACTTGGTTCGCCGGAAGAGAGACAAGTCTTCTCGCAGCGACTCTTCTCCGCAGAGGGAAAAGTCGAGGGCCCGGACTGACCGCTCACCTCGATCATCTCCTCCTCCTGAACCAATGGGTCCTCCACGTCCGGTTGATATGTCCTCCTCCTCCCAGCCTGATAGTGGAAAGACTGCTCGGAGTGCGTCTCCGAAAAAGGGAGATTCTGAATCTCGAGATGCTCCCTCGAGGCTGAAGCCTGCTCTTGTACCTCAAGTCAAATCGCTTTCAGGTTTGGTGATTTACATACTTCAACTTTTTGTCTTTATTAAAACTCCAATTTTTACAACTCTTCCTTCTTCGCAGCTATGGAGAAAGAGGGCAGCGTCTTCCGATGCTTCAAGACCCGATCGGGCTCGATCCTGCCAGACTTCGACAAATGGCGCCCTGCGATTCGTGAACGCTATTTGCTTCACGCGCATCACTCATCTCGGGTTAGTTCCGTTTTTTTTTTTTTTTTTTTTTTTTTTGCATTGCCATTCTGCGAACTGACCCACCATCCCTGGTTCATGTATAATGCCAGGCTCAGAGCGAATTTAACGACATGATCGAACATTATGAAGGGTTGGTCATTGGACGGGAGAAGGAGATTGACATGTGGAAGAAGAAATTCTCAGCTCTTGAGGCTGACCTCAACTCTTCAGCTGGCTCTAAGCATGATCTGGAGGATAAGGTCGATAGGTTGACATCAGAGTTGGCGCAGGTAAAGGGGGAACTGCAGGACTACTATGACCGGAATTACAAACTCCAGGACGAACTGTCTGGTGTTCAGGGTAGACTTCACGAATCCAAATCAGCCGCCGACACCCTGAACAACCAACTTATCGAGCTCGACGCGAAGTACAAGGCGCTAGCCAAGTTGCGTGATTCTGAGTTGGCAAGGTCGGCATCGAAGGCCAGAATGGAGGTTAAGGGACGCGGGATGGAATTGATCCAAGGGGCCATTCGCTTCATGCAAACCAAGAAAGCTAGGTCGGACTTGGAGTCAGACATCAAGGAGCACGAAAGCAACTTGATTCTGCTGGACCAAATCCATGAAGCAGATTTCTCCGAGGAGCAAGAAAGGACCGAGCTGTCGACTAACCTTTCTGAGAAACGGAGTCGCTTAGCAGCTCTTCCCACTTCGATCTTCAACCCGCTTGACTTCGAGGCTTTCTTTACTGAATCACCTCCTATCAGTGAATCGGGTTTAGACTGGGCAGGTAGCGCTTGGTTCCTATGGCTTACCTTTTTCTTACTTTGTACCTTTGATTGACTGGAATCATTATTTCTAGGTTCAAGTGAGACGGAAAACGTTGTCCCGCCCGCAGCTCCAATGGTACCAGAGGTCACTCCGGAGGTTGGTTGCACCGCGGAGGGTGGTCAAGGAGCTTCATCTGATCAAGCAGTTGCCAAGGACGCGAATGAAGCTTCGACTGTTGAGCCGGATTCCGAGGTGGCCGCTGCTCCGTAGTGGCTGTGTCCACTTTAAATTGGGGACTGTCCCTTTATTTTTAAGACTTAATTTCAAACTTGTCTTTGCCTAAGGAGGCTTTATTATTTTCTTTTGAACAAAATATTTGCCTGAGGAGGCTTTTAAACCTTTCTTAGGTTGTGGCCCAAGGGGGTCTGGTTAAAATTATATGCGGGTTTGCAAAGTCCGCTTTTAACCTTTTGTGGCCTTGTGGCAATGCTTTCGAGATTTTTAGGCTGATCAGACCTTTCTCTTTAGAATGCGAGAGCTGAGCTCGGCTTAAAGCGAGTTCCCCACTTCGGGTTTAGTCAACTCGGTAAACTTGTCAGGCTTGGGCCTTAGAAACTTTTGCAGTTAATGCGACGGTTGCTCTTTCCCTTCTTAAAGAGAACGGCTCGTCTTTTAATGTAATAATTGCCTTTTCTCGATTTTCCAAAAGTGGTTTAACCCACTCGGAAACGCTACCATTAATGGATTTATGGTTCCAAGACAAACCCTAAATCATTATAAATAAAGGCTTACCTACCTCTAGGCTTTATTAAACATGACTATAGAATCTCACTTGAGAAATATTCTAAGAATGGAAAACGAAGAAGTAGTCCCCATCGATCCCGGCAGCCCACTTTTCTTGTCCGGCGACGGATTTGAACCGGCTGGCGTTCTCTTTCCTCACGCCGTCTTTCACTTCCCTTCAAAGGAGAAGAAAGAGGCTTGCGACTTCATCGACAAGGTAAATATTTAAAGTTTTTTTACTTAAAAACTTTTTCGTTTTGCCTTATTCACCCATTTTTATGCTAGGTCGCCGACAAGCACCGTCGCTTGTGTGAAGAGAGGCAGCGGCTGGGACTCAAAAGGCAGACGCTCGAGGCTCGCATCGCCCGGGTGGAAAGGAAGATACGGGCCCTGGAGAGCGATCCCTTTCAATGGGAGTGGCGGAACTTTGACTCCGTTGCTGAGATCCCGAAGATGCTTCGGATGTATCTCCGCGCTAGAGGAGTCCCGGGTCCCGTGAACGCCCCTGTCTGCGCCGTTCCGTCCGACAGTGAAGAGGAAGAGGATTTGGAGGAGGAGGCCAGCAACTGCCGGAAACGCGTTCGGGATCGTTCCGAAGTGGATGTCACGAACAGGGCGTCCACTTCGGAAACTAAATCGGCGATGAAGGAGCCTGTTCCTGAGCCTCTCCCATAAGTGTTTTTTAATTTCTTCACTTTCTTCTTTCCTTTTTTTTTTTTAAAAAACTCGTGATGGGCTTCGGCCCTTTTTATTTATGGAAATATTTGCAACTTTCCTCTCTTTAAAAATATTCTCGGAGATGCACCTTTTAATGCAGGATCTGTTTGAGGGCATGAATCTCTCCGCGAATCACTCCATTCCTTGGATAGAATCCGCAGCTTGCTAAGGATATGGGGTTCCTATAAATTACAGGTTCAATTTCCCTTTACTTCTCACCATTCTTTTCATTTTAGCAGGTATGGAGTTCAATCTTCGCTGTTCGGAGTCTATGCCCGACTTCTCCAGAATCGGAATGATGAATGAAGATGTTCCAAATGAGCCAAACAGGCATCTTCCTCCACTTCGCGGCTTCTTGAGATCTCAGATCCGAGCCCCCTGTGAATTGATCAGGGATCTCCCAACCAGAGATCAAGGAACGGCGATGGCGTTCATAGAGGCGCTCGAGCTTCAACACCGGAAGCTTACGTCGGAAAAGAGGAGACTTCGGAAGAGGATTAACCGGATGCAACGCAGGCTTACTACAGTGTCAAGAAGTCTTCACATCCTTGAATCTCACCCCGGAGAGTGGATTGAGCTTGGGATTTCTGACTTTGCTCGAATTCCGGACTGCATGATGCCGATCCTCGATCTTGCTGGTCAAGGAGTTGAAGTGTTCTGCTCGTCAACGAGGATTTCGTAGTTCAAAGTGTACGATGGGGGACACTTCGCCTTTTTTTTTTTTAATAAACGCTTTATTTCTAATCTCCTGTATGTTCGCATAGCCGAACCTTCTTCCTTTAATAAAGAAATAAAACAAAAATTTTATTAATAGCTGAACTCGTTTTCGAGCTGCCTACGTACCCGTTTCGGGATCAAGCCAAATCGTAGTTCATGTATATAAACAATGCATGTAGCCTTTAAACATAAAACTTCTTTAAGTTGATCACATTCCAAGGTCGCTTGACTGGATTGTCTTCTAGGTCTTTTAACCTATAAACGCCGTTTCGAACCACTTCGGTAATAATGTAAGGTCCTTCCCAATTAACACCGAGTTTACCGGCACCTTCTTCTTTTTTGTTTTCAAAGACGCGCCTTAATACATAATCTCCCACGAAGAACGGCCTACTTTTAACTTTAGAATTGTAATATCGGGCTGCTGCTTGTTGGTAATTCTGGATCCGAATTAGAGCTTGATCACGCCTTTCATTTATGGTATCTAGTGAATCTTTAAGCATTGCTGAATTTCCTTCCTCATTTAACGGTGCTTCTGTTCGGCGAAGTCCGGGCACATTGAGTTCGGCTGGTACTACCGCTTCCATGCCGTAAACCAAAGAGAATGGAGTTTCTCCTGTAGGTCGCCTAGGGGTTGTACGATAGGCCCACAGGACGGGCTGGAGTTCTTCATACCATCCTCCCTTTAGATGACTTAAGCGTTTCTTGAGATTGCTTAATATTGTCTTGTTCGCGGCTTCAGCTTGTCCGTTTCCTTGCGGATATCGTGGAGTAGAATAACTAACTTTGATTCCCCAGTCCGCACAAAAGGCATCAAACTCGTGTGAAATGAATTGTGGTCCATTATCAGTAACTATTTCGTATGGAACTCCATGCCGACATATAATGTTTTTCCAAATAAAGGTCTTCACGGCCGAATCCTTGATACCAACATACGCCTCAGCTTCAATCCATTTTGAAAAGTAGTCCGTAAGGACTAGAAGGTACTGTACACCTCGAGTTGATTTGTGCAATGGTCCAATGATGTCCATTGACCACCTCATAAACGGGTATGGGGCGGAAATGGAGGAAAACAATTCCGACGGTTGGTGGATCAATGGTGCATGGAGTTGACAGCGCTTGCATCTTTGGGCGAACTTAACACAATCTGTGATCATAGTGGGCCAAAAATAACCCATTCTTTTAACTTTAAAAGCCATAGCTCTTCCTGATGAATGACTCCCACATAATCCTTCATGCACTTCGCTCATGACGATCTCGACTTCGGGCCCAAAAATGCACAATAGGTAAGGGTCACTGACACCTCGTCTATATAACGCATCCCTTGACAGACAAAATTTCGCGCTAACGACTTTCATTTTCCTGGCCTGCCATTTATTCTTTGGGAGCTCGCCTGTCGTGATGTAGTGCTTTATTGGCTCCCTCCAGTCAGCCCCCCAGTCTTTAGCCGGAATTTGGTCAACTTTGTGAAATATTCGTGGCTCTGGTTCGGGATGTTCATTTGGTTCAAGAATATCCTCCTCGATTAATGGTTCGGTTTCCAATATTGTTTCTGGAATCACATCCTCAGCTAAGACAACGGGTTCCTTGTTAGATATGTTTGATCCCTTTGACTTTCTTCGTTTGTTGGGTGGCGGTTCGGTCTCTGGTTCGCCACGGTCGCGCGCCGCTGCTCGAGACCTTGTAACAACGAGGGTTTCCTTGCTGTCCTGAATGCTTCGCTCCGAGATACATTCTACTGGAATAACTCTCTTCAACTCAGGGTCTGATGTTGATGCCAATGCGGCAAGTGCATCTGCAGTTGTATTCTCTCCCCGAGGTATACGGATTAATTCAAATTTCGAGAAATTTTTAGATAGATCCTTCACCACTTCGAGGTATGCTTCCATTCTTGAATCTTTGGCCTCATAGTCTCCATTAAATTGGTTAACTACTAATTGCGAATCGCAATAAGCCAATATTTCCTTAGCCCCAACTCCTTGTGCTAGTCGAAGTCCGGCAATAAGGGCTTCGTATTCTGCCTCGTTGTTGGAGGCATTGAATAACAATCGGAATGATTGTTCTAGAATTTCTGATGTCGGAGATTCCAACCTAATTCCCACTCCGGATCCTTGCTTTGTTGAAGACCCATCTACGTGTAACTTCCAAGTTTGGTTCTCCTGTTGATCCATCGTTCCAGGTATTGGTAGTTCGGTCAGGAAATCTGCTAAGACCTGAGCCTTCATACTGCTCCGGCTTTTGAACTCTATGTCATACTCGCTTAATTCCACCGCCCATTTCGCCAAACGTCCGGATTGACTTGGACTATGAAGTATTGTTCTGAGTGGTTGGTTAGTTAATACTTCAACCGGATGAGATTGAAAATATGGACGCAGCTTCCGGGCCGAAGTTACCACCGCGAGTGCAAGTTTTTCCATCATTGTGTATCTGGTTTCCGGATCCGTCATTGACTTGCTCACGTAGTAAATTGGTTTCTGCTCCCCACGGTCTTCCCGAACCAAGACTCCACTAACCGCGTGGTTTGAAACTGAAACGTACAAATAGAGTTTTTCATCCACTTCCGGTTTGGACAGTATAGGTGGAGTGGTTAAGTATGCTTTAAGCTGCCCAAAAGCTTCTTCACACTTCTCATCCCAAAGAAATCCTTTGTTCCCTTTTAGAATTTGGTAGAAAGGCAACGATTTATCTGTTGATCTCGAGATAAAACGATTCAAGGCCGCAATCCGCCCAGTCAACCGTTGTACTTCTTTGAAGTTTCTCGGAGATGGCATGTTTAGAAAGGCGTTAATTTGATTTGGATTGGCTTCAATCCCTCTTTCTGTCACGATATAGCCAAGGAATTCTCCGGATGGGACTCCAAACGTGCACTTCGCCGGGTTCAGCTTCATTTGATATTTATTGAGAATATCAAAACATTCTTCCAAATGTTTAACATGATCTTCTTTCTTCAACGATTTAACCAACATATCATCTATGTAGACTTCCATAGTCTTCCCGAGTTGATTGTGAAACATTTTGTTCACCAACCGTTGGTAAGTCGCTCCTGCATTTTTCAAACCAAAAGGCATTACCTTGTAACAGTAGATACCTCTATCTGTGATAATTGACGTCTTTTCTTGATCGTCGGGGTCCATCATTATCTGATTATAACCCGAGAAGGCGTCCATAAATGTTAACAGCTCATTCCCAGCGGTGGACTCTACAAGTCGATCTATATGCGGGAGCGGGAAACTATCTTTGGGACATGCTTTATTTAGGTCTGTAAAGTCGATGCAAACCCTATCTTTCCCATTCTTTTTCTTGACAACGACAGTGTTTGCTACCCACTCCGGATATTGCACTTCTCTTATGGACCCTATCTTTAAAAGTTTATCCACTTCGTCGTTTACTATTTTTGCCCGCTCCACTCCAAGCTTCCTTCTTTTTTGTTTCACCGGTCTGAAGCTTGGATCTACGTTCAGTTTATGACAGATTATACTCGGATTTATGCCCGGCATGTCCGCTGCTGACCATGCAAATGATGCTTTGTTTTTCCTTAAGATTTCGATCAAAGCTTCTTTTATTTGGCCAGTCAAAGTTGCTCCAATTCTAATTTTCCGGTCCGGCTTGTCTTCTTCCAGTTCCACTTCGACTACTACATCTTCTTTCTTCTGCCCACTAGGAAATTTTGTTTTTAGTCCTTCTTTCGCGGGCTTCGTTAATTGCTATTGAATCTTCATACGGTGGCTAGCTAAGTAGCATGTTCGCGAAGCTTCTTGATCTCCCCGAATTGTTTCCACCCCATTTGATGTTGGAAATTTGATACATTGATGGTATGTAGAGGGAACTGCTTTCATTCGATAAATCCAGGGAGTCCCAAGGATGATGTTGTAAGCTGCGGGCTTATCGAAGACGACGAAGTCCACAATTTTCGATACTTTTTTGGCAAGGACCGGTAGCTTGATTGTCCCGAGAGACATGGCTGATTCGCTAGTTAATGCAACTAATGGAGACGGAGGTCCTACTATGTCTCCTCGGCTGATTCCCATTTGTTCTAGAGTACTTAAAAAGATCAAGTCGACCGAACTGCCTGTATCTATAAGGATCCTTGATACTTCGAAGTTTGCGACATCAAGAGTAATGACTAGAGCATCGTCATGCGGTCTTTCGAGATGCCACGTTTCTTCTTCGTTAAATGATATTGAAGCACCTTGAAAATCAACTTCTTCGCTTAAGCTTGCTTTGAGTAAGACATTTCGTCTATGTTTTTTGATGGAACTTATTGAATTTCCGCAAAATCTGGAACCTCCTAGAATCACATTGATCTTCCCCTTCGAACTC
Organism: Arabidopsis lyrata subsp. lyrata; assembly: GCF_000004255.2. Taxonomy (NCBI): domain Eukaryota; kingdom Viridiplantae; phylum Streptophyta; class Magnoliopsida; order Brassicales; family Brassicaceae; genus Arabidopsis; species Arabidopsis lyrata. Next base: position 11,837,636 of record NW_003302554.1, read on the forward strand.
ATTGGTTCTTCCTCGTTGGATAACCTTGGTCTTTTGGAATCTTGATCTTTGGAGTTTTCCTTTGCTTCGTGGTATTCCTTCACAAAATCTGTTATATCGAATTTAGAAAGATTGCCACTAGCCCAAAGCTCCGCGAGGTGCTTTTTAAGAACGCTGCAATCCTTGGTTAAATGTCCGGTTACTTTATGAATGTCGCAATATAGACTTTCATCACGGACCCAAGTGTTTGATCTTCCCTTTCCTTGGAATTGCTTCCCGACGGAATTGTTGAAGGGTTGCGACCCAAACTTCCTTGGTCCTTTGCTCTCTTTAGGCTCGAACTTCTTGGTAGGGACGGTGATTGCCGGCTTTTCTTGTTTATTCCATTTGGCAAAACTTTCTTTTTCGTCTTCTACCTCCATCCAATTGTTTGCGCGGAAGAGTGCATCCTGAATTGTGTCTGGTTTATGAAGTATTAAGTCTTCTTTAAACCTTGAATCATGTCGCAATCCTTTTCGTAGGACGGATAAAGCCGATTGCTGGGAGATTCTTGGGAGTTTTGACAGCACTCCTTTGAATTTGGTGATGAAAACTCGAAGTGACTCATTAGATCCTTGCGTTAAGTTCCAAAGATCGGCATCCGAGACGCTTTTATCCATAAGGATAGAGTATTGCTTTAAGAATACGGCTGATAGTTCGTCGAAATTGCTGATCGAACCCGGCTCTAATTGGGTGAACCACATTAGAGCTTGGCCACATAGATTTTCCGAAAACAGCTTGCAATAGCCTGCGTCCTCATCAGCTTCATCCAACTCGACTCTTCCTGCAGCGATCAGAAAGGCTGCAAGATAGCTTTTTGGATCCTCCAATCCGCTGTAAGGGTCCAACTTGAGCTTCCGGGAATCTTTGATCCTCAACCTTGCAATTCGCGGGATAAAAGGGGTTCGCCTAGCTTCTTCAATGACTCGATTGATGTCTGGCTCCGAACTTGTAGCCTAATGAAATTTTGATTTCATTTCTTTTAATTCCTGGCTAACTTTCCTCATGGTCTCGAACTGGTCGAGGTTCTCCTGCTCGTACTGAGCTGCAAGTTGTTCTTCATCCCCGAGCTGCGTCTCTTCTTCCGACGTCTGAGCTACATTATTAGTAGCACCGGGAGTTGTTTGTCCGCTGGTTTCATTTCGTGCAGCGGAACTTGGCGAGTTGAATATCCCTCTTCGGGTTCCCACCGGGGTTCCTGCACTTAAAGAGCGAACACGAGTTTGTATATTATTGACACTTTGACTAAGAGATACCTGGGATGTTTGCAACGTATCGACGGCCTTCTCCACATCCGAGAACTTTTGTGATATGTCCGACATGGTTTGCTGCATAGCTTTGAGGGTTTCGGCCAATGATGTCTCAACGGCGTCTCCTCCGGACATTGTCGCTTATCTCGGAAATGTAGAAAAGAAGAAATCTGACCACTCAAGAATCCTGATTCTCCCCACAGGCGGTGCCAAAATGTGGATGTCGGATTCACACACTCAAGTATTTTTGTTAAGTGGGAAAGATTATCCTTGAGGGACAAGAATGAACATATAATAACTTGTAAATTGATACGAAAATTGCTATATTATTTCTGTCTCGAGAGGAAGATCCCCTTTACATGGCCATCGGCCTCTATATTTATACACCGATAAACGACATTAAAATGAGTAATTAAGCACAATTATTTCTTCTTAAATGTGTCCGTTTTGATTCTTCGGCTTTAATGCTCAACGTTTGAATTTGAGTTGACTCTAATCTTCATGGGCCTCGCCTCTTTCGGCCCAAGTGTCCGTGAACCGACTTACCCGTGTCTTCTACACCGAACTCGTGTCACAGTGTAGTCACTTCGGATTCTCGAAATGGTGACAACCACTTCGACCATCCCTTCGGCTCACGGGTCCAATGGGCTTCATCCTTTATGGGCCATTATCTTGATCACGTGGCAATCTTTGGTTGGTCTTGTACTTCTGGTGCGGGATCCGACACCAACAAAGTCTTGAGACCGTCCCAAGCCTTGGCAATTCCAGCTCATGATGCTCATTGGGCATTGAGCAATCCCTCCTTTGGGATCACCTCTCTGGGATTAAGCTTTGAGAATTTTGCAGTGCTTGTTCCCTCTTCTGCTGCTTTCCTCTTGTCATTAGAACCTACAGACTTCCCCTTTTTTAACTTTAAGACCTCACCCTCAGTTGGAGGCTTGAAAAGTTTGGGTTTCCTTGCACTCTTCGTCGGACGTTTCCTAGCCTTAGCCTTTTTAGAGGTAAACCCGGACGGACCAGCCTCAGAGAAACCGGTCCTAAAAACCGTTGGATTACTCTGAAAAGGCTGAGACAAGGCAAGAAAATTAGAATCTTGCACAAAGGGAAGATTAGGATTAGATTCCACCAACCATGATCGGTCTTGAGACAAATGGGGAGTAGAAGACCTGGAGACTAAACTCAGCTCAGTTGAAGCAGATATTGACGCTTCACTATCATACCCAAATACCACTCCTTTTCCAACAGTAGCATCCAAATGCAAAATTGGAAGAGGTTCAAGTCTCAAAACAGATTTTTTAGCAATAGGATCTTTTTCAGCTTCACCCACTGTTTTCTTCACTCTTGCCATCTTTATGGAAATGTCTTCTCCATTAACCATCATAAGGTATTGTCTCATACCTTCTAGGACTTCAGCTGCTATTCTCGGCCTACCCGTAGAAACATCAACACCTACTTGGTCTTCTCTCAAGACACCAAATAGAGGATCTGATTCTTTCAGGACTGGAGGCTTCTTTATCTTCTCCACAGGTTTACCCATTCTTCTAGCTGCTGCTGCATCTTGACCTCTTTTTAGAAAAAAAGGACAAGCTTCTCTTTCATGAGTTAACCTTTGACATTCGTAACACCTCTTTTGTACTCTTTCATATTCAAAACGCACCACTGTGGTCCCTTCTTTCATGTTTATCACTTTGGATCTTCGTAAAGGTCTGGAAATATCGAAAAGAACTTTCACTCTGACGAACTCTAGAACTTGAGGCACATCCGGATCAAAGGCAACCTCTGTAACCTGACCGATTAACTCTCCAAGTGAAGAAATAGCCAGGAAGGTGTAGTGGTTGATTGGGATGTTCCAAATCTGAACCCAAATGGGCATGAACATCAAGTAATTTTCTGGTGGATACTCATACCACCTATCCACCACAATCGACCACTCATTGTAAGTATGAGCACCTTTATTGAGCACATCTAGGAGATCAAACTCACAGTTGAAGATAAACTGAAATTTTTCACTAGTAAGCGCCACTCCTCTAACTTTTCCCAACTTTTGCCACTTTCTTGGCATGTCTCTAATGAGATGCTTCATCACTTGACATTCAGGATTCAGAAGTCTTCCTACCAGACTTAGGACATTTCTCTCACACGACGAGAACTCCGGCAGATCCGGCATCTCAAAGGGGATTTCTTCTTCCTCTTCTTCTTCCAACGACATTGCCAACATGGCCTTATCCATAGCTGCAGACATACTTTGATTTCTCAGAAGAAACTCAAACCACCGCACCGAGAAAACAAGAACGAAAACGAACGGCAACACAAACAAGCTAACAACCACTTCGAACTGCAACACAATCAAGCTTACAACACCACCTAGAACAGAACCAACTTCCAGCGAAAAACCAAGAAATTTTGAAGAACTCTCAAGAACAAACAAAGAAAACAAGGACGATTAGATCTAATTTTATGTTACGGCTGCGCAAACAGGACAAACTCACAAACGAAACACTTGTTTTTTCCACAAAAGCTCTCGTCTCACCCTAATAAGAGACACTAGTTGAAATAGAAGGTCCTAAGCCCACAAAAGGGAATCAATTTTGTTTTTTACGCACTTTTTTCTATTGCATAGTCCAAATCCTTCCTGAATCCGGTTCTATTATGTATCATTTAAAGTTTTGTAGGTAAAAAAAAACAAAAAAAAAAAGTTTTGTAGGTCAATTTTTTTTATTTTTTTTTATTATTTTTTTTTTATTTATTTTTTTTTATTATTATTATTATTTTTTTTTTGTAGGTCAATTTAGCCATACCAGAACATTGAATCTGCTTTATTTTGTTTTATTTTCCATCTGTCACTTACTACAGCGACTAACAATTAGCGACCAAATCTTAATTTGTTTCATAATCGTTGATTTAATGACATGTTTTGGCGATAGCAACAGACTTCAACAACTATATCGAGTTTGTTATGTAGTTGGTACTTGGTAGTATCATCGGAAATCAGCTCCATCAATTTAGAAAATTTATAAAGGTATCTTAACAATATAATATCTTTAACATAATTGAATTATAGAATTAAATTGGAGCTGTTAAAATACTTCAATCAATCATATTTGAACAAGTGGCAATCGAATTTTGTTAAAAAAGATCTAGCTAGAATGAGAACCGATTGTGACTCTCTCTTCTACTTTTATTATTTTTCCTACTTTTAATGTTAAGATACCCTCTTAGAAACTGTCGATGAAACTACTCTCAGAACTACAAAAGAAACAAAATGTAGTCATTATCGTTGGGCAACCGCTCAAGAACAATAAAGTTTATTACAAATTGATTATGCTAATCATTATTGTTAGCAAGAAACGAATATGTCAATCTTATGGCATTGGAATATGGGTTCAATATGTTTTTGACTGGTTGAAAAATCACAATAAATTGGAGCAAAACTTTAATGTTGACAAAAGAAATTGGTTAGTTTTTTTCTTTTTTGTAGAATAAAAAAGTAAAATTAAAATAGGTGTTAGCTCATGCTCATGCATGCGTCGTTTTTACTAGTTTCAAAATTTTGGTCATCGATCAAAATAGGGAATTAATATTATTATCAGACTATATAATACTAATAATTGGATTCTCGAACATGGTGTAGTAGAATCTTATGCAAATGACACTGTAGAGAAATTGTGAGCCAACCATTTAACTTTCGAAGGGTATATGGAATTAAACTACAGATGATCGATGGGATTGGGACTTTCATAATGTGGAATGTGACACAAACATAATTAAGACTTTCTCCATGTGGAATGTATCGAGAAGCCTCCAAGCCGACTTTTATGATCATCTATACTCCCTCCGTTATTTTATAAGTGATGTTTTAAGTTTCTAATTTTGTTCTTAAATAAATGATGTTTTCAATTTTCAATACAAAATTAATTACATTAATTATGACACAAACATAATTAATGATGTTTTAGTTTAGAAACAAAATAAAAAATGATTTTTTAATTTATGTGCATTTTCTAAAACATCACTTATAAAAGAACGGAGGGAGTAATATAATTCTCCTTTTTTTTTTTTTTTAAGTCTTTGGCTCTACTTGATTATATTGTCTCACAATTGAAGGGAATGAATAGATAATTATTGCATCAACATGTAAAAACAATTAAAGTTATCCATAATTCCCTAGCAAAATGTCTAGATTTTTGTAAATTACACGTATTTAGAATTTTCTACTAATGCATAAACATTTTGGCTTTGAATGTCTATTTAAAAAAAAGAAAAAAAACTAAGATCTTATCCAATCATAGCTTTATTAGTTTGTAGGTTCTCGACAATAATGGAAAAAAAAAAACATTTAATTTATAGCTTTAGTTTTGGACTTTTAGGGTTTAAGATTTTGTATAAGTAGTTTATTTATGTTTAGGATTTTAGTCAGTTTATCAATGATCAATGATGTAGAGTTTTACGTCTCTTCTCCCTTGTTTACTGTAGATTTACAGAAATCACAACAGTTATAAGAAAACTTGGTTTTATTCGAAAATTCTGAAATCAAACACATAACCTTACAATTTATTAGTTTCTGAGTATTTTTAATTAACGGGATCATTAGTCTATTCCTAATATTTTGGTCTTTGCTAGTTTGTAACAAGTTTTGACCTTTTAGATTTCTATTTAATTTTTGAAAATAAATTAAGAAGTTTTATTTTTGAAATAAGTTTTAAATTAATTTTGAGAAAAAATAAGGGTAAAGTTGATTTTGATTTTTAAAAAACCTATTTGACCAATCTTTCAATATAGGGAATATTTGGACAAAACTTTTGGTAGATATCCTATATATCTAATTTCCCCCAAAATTATAAATCATGTGTTCGATTATATTTGTGTCTACATTTAGATATAATTTTAGCTAAATCGAATTTCTGTATTGATATTAAAAAAAGCATTTCGAATACATTGTCAATTGATTGATGATCTCATAGGGATATGACAAAACAGAGAATTTGAGAAAATTGTTGCCAAAAGGAGTTTCGAAGAATAAAAAAATGAGTGATTGGGCTTCTATGTCTTTATTCCATTTTGGGTGGGTATCTTTAAGTAAAGATTTGATCATCTTCTTCTTCGTCGTTTTCTCTATTTTTTTTTCTTCTTGGCATTACAAAGACCCTAGCCGCATAATTATACTATCTTCTTTTATAAATACCTTTACTCATCTTTATTCTAAAATTCAAAAATTTCAAAGTTGGCACTTACAAAAATTTCAAAGTTGAGTAAAATTAACTCGTTTGATTTATAAGAAAAAAGTTGACACATATTTTTATTTTTGTGTTTTACCCTTCATGAAGTGATATCTTTGCGAATTGTAGCAATAGGTCGAGTTTGGCTGAATGAAGTCTAGCAATGAGTTGCTTCCAAATAGTATATTTGCATCAACTAGTTTGAGGACGAGCTTACACAGTGTAGCAATTTGCGGAAAAATAGTAGTCCGAATGTTGAAGTGGATATCCGCTAGATCTTTGTATTGCATGCGGTTCAACATAGGAGTAGTAGAGAATCTAGATAAAGAGTTGATCAAACATTTAATCCCCAAATGTGAAGTATTTTCTTAGCATGCAATCTTAATTTCACAACAATCCAGCTTACAAAGGAGTGTTAATCTCTATGTTGCATGGAAACGGAAATGAAACGTTTTGAATACGAGAAACGATTTTTCTAAATTAGGGATTGGAAACATTTTGGAAACATAAATATATATATATATATATATATATATAACAAACATAAAACGAGATTAAAGAAAAAAGAATTAAAAAATACAAATCCAAAACATAAATATTAAATAGTTTAACTAAAATTCTAAAAGATAAAGATTAAAAGGCTCAAGTTCAAATATTATACCAGCATTTTCATCCTCATTTCATTCGCATTTTCATTAGTTTAATCAAAGATCATATAAAGTTTCTGGTTCGTCGAGAGAAAGATCTTAAAACTCGAATCTCCCAAAATTAATTAAATGTATTACAAATCTTAATATTTCTGAATTCTTTATTTATTAAGCATCCAAAATAAAATAACTTTTTTTTCTTGCTTTTCCAAAACGGAAACGTGATTTTGTGTCTTGTTTCCAAAAATAAATTATTAAGAAATTTGTTTCTTATTTCTGAAAGTTTTTGCCTCCAAAACGTTTCGGAAACAGGAAACGGATTTTGGAGAAAGTTTCTATGCAATATAGGTTAATCCGAGCCCAACATGTTGCTTGGATGTTTAATAGTATGTTTAGTCGGTTGCATAGATCGTCGAAACGACTTTTCCATCTGGCTTAGTTCTATAAAAGGAATTGTGGCAAAGAAAAGCGTCTAGAGACTTTTATGCTTTTGATAATTAATAATCAAGTTTGAGCTTAAAAGGATGCACTATTAAGGTTTTCTTGTTGTGATTGATTTTTGGAAGTTCCATTCTCAATACATGGTACTCACTTTGCTGAAAATTGTCATTTGTAATGACCGTTATTAGAAGAATAAAATCCTTTGTTTCTAGACGGCTCTCTTTGAAATGATTTGCCATCAAATATATAATGCATGCGAGTGTGACCTCATCACATTTTATATCAAAGATATCTTGTACACATATCTCTTTACACGTAGTTCTGACCTCTTCTTTTTTTTTTTTCCCAAAGAGGTAAACCAAATCTTGCAAAATAGCTCCAAAAAGTTCACCTATTTTTTTCTTTTTTATTAAAAATGATATATTTTAAAATCCGTATATACCAAAGGAACCCAATTAATTACAATATTATTCCAAACTTGTTGAAACAAAAAGAAGATCACTACAACAGGAGCATACAACTTATCTCGCTGCCCTCTATGCGTCTATAAATAGTGGCTTCAAGAAACTTCATCACCATCATCTCAGCAACAAACCCTTTAGGTACTTCTCTACACCTATATATACGTCTAACTATATACATATCTCATATATATAAACATCTTCAGTATTTGCTATAATGATCAAAATATTTGGTGTTTAATCAAGTTCTTGATAGCCCTCAGGTTCAAATTAAAATCCCATATATTTTTCAATTGTTAATCAAAAATCGATGTTTAATGGTTTGGGAGGCATTGATAGTGTTGACAGAAGATAGAGAGCACAGATGAGAAGATACAATTCTTCGCAGCTTCTTTGCATCTTACTCCTTTGTGCTCTCTAAGCTTCTGTCATCACCCGTTATTTTGCGGTCGCCCATCTTCTTTGAAATATTATCTATATATACACAACTATGTTTATGTCTTGTTTCTTCCATGGCTTAATTTTGACTTGCAACTATAGAAATGCAAATTTTAGCCTAAAAATGTTTTCTTCAAGAGATATTGATCATGTTCTCAGTTAAATTTATATATACTCTAAGTTTCTATATTGAGTTTTCTTATCTTCTTCTTTTTTTTTGTTGCAAAGAGTTTTCTTATCTTCAAATATATATGGGTTTGAGTTTTAAGGTATTTTAGTTTGGTTTCATCCAAATTTGTTTGTTGATTCAATTAAAGATAGATGATCAAACTTCATTAATCCATGCATATAAATCTGGATAGTGATCATTTGATCAATGAGATAGAAACGCTTAATAGGTTCAAAGATTTTAAAAGTGGAAATATGTTTTGTATTTGGTGTGGTTGTAATCAATTGTTGAGAAAGTATGTAATAAGTTAGAGTTACAATTTCTACTAGTACGTATCTTAATTTATATCTTTGGGGCCGGGAAACCAAAATGAAACAATTTCAGTCGTTTCAACTATCTCAAAGAGCCCTGGCCATGGATCTTCAAGCATCACTTTGTTTCATTGCGGAGATTAAGGTAAAGATTGTGTGCTATAAGTCTGAATTTCTTTTGTCTTGTCTTGCCGACTCATTAGTTATAGATTTGGATGTTTGTATGATTAAAGGAAGTGTTATAACTTTTATGTTCAATAAAATATTCGTGCGTATACAAGAGATCAATTACTTTTAAGATGTCTCAATAGCTATGATTTATGGAGACTTTTGCATCTCTCGGCTAATCTCTCACTTCATAGGGTTCTCCATTTGGCAAAACTTTCTCACGCGGCTTCAAAACAGCACCAACAGTCATCTATGCAACATGGTGAGAGCGAAAATAACCGGATCTTCAACAGTCGCAGCATAAGATCTATTCAAAATTTGATCGCACGCGGAATAAAAAACAATTATCTTGTGAGGCAGTTTATTCGACTATTCACGGATACTTAGCGTTATGATTCAGCCAAACTCCGAGCTTATAGTTGTTGTCAATTCTCGAAATTGCTATGAGTTATAAAACTTGGAAGCATGAGGTTGCATTGACAACCCTTTCTTTTATTTCATTGTAATAGTTTCATTACATATATAGCAATAAATTCAGAAAAGTTTTTAAACATTGACAAGATTTATATGTATAAACCTCGATTTGATAAGACTTTTTAGTCTATAAATTATTTCATGTCTGAAAATGAAAGGCTAACCAAAAAGTGTTTACTTAATTAGAAAAAACGTTACTCCTCAAGTTCAATATCGCAGTCGATTTTTGGATAGTGAAAACGATTCTCATCTCAAATTAAACGTTAAAACTTAAAGATCTCACTGTTCAGCATCGTTGGAAAACTAACTCACGCCCTCAAAGATCATCGTTCCAGAGTACTCAAGTCTTATTATTCACGTATATCTAACAATCTCGTTCTTGTTTTGTTTCCGGGATCTGAATACAATTCACAGAAACTAAAATAAAACTAATTTTCAACCCTAACAAAGTAACACATCCTCTCTGTGCATATAAAACATAACTAGACCTATAAGTCCATTTATGATCCTATCTGATCTTTAAAGCTGATAGCTAGATTTAAAGTTTTGTGTCAAAAGAGTACATTGATTTCAAAAACAGTGTAATATTCAGTATCTTGGTAATGTTACCACATAATCATCAAATTTAAACTGAGATCAACAATAGAAAAATCATGTCTTTATCAAAAGCAATAGTAATTTGACCCATGTAGATTTGTATAGAAAGAGAGAAGAGACATGGGTCTAGAACTCTTTTATTAGGCCCGGCCCAACACAAAATTATCAAATTCATTTAAATATTCAAAAAAAAAAAAAAAAAACCATAAACTTTGCCGCTTATGTGAGGCGTTTCTTATCAATTAACACTCTCACTATATAACACTGAGTTTAGCTGTTTAGATTTAGGTTTTCTTCGGTACTGAAGCTCTCTTTCAAACGCCAGCCGATCTCAGATTCAACATGGCACCAAAACGTAAAAAACCTTTTTCAGAGAACGAGAATTCTAAAGCGAAAAAACGTTCCAAGTCTGCCGTGGTGGTGGCCAAGGAAAATGAGATAGAGATGTTTGATGCCAAGGACGAGGGCCTCGCAAAATTCTTAGATGATCCGATATCAGATCATGAGGCACGACTATCGTGGCCTCAAAGATACAAGGCGATCGAGGTATATATATCACATCTACACATTTAATATATCTCACTTTTAATTGACATTTTGATGCATATATGTTGATTTCTGAAATAATGGATCTTATATTTTCTTTTCAGAAAAAGAAAGTTGTAGCTCGGTTAAGTAAAAAGAAGAAGTAAGTTTTTAACCATTTGCTTATAGTGCATAGTTACATATATATAGATCTATCATTTCTTGCATACACTAGATATATAACTAGTTATATTTTGACGGCTTTGTTCAATGTATATGTAAACTCAGTTCCAAATGGATATAGATGTTAAGAAAAAGTAAATGTCATTTGTGAACTAATTCATGTCATTAATTTTTGTAGGGCTGATGAGATCATCCAAGCTCGACGCCATTTTTAGACGTGCAATGGATGATGAGTGCCATATATATGATCTTTATGATGATGCATGTGTGAAGGTGACTCTATTACGTCTCTTTTGTGTTTGAATATTCTTATTCATGCTTCAAAATGAGTAAATTGAGGATCGTCCTATGTTAAATATTTCATCATGCACGCTCTAGAACGAGAAAAAAACTTGAAAACTCAAGAACCATGCAATCTTTTTACACATCAAACTTATGGCCGTCACGCAAAACTTGAAAACTCAAGAACCATCCTACTCTATCACGTACATTCGTAATTTCCAATTCTGCAAATGTTTTTCGAGGACATGTTGATAAACATTTACAATTCAAGGCTGAGATCTCATAGGAAACAATATTTATCTGATTATTATTTAGGCTAACATGGGCATATTATGCATTGGCTATGCTTTTTATTACAACCATACATAACTTATGTTTCTCACAACTTAATTGTATAATTTTAATTCAGGCTGGTCCAGAATGTTGGATTGTCAAAGGACTTTGATTGATAAACAGAGAGACTTGACAAGAGAGACAGAAACAGAGTTGTGAAAACTGAAACTTTATTAATTGAAAATCTGAATTGTGTTACAAACAAAGACAACGTTCTTATGTTTTTGACACAAGATAGTCATCTCACCAACAATTTAAAGATGTGAGAAATTACTAAACTTCGAGGCTCAAGCATACAGAGAAGAAGGATGGAATGGATCCATTTACCTCCCTTGAAAATCGGACAATAATGTAACGCTTCACTTCTTGTCAGGGTTTAGTCCAACAGATAGGATTAGGCCCCAAACAAGGCCACAAAGACCCCCCGGATATGAGTTAGGTTGCATCTAAGTCTTAAAAGGCATCTGTTTGTTCCCCTCGTATCCGATGTGGGATTTTTATCACATCGACACTACATTACATTAAGAGAACCATAGAGGTTGCACGCAGGCGTGACATGCTACGTACAGATAGAACTATGTATACTATAATACGCAATCGATGATTCAACTCTGCATAATGGAGTATGCCAGTGGCAACATTTAGTAAGATCTTCTAAATGTTGCATAACCATCCCAGAAACGGATAAAGTAGATGATTCATCATTATTCTATAAATGATAAAATTCTCAGGCACAGTCAAAATAAACATGGTAAGTTGAGATGACCAGATTAGATCAAGGGCATAATGCCAAAGGATATAGGTATAAGATGCTGAACAAAATTACTCATTTCAGGTAAATATAGTTGTTTGAATCGTTCACAAGAGCTAGAGCCTCAAAATGAACACAAGATTCTTCTTTTCTTTATTTTATCTTTTGCTCGAACCTACAGGGAGAGTCAGTAAGTAAACTAAAGACTGCTTTAATCTGAGAGAGTGGTAAAACGTAATCCTTGTCTATAGCAACACTCTTTCAAAAACAAAATGGTCAAATTGCTTGCATGTATTTGACCTTCAATAACCTAGAATTTAAGGCACAACATTTTACTGTAGCGTATCGAGCTAGCATACTGATATCAAAAACAGTCTAATATAAGCAATATACCATACCTAGTAAAGTTAATACCACAGTTAGTACCGAATTTAACCAATAGACAAAGCATCCTCCATATGAAAGGCAAATCCAACCCAACTCCAATCTTCCTACTCTTAAAGATTCACAATGTATCTTCCAGCTAGTAAGTATCCCAATGACATTCTACAAACTTAATCGACCTTGCAAGTTGAAACTATTTTAGGAAAAGAAGTAGTTTTAGATCAACTAACACATACACTGCTATGACTTAGACTAATTTTTTTTCAGAATATGGTAGGAACTAACTAGTGACAACTTCTAATCACAAAATCGTCAAGAAATAGTTTTCTGCAGAGAAATTGCTATTTTCGGACCCTAAACAGAACAACTTGACACAAAAATATCATTCGATACAATCACTGCATTCTTCTCCAAATGGTAATGCCAGCAAAACACATAGTTCCAGATAAACTAACACATTCTATGATTTAGACTATGATTGTCAGCGTACTGCAGGAACTTGAGTGGCGGTTTCTAGAGATTACTCCTCGGACATAGATACAAACCAAGATTACCAAAAAACAAACTCATATATTAACAACAAACCAAGTCAATCTTTTCCCATGAATGTATTACCTCCACTGCAGCATTTAGAATGAAAAAAACTATACCAACACAATAGTTTATGATCTGTAGTTTTGCACTACGACTCATACTATCAACATGTCAAGATATCTAAACTCCCAAAACAAATCAAACAGAACATAGAAACATTTAAATTTTAATGAGTAATTTGAAAAAAAGTTTCATAGTTTTCGACAAAGTAAAAAACTTTCATCAATACAAATTTCACATCTTTGTTTAATCTAAAATCCTTTGTAAGTTGAAACCATTTTAGCAAGAAGTAGTTTTAGATCAACTAACACATACACATACTATGACTTAGACTAAGTTTCAGCGTATGGCAGGAGCTAACTATTGACAACATCCAATCACAAAATCGTCAAGAAATAGTTTTCTGCAGAGAAATTGATAATCTCTTGCCGACCCTAAACAGAACAACTCGATACATAAAATATCATCCGACACAATCACCGCATTCTTCTCTAAATGGTAAGACCAGCAAAACACATAGTTCTAAATAAACTAACACATGCCCATCCTAAGATCTAGACTATGTTTATCAGCAAAACAGAAACTTGAGTGCCGGTAAGCAGAGAGTAACACATAAATACACAAACCAAAATAACCAAAAGACAATCTCATATTTCACAACAAAACAAATCAATCTTTTCCCATGTTTGTATTACCACTACTGCAGCAATTAGAAAGAGACTATAGCAACACAACAGTTTATGATCTGTACTTCTGCACTTTCAAGAAATGAAGGTACCAAAACAAATCAAACAGAACAAAGAACATTGAATCAGTGTAATTGGAAGAAAGTTGCATAGTTATGCACAAAGTAAAAAACTTTTATCAATACAAATTTCATATCTTTGTTGAATCTAAAATCCTTTTCAAGTCTCTCCTGCTTAATCCGAGAGAACCACACATCTCTTCATACTCCTTTCATATCCATATCCCTAATTATATTCCTATAAATCCTACCAACATTTATATAATAACATCTTTCCCTTTCCTTATTCCTATTGCAAATATGTTTCTTCCCCAATTCATTACCCAGAAAAGTTACGATATTTATCAAATCTGTACACAACCACTAATTATTACCCTTCTTCGTCTCCAGATCAGCGAGTGAGCATCATCATCATCCTCTCTTGATCAGTAAGTGAGTGACGGAAATGACAACGGTGACCGTAAGGACACATAGCTCCGGTGACAATCATTCTACAAACCTCAGTTTTGTAGCGTGGATGCCTAATCACAGGACGGAGCTCGCCGATTCCGTGAGCGAATTGGCAATTATCGCCGTAAGGACAAGCTCCGGTCTCTTGCCATTTGTTACAAAGCTCCGTCTTCATCATCCCTTGACGATATACCTCAAGCTCTAATGCTTCTCTCTCTCCTTTTGTTGGTACTACACACACCTTTTGAGACGACACCTTCACACACATTTATGACGTCATTATAAATAAAAATTAAAAAATAAAATAAATTAAATTAAATGAGAATTACCGAGTCGGAGCTGTGTTGACTCGTGAAGCTGAGTTGACTCGTTTGACGATCAGAAACTCCAAATCCATGGTTGATCTTGAGATAACCTGGAGATCTGACGGAGATGCTCTTAGGCAACGAGTTTCTCTTCACGGAGCGAGAATGCTTATGAATCGGACCGAAATCGGAGATCTGGTGACGGAATTGGCGGTTATGGTTATGGATCGGCGGTGGAGAGACGGAGGAGGATGAGGAAGAAGATGAAGTAGAGAGATGAATAAGTTTGAGTAGATCTGAGTTTTCAAAGCGGAGAGAATCGTTTTCGTGACGAAGAGAGTCGAGTTCCGTCATTAGAGATTGAAGACGGTTAAGGCAAAGCTCGTAATGCTCGTTGAGTTCATCGTACTCGAGGATAAGTCTCGCTTGACGAAGACGATGCTCTGTTGTTGTATCGACGCGAGCTGGCGGTGAGGAAGAGGACGGAGGAGAAGGAGAGAGAGATAACGAAATCGGGAATTGAGATTCCGGTGAGAAAATTGAATTGTAGAGTGATGCGAAGCTTGCGGCGAACTCTTCTTGATGTTTGTTGTTGAAGCTTTTTTCAGAGAGAGGTGATAATGGAGGTGGTGGTGAGTTTATTGCTGTTACGTAAGCTAGATCTGTTATTGTAGACGAAGCGAGTTTCTCCATTGTTGCAATTCTCGAAAGCTTCCTGAAGAAGCGATTACAATTTGTTAATCAACGACAGTGATTCCGATTAGATCTACAAAATCAAAATCGGAAACTAAAACTTCCGTCACTAACGTGATGATCGGAGAAGACGATAAAGCTTTACCTGAATTTAGCGTTGGAGCTTGAGAGAAGCGAAAGAGAAAACGCGGTGAAATAAAGATATGAACAATACTCTGTGTATATATATACAAAGTGTGAAACAGAGAGGTGAGGAAGAAGAAAGAGATAATGATCGTATGTGGGAGAGACTACGGGAAGATTGTTACGCTTCTTAATTGAGACCCTTGTTTGAAAAATCGCTAGGCGCTAGTCGGGCGCTCGGCATGGGCCTAGCGATTAATCGGAAAATCGGACTAAAATCGGGGATTAATCGGGGATTAGTTTTAGGGTTATTTTAATATTTTTAAAACATATTAATCCAATATTATTTTCAAAATTGCAGTAAACACATAAAAATGTATTTTTGAGACAAATTTTTATGATTTTTATTACAAATTTATGATTTTTATTAAAATTTGAACATAAATTATTGTAAAACATTACAAACTCTCAATTCTAATGATTGAATAACAAAAATAAAAAGTTTTTTTATACTAGCAATCTAAAAATAATCGGGGTATGTAAGATTAGGCGGGGAATAATCGGATTAGGCGGGAAGTAATCGGATTAGGCGGAGAGTAATCGGGTGACTGATTTCTTTAAGAGATTAGTCATTAATCGAGGCGGATAGGGTGGGCCTAGCGATTAAGCGGGGAGTAATCGGATCTAGGCGGGGATTTTTAGAACAAGGATTGAGACTGTAGGATGAGATGATCTAAGGGTTGACTTGATAAGCGGTTGTATTTAATTGGTTAGAGAATCGCTTCCTCATGGTTAAGTAAAGTACAGAGAAGTATTCTACCTACTTCACTTTTCGCGCCAACTTCAGAACCGTTAGAGATGTCTAACAAAATATTATTTGTTTTTTTTTTAGATAACTTCAACAACAAAACTAGTGTGTAGTTTTACACATACAGTGAGAAAATAATTAATAAAATTAATTTAGTGTATAGTTTTAAAACGTAAGATTGGGACAATAGTCACCATAAAAATGTTAAATCCATTTGTACTATCAAATGTAGTCAATAACATGGATAGGTTTTCGATCCCAAAGGAAGTTTAGAGCTCTCTCATCATTGGTTCGATCCGCTTGAGAGACGATTAATTTACATACATTGATCATCGGTCACGTAGATGTTACAAATTTTGGCTTGGAACTCCGTCAAAAAAAAAAAAAAATAAAATAAAATCGATCGACGATTGAATTTACGTTCAACTATCACAAACCATTATTAATATATTCAATGAGCAAGTATATAAATCAACATCATGCAAAAAATCGATTTTGAAAAAAATTTAGATGGAAACAAAAAGTTTGTTAGGAGCCTAGGAGGGGAAGCTTTGCTTGTAATTTGAAGAATAAAGGAAGTATGTATCGATGTGTTTGAAGAAACAGAAATAAAGAAGAAAAAATTCATTTCTTAAGTTTGGTTAGGCCAATCATGAATAAGAATAGTTAATTAATTGATCCTTAAATTTAGATTTTTTATGTTTTGTTTAGATTCATGTTGTTAACGACCGTGGTAAGGTAAGGAATGTATGTGTGAGTTTGCTTCAAGACCACAACTTTAACTAACTATATGGTCCCTCTTTCTTATGTGTATATACTTCAATCAAAATCTATCGTTGTAGCTAACTAACTAGAAAATGTTTCCTTTCTTCTAACCCAACAACCCTACCCAAATTACCTTCTCACCCTTTCTTTTACATATCATATAACCCATATAACTAATCCAAAATGTAAATCTATAATCATAACTATTGATATAAGCTTTGGGAAGCAAAAATTCAAAAGTATATATTAAAAATAAATATCTTTTATTTCTTAGAAATTACATACATACTAACAAAGAGGCAATTTTTGCAAAGACAAAAATGAGATAGAAAATTAGGATATCAACATTATGGGTTGTGGTTTTCAACAGAGATAAATAAAGTTAACAAATAGGCTTAAAATTTGAAATATTTACAAGAAAACCACCTCTTCTTTTAATATGCAAGCGGGACTCCTACGGGTAATAAAAAGCTGAAAAAATGGTGCGATAGAGTGAATAGTTTAAACGGCGAATTCTCCGACGCATCGGAGTAAATAGTGTACACGACACAATGAAGTGAATAATATACACGACGAACCAGTTAAATCAGAATAGAGAAAAATTGTACAATGGTGTAAGTAAGAGATGATGGGACTTGGGAAATTGATGAACATGTAAAAGAAATGAACATCCAAAAATCAAGAGAGAATTTGACCTGTCTGTCTCATTTATTACGATGGAACTGATTCGAAACAGAGAAACGTGTGGGGTTAATTTACGCAAAGGTGTGAGCTAAATATTACATTGTTTTAGAATCTATATTAAATCACCAAAAAATTAATTTTGCCCATATATATAGTCTCCCACCCAATTATCTCTATAACAAATATTAGATGGAATATTAGAGATTAATATCCATTATTTGCAAATAGAGATGTTAATAGGGGCTAACTCACCCCATTTAAAATTCATCCTATTTAGACCCACCCATTTAAATTTCTTTTACCCGTTTAAATCCATTTAGACCCATATAACATTGTTTTGTTCTAAATAATGATATAACTGTTTTTATTATATTGTTGAAGAACAGTTAAAAAAAAAACGAAATTTTGCAAGTTTTGGCAGAAAAAACGCAAAATGTAAATGTAACAAACAATCTACAATCTATGAAATGACAAGGGCGATGTCGTTCGTAGAAATTATCCATTGTCGTTATAAGAAAAAAAAAATGATAAATACTCGAGATTGTAGAGACTTAAATGGGTTTAAGCCCAATACATACGTCAATAAGCCCAATAAATACGCAAAAGCCCATATGCATCGTATACTTATCAAATACAGTATCTTTTCTCAATCTTATCTGTTTTTCTCATCACTCATAATAAATTCACAATTCAGTGATTGTCATTTGTCCAATCACAATTCACAAAACCATGGCATCAAATAACAAACTTTGGAGCCGTAAACCAGATGTCAAAACCGGGAAATCCGAATTTCCGGTTACCAGATTCCTCCGGACACAAATCGATAACATCAAGAACACAACCGCCGGTCCCGGAATCGGCGGCGGCATTGGCTGCGGCGCTGGAATCGGCATTGGTCTCACTGGCGGGCTCGGTATAGCTGCCTCTGAAGGTTTGAACCATTCTAATGTGGTTCTTGGATTCGGTATGGGTTGCGGTATCGGGTTCGGGTTTGGATACGGGTTTGGAGTTGGCGGCGGGTACAGTTTCGATGATATTAAAGATAGATTTGACCTATGAGAAAAAGCTCCGGTTCATAATTCCGGGTCGGGTTTGGGTAAAGATTTTTAATAGATGATTAAAAACATTTCTGTTAATTTTGTATTAACATTTTTGTTAATTATTTATTTTCAATCAAAAATATCCTTCCTTTTGTCCTTTTATTTTTCTAATTAGTTCTTAATTACGAATGATTAACATGAAAATAATAACAATTGTGACATAAAATTATCTACGCATGGGCGTTTAATCCGAAACCGAAAATCCGAACGGAAAAATCGGATTAAAATCCGAACCGTATCCGACAGATTAACCGATCGGTTATTGATTTCTATATCCATGAATATCGGATAATATCCGATCCGATCCGATATCCGACTGATAATCTGAACTCTCTTCTAGAAGTTCTAGAACCTTAGTCGTCCCTTGCAATACGGGATCCATGTCCCTTATCTCGATTTCTCTCCCTAGCAATACGTGATCCACTTCCCTAATCTCGATTTCTCTAGCAATACGAGATCCACTCCTCTAACATATAAGCATAAAACCCTAATCTTTTAATATGTTAGTCACTTCAGTTTTGTTTTAGAATTTCGGATTAATCAGATTATTTTTATATTTTTGGTTAAATCGGATATTGAATATAATATTCATATCGATCCGAAATCCGAAATATCCAAACCGAAACCGATCCGAATTCTATAATTATCCGTATGGATATTAGAATCTATATCCAAAAAAAACGAACTCCGAAAAAACCGAACCGAATCCGATCCGATAACCAAACGCCCAGGCCTAAAATTATCATAATTAATCATTTCAACCCAAAAATATACTTCCTTTTTGTCTTACTTGCTTGAATTTTCTTATAGCTCACACTAAAATCACAATTATGAAGTAAACATAAACATTATTGCATAAAATGTATCATTAATTAAAAATAATTAAATGGAAGAAACCAATTTCTCGAAGCTCTCGTAGACATTTCTCATGAGTGGTCTTTTATCTGGGTTCTTCTGCACACAAGCTAAACCGATCTTGATAACTTGAACCATACTATCTTCCAAATCTCTATCTCGAGCTAAAACCGGATCAAGAACATACCAAACCGGTTTATTTCTCTCACTAGCAGATTGAACCCACATAACCAAATCCATCTCTGAATTAACCGGAGATTTTCCGGTTACCAATTCGAGTATCACTAAACCGAATGAATACACATCCCATTTCTGAGACGGTTTAGTCATCTTTGAAGCTGCTTCAGGAGCTTGGTAATATGATTCTCTAGAGATGATTGGTGAGCTTGTCTCCATGGGGGAGATCTGGTCTGATCTGATCTCTGAAGATGTGTCGACGATACGACCTAGACCGAAACCGGATACTTTCGGTTCAAGATTCGGTCCGAGAAGTATGTTGCTTGAGTTTATATGTCCATGGACGTATCTCTTGGGACTGAACTCGTGAATGTAAGTCAATCCTTTTGCGATTCCTCTTAATATTCTTAGCCGGACCGGCCAAGTTAGTTGCTTGCAAGACACGCCACCAGGTCTACCTGTCATAAACTTGTATGAATCAGACTTGAATCTAAAGTATGGTCATGGATTGACACAATTTTGACACTAAACTTACCTTGAATTGCAGAACCAAGGTCACCATTTGGTATGTAATCATAGATTAGGAGTTTCTCTTCCGGAGACCAGCAACAAGCCTTGAGATTCAAGACATTCGGGTGCTTGATTTTCGCCATTGCTTCGACATCAGCTAGAAACTCTTTGAGTCTTAGCCAACCCTTATCTTCCAATCGTCTGACGGCTAACATTAACCCGTTTTCAAGAACAACCTTGTACACAAGCCCGATCCTGCTCTTCCCTAGAAGATAAGCCGAGGCTTTTAGAAGCTGGTCTAGGTCAAATTCGATTTCCGGGTCCATTGGCATGAAAACTTGTTGATTTTTGTTCTCTAGCGCTTCAGATTCTGAATTCCCAGTCTTGAAACATAAAAACCCTGGCTTTGTCTTTTTCAGTTTCTCTTCTGTGTGGTTGTTCTCATCTTTGATTGCACGAGCTGATGCTTTTCGAAGATAGTAGATGAATAACAAAGCAAGAAAAATGATTCCGGCCACTGTGCCTCCAGTGGCTGTAAGGATGATGCAGAGTTTAGAATGATGGTTGGCTCTTCTTGTATATAGTTGAGAAGGAACTACCTGTGTGTTTCTTGTGGTGCAAGAAACTTTTATCGGTAATCCGCAAAGGAAAGGGTTCCCTTGGAAAGCATTTGGACCGGCATTCAACAAAACGTTGGATTTTGGTATCGGACCACTGAGATTATTGTAAGAAAGATCGACATACAGTAGCTCCGGGAGATTTCCAAGACTTGTTGGAATCATACCTGAGAAGACGTTATGAGAAAGATCAAGAGTACCTTTCAGATTCTTCAGACTTCCGATATCTTCGGGGATCGTTCCAGTTAATCGATTGAAAGAAAGATTCAGCGTCCGAAGATGAACCAAGTTAGAACCAAACCCGGTTGGAAGAGCTCCAGAGAAACTGTTCTTGCTAAGAACAAGTGTTTTCAGCTTCTTGCATCGAATAAGCGACAAAGGGATCGAACCGTTGAAAGAATTCTCCGAAAGATCCAAAGTCATCAGACTCTTCAACCTCCCAATCTCCTCAGGAACCAACCCGGAAAACGAATTCCCGGACAGCCCCAAGCTTTGAAGCCCTTTAAGTCCATATAGTTCCACAGGTAATTCCCCTTGAAACTCATTGTCTCTAAGGTTAACATGTCGAAGCGACAAGAGACTTCCAATGGATGGATGAAGAAAACCCGAAAGGCGTTTATTAGGAAGACGAATCGAAACAACTCTCAGCTCATCATTACATGTAACACCTTGCCATAAACAAGGGTTTGAATCTGAAGAGTTCCAATTGGTAAAAACAGAGTCACTACTCTGGTTTTGTAAGGATTGCTTAAAGGAAAGAAGAGCAAGACCTTGATCGTTTAAAGAAGTAGCCATGGCAAAAAAATGAGTTAGAATTAAGGAGAGAATGAGAAATAATTTAGCCATCTCTAAAGAGAAACACAATTCTGAATTGAGTAAAGTTTGGCTTCTAAAGATCTCCAAAAAACAGTGTTTGCTATATAGCTTGGACTGGCCTAGCTAGATTTCAAGTCAACAGTTTTAACTTCTTTTCAATTCTAAATTTTATAAAGATATTTATTTTTTTGAAGAAAGTTACATCTAAATTCATGTATCAAACAAAATTTAATAAAGAATATTTGAAATTTTATATGTGTAAATATACTTTATATAGCGATGATTGAGGCTATAATTGGAACAGTAGGGGACACGTAATCTTAATGAGGAACAGCTTTTCTAGTTTCTAGTTGTTTAGTTAGTGGTGGGGAAATGTATTGACAATTTTACTTCCAAATTTTAAAGTCAAATCTCCACCAGAATTATTATTGTGCCGGTCAATTTAAGTTTCGGTTCGATTTGATTTGTACTCCAGTTTACTTCTAGATTGTTTGTTTCTGTTTTGGAGTCTGTCACAAATCTAACTAGTTTGGGGAGGAATAAGAGTTAACATTTGTCGGAAAAATACTTGAAAACAAGAATACTACTTTATTTTTTTCCATCGAAAACAATAATACTACTTGAAGTGAAATTTGTGAGTCATGACCAAATATTTCTACTGTGATTATTACATAATTGTATAAGTTTATTTGGTTTATATGTGGTTTACATTAACAAAATTATATTTCGACGACCATTCGGTTGAAACAAAAAGTAAAATTTAGATCAAGTTTTTTTTTTTTTTTTTTTTTTTTTTTTTTTTTTTTTTTTTTTGTAGGTACCCAAATTTAGATTAAATAAAATTGAGACAATTTTTTTTTTTAGGTATTTGTACGGTCTTTTATATATTTCTAGTTGACCAAAAAAAAATTAGATGCAAGTAATTAAATTAAAATGTTATTCGCAATATGAGTATTATTTAAAAATATATTGATAATATTTCTATGAAAAGAAAAATTAAAAACTAAATTATTCATTTCTTATAATTAAATAATGTTTTAATTTAATTTACTTCAATTTGTGTGTCTATAAAAATATTCACGCCAAATTTTTTTTTTTCAACGGCTGGTCATGTATGTCATATGTTAGTTACACCATGTAAATTATAATGACAAAATTACTTGACTATTATAAAAATGCAATACTTTATTTTCAGTAATATACACCTAAAATATACATAAATACATCAAAATGCAAAACAAATAAATCACTTACAAGCTACAAACAATGTGAAACTTAAAATGCAAGCAAAAATAATACTTACAATCACTTCAACAAGATAACTAAATTTCTCATTGTTCTAAAGAGGAATTACGCCTTTTCCGGCTAAAAAATTTGACCATGTTTGGAACTTTCTTCTTCTTCTTGATTACAAAGAAAGTTGGAGTCGCTCGGTTCCCGGCAGATGAGTATCTTCTCGACTTCCCTCCCTGAACCGGTGTGAATTTCCCGCTCAGCCTAACCGATTTTCGCACCGGTTTTGGAGAGTTGATCAAGTCTTTGTCTTCTGAGTTTTCCTTGAACTTCTCAATCTCATCTTGGATCAATCTCTTTATCGATAGCGACCTCTGCATTCTAAACGATTCCCTCTCTTCTTCCAACATTGTTTTCCCACTCACTCTCTTTAAAGATTCTGTCTTTATCATAATCGCCTTAGTGCTAGCCTTTAGTGCTTCGACCCACGCCATTGCAGCTTCCACTTTCTTCTCTGCGGTTTCTTCCGCGTGACAAGCTTTTCCACTCAAATACTCGTACTCGAATCTTGATATTGTGATGGTTGAATTACGCCGAGATTCCATTTCCCGAGTTTCCATTGTTTTCTCTACCATTGATTCAAGCTTCTCGAGAGCTAA
Organism: Arabidopsis lyrata subsp. lyrata; assembly: GCF_000004255.2. NCBI lineage: Eukaryota > Viridiplantae > Streptophyta > Magnoliopsida > Brassicales > Brassicaceae > Arabidopsis > Arabidopsis lyrata. The sequence continues at coordinate 11,861,418 of NW_003302554.1, forward strand.
AGCCTCTGTGTGCTTCGCTTTCTTAAGCTCATCTAACTTGGAAAGTAACTCTTTTTCCTTTCCATCAAAACCTATTTCGATATTCTGTATTTCTTTATCGATGATCCTTGCTTCTTCTTTAAGGTTAAGCTCCTCTTTCTTCGCAGCTTCTCTATCGTTCTTTAGTTTCTCAAACGAAGTAGTTAAATTGTCCGCAAGACAGCTGATTCTTTCTTCAGCTGCAGATACTGCTGCTAATTGATCTTTCGCAATAAGCAGCTTCGTATTGAGTCTCTCAATCATTACATCATCCTTTTGTATCATCTTATCTAACCAAGCTGTTTCTTTTTTTGCTTGGTCAAGTTCTTTCCTCAATGTATCCATTGTATTGACTAGACAAAAGAGTTCTGCGTTAATAGAAGCAAGTTCCGCCTTCTTCGCTTCTGTTGCTTCCATAACTTCTTTCAAAACCGACAAATTATCTTTTCCTCTTTCAAAAGCTCGGTTTTTCGATCTCGACATACTATCATTTCTCTGAACCTTCCTCTCCATTTCCTTGACAAGCTTTAACTGAGTTTCTAACATCTCAATATCCGATAAAGTCTCGGATAACTCATTCTCAAAGTTCTTTGATATCTCAATCTCTCTCATCACTTCCCTTATTCTTTTCTTTCGTTTATGCAATGACTCAAACACTTCCTTCTTTTCCCTCTCCCTCTGCTCTTCAACCTCTTTACACTCCTTCAAAGCCTCGATCTTCGCCAATTCAACCAAAACATGTTCTTCGTTCACAACATCAACCTCTAACTTAAGACTCTCCAACAACTTCAAATTCTCCTCCATTCTAGACCCCAACTCCATTACTTCTTTCTCCGCCTCAACTTTCTCTCTCGAAACATACACTATATCAAGCTTCAGCTTACTCAATTCTTGCTTCAAATCCTCCAACTCTCTCATAATCCTACCATACCCACCATTCCCATCTATCCTTGACTCATTCATCATAGCTTCAATATCGATCTTTCGATACTTTAACCTTCGATTCGACTCCTCTATCCGTAAAGTAAGCTCCTTTACTATCTTCTTCACCTTAAACAATTCCACTTCGGCTTTCGCCTTTGCAGACTCAGCTACTCTTCTGCTCTCCCTGTAGATTCCAAGCTCCTTCCCTGACTTATGCAAATCCTCCACAACCGAAGAAGACTGGTAACAAAAACAAAAACTTTAACATACAAAATTGCATCATTTGCATTAAAAATCGAAACTTTAATCTAAAGAATCGATCTTTGGTTTATACCAACTATATACAATTCTCAAAAATCAAAACTTTAGCAAACTAAAAGCATTCTTTGCACAAATATGAAAGAAACTACACATTTTTAATCTGAAAGTTCTGATCTTTGGATTCACCTTTATGACTGGTAAATCAAGATGATGAGAGACACTTCTTGTAGCTTTTTGTCCGTACTTATTAATGGCGGCTTTCACTGATACAATTCCACCTAAAGTCCTTTCACCCATTGATCTGAGAACTTACAGGTGAGTGAGATGTTAGAGGAAGAGAAAGGTTGATGTTGTTGTGTGTTGCAGAGAATAAACGGAAGAGAAGAAGGAGATGATGATGATTGGTTCACGTTGCCTCTGTTTTTTCTTATCATTTTGTTCTGTTTGGGAAAAGTTTAGAGAGAATTTATGAAAGTTTTGTTTCTTCTGAGTATTGTATGTGAGGCCAAGGATACCACAAGTAGCATAAACATATATGACATATTGTGACATGTGAGACAATTCCAAGTAACTTTAGCACATACACTAATTGAGAATATCCAAATAAAATTTTATCTGAAATACAATAATTCCACAAGTAGAGAAAGTTCTTCCGTTTTGACGTGTTGACACCACATCTCCTAGGCACATGTTTGTGTTTAGGCCTCGACATAAAAACCGAATCTCAAAATTTGAATCAGAACCGACCCGAAATAACCGGTTCGGTTCGGATTCGATTATTGCTAAAATACTGTATATATGTACCCTATTATCCGAAATTACACACTTGTATATATAAAACATGTACTTATATGTTAGATAATTAGGTAAAAAGTCGGGTAATCAGGTATAATTTTCGGATAATTCGGATTAAATGGCGGGTAATCGGATAAAATTCAGGTAAACGGGTACAAAATATCTGAATAAAAAGGATACTCGCTTTTTCGGGTATTAAATGGCTCCAAAATTCTTCTATCCGAACCAATCCGGAATCGATAGGAACCGAACCGATACCCAAACCGAAATTTCTCGAGTCCTAAATGGGTCTAAAACTCTTATACTCTTCGGAACCGAGCCGAATACTCATATGCCCAGATCTATTTGTGTTGTTGGTCTTGTTTTAAATCGTAACAACTAACAATCCAACTAGAGGACAGAATGATCTGGTTCAATTGTTGGTTCACCCACTCAATATTTGTGATTAGGCTATTTTAGCAAATTGGGCCTATTAGGCTATTGGGCTATTATAACATATTCAATATTTCACATATCAAACATAGTAATTCAAACGATTTGGTAAAGATAGAGAGGTAAGTAAAACAATTTTTTTTTTTTGTCGTCAAGTAAAACAATTAAACATGAAGATTATACATTTGGTGCTCATCGGCTTCGTGATATTCTTATCACTATTTTTCAGCACTAATTTCTCAAAAGGAGTGTTCCGAAAAGGCGCTTGAATATTGTTGATGTTTGTTAATCTATAGCCAAGCCAACGTGTAAAAACTACATCGCCAAATGCTCGCGGACTTCTGGTATACCTTTCCCCAAATGTTAGTTTTTGGGATCTTTTATAAATCAATAAAAGAAAACTAAATAATGATATAGCATAAATCAAATGTCCTATGAAAAACATTGTGCTGGTTAGTGTTAATGTCATAGCTAGATTTTTTGGTTGAACAAATTTTACATTTATTCAAAAAAAAGTCAAATATATTACTTTATAATCTTTTTACATGCACCACCAAAATGTCTAAATCACACCACTTAGAGATGGAGATGTTCTCTTTGCGGACATGGATTCTGCTTTGGTAATATGAATAGTCAAATTAATTCTCTTAATGATCTCTACAGACACTTCGAAATTTCTAGAAATTAGGACACTATAATCACGTTTACTTACATATCACAATGTGCTTGTTGCACACCAAGATCATTACCCCTTTTTTTTTGTGAGCTTAGAAACGCTCCAAAAAAAAAAAAAAAAAAAAACGCTCCACACATGTTTAGGTCCCTCACATCACTCTCGATTAATGGGCTACAAATCTCTATTTTTGTCTAACGGTCGATGCGCTACTATAAAACATTTTAAAGATCTGTGGATTGAACTTTCAGATTTCCAAGAGTGTTTTTTTTTGTTTCTCTCTGTATTTTATATTCACTCAAAAGATATTAAAAATCGATACTAAATAGTTCCAGTTAAATTGTAAAGAAATTTTCACGTTTCAAAGGAAAAAAAGATTTTGTCTCACGTTTTGGCAAACTGAGATTCAGTTCTCAGGGTTTGACAATTAAGGCACATTCTGACCAAAATACCCCTAATGAGAAAAATCAAACAACACAGTAGCTCTCGGTTCAGTTTCTTTTCGTTTGGTTAAATTAATTATATAAAAAAAGAAAAACGAAGACGAAGAACGAGACAGAGAGACAGAGAGATTCGTGAGCTAGGAAGCACAGAAGCGTCACTCAACGTCCGATTCTCGCTCCGGAATCGGAAACGGGAGCGGAAGCGTTTGGAAGCGTGATGGAATCGCGGTTCCGAAAAATTAGTTAGTGGAAGCGGCTGGGGAGCGATCGATTCGTATTTGGAAGCGTAGTGATGTATAAACGGAAGCGCAATAATTTTCTTTTGATGCTTATATTGCCTCCTGGTTTTCTATTGGTGTGTGGATATGGTTTCTTGTCTCTTTTGAATCATATGTTCGAAATTCTCTCAAGCTTCAGAGTAAAATATCAAATGGCCATGAATCATCTCGTTTCAACTATTCAAGTTCCGGTGGTTTTGCTTTCAGATCTAATCGGCGATTTCATCGGGAGAGGAAGCTTAACTGGGCTTTTAATCTTTCTTTCAATTTGGGCTTTGAACCTCTTTGCCCAATTACTTTGACTTTTGCCGACTAAATCAACTCTTTAATTATTTGTATACTATATCATTAATCATAGTTAATCATATGTGTGTGTTACGTTTTCGTTTGTTTTAAAATCTTCTGATTTTTTTTCTATTATTTATATAGTGTAAATTAAACATTTAACAAAAATATACATACATATGTATATATATACATATATGTATAATATACGCTTCCAACACGTACCCGCTTCCCATATTTTATAAAAAATCCGTTTCCGCGTATCCGCTCCCGTTTCCATGCAACGTAGTTCGTGAGAGAAGTCAAATTTCTATTCGAAATTCATTCGTCCATCTTCGTCTTCCGAAATTCCGGCGAGATAGCAACCGTTGTTGAGATGTCTGGGAATAAACCCAATGTCGATGTCCCGACGAAGTAGTATACTCGGCAACGCCCACAGAAGGAGAATCGGGAATTGAGAGTTTCCCCGAGGAGGAAACTATCTCCAACTAACCCTCCGGCGAGTTTGGGTAAGTTTCTGATATGATTTCGTTCGTATTTTCTTTGGGTGTATCGGAATCCTAATGCTAGTTTAATTAAAGGGATATAACTTGCCGGAATTTGCAAAATCTGTAGTTTGAAAATTTCAGAAGTATCAATTGGAACTGTTCTTTCCGCCAAAACACAAGATGTGAGGATTATACGTTGATAATTCCTGTGTACGTACGCGAATTAGGATTGTATACATGTTTGAGATTACTTAATTGTATATGACAGTACTTGCAGGTAGTACAAGTGAGCCTCCGCCTGCAGATGTTATTGTTGAAGAGTTACCACGAAGATTATTTTCTCTAGACCGGTACCCTGTCGAGACGAAGATGAACGCGTACTCCAAACCGGAGTACCTTTCGAAAACGTTGGGCGCAACAAACTTCTTAAACACTCTCACGAAAAATACACACATTGCCCACCCAGTGATCAGAGGACAAAGTTCAGATATTGTATGATACCCGTCCATGACACGGATAGCAAGAACAATCGGAGGACTTTGTGTATGATAGATATAACTGGAGAATGTAAAAGGGTTTTCGATTGTAGTAACGTGGATAAAAGTGAGAAGGATATGTGGCTTAAATAAGGATATTCCGTAACGGACGCAATGGTTAGTGCGAAAGGGTTCAACGGTTGAGATACAAATGTGTGTAACCGTTTTTGGTGTAAGGTATACGTACACAGACATATCAGAAATGTACATAGTTATACGATGGCAAATATTAAACGTACGTACACCGACAAAAAATGTGGTACACAATGTCCAGACATAATTGTACACTGTCTACACGGCGACAAAAAACTAAATAGGATTTTTGCAAATCTTCTTGTTATGACCTGCTTGTTTACATCTTGTACACTGATTCGGAAATAGTCTTTTCTGTCTATTTTTCTGTAGGGACAACAACAATAAGTTAAAAATCAACGCATCTTATACTCTAAACATAGATATAGGCAAATAAGGGCACATGTTAGAATGTTAAAACTTACCCGGTTTTCACCCCTGGATGGTATCACCATCCTTTTGGTGGTTGGTCTCCCTGGTGGTCGTCTACTGTATGGAGGAATCATTATCATATCCGATATATCTTGTGGGATGAAACATTCCGGATGCATTGGGTCTGATTTTACTTGTTTGATTTTATTATCTGTTTCGGTGGCTACGGTTAAAAGAGTACGGTGTCTTTTTATTTTGGATTTTTGGAATTGGATCCATATAATTAATCACATTATTTGGCCCATGTGGATTAATTGTATTCGGTGGTTATGGTCTTGGTCAATCAAGGAATTTTTTTCAAGAATGATGGGTTTAAAAAGTGGTACAAATATAGTTTTGTGGAAAAAAGAATTTTATTGGATTTATAAAACGGTTTTAGATAGTGAAACGAAAACCCAAGATCGGACTAGGGTGTATAGAGAGGGACAAATCTCTCATAAAATTCCAATTTTTTTTATGGAGATTTTAAGTTGGAATTGTCAAGGGCTAGGAAACAAAGCGACAATTGGATATCTAAGAGATTTGTGGAAACAACATAGATCGGATTTTTTATTTTTATCGGAAACAAAACAATATTTATCGTTTATGGAGAAATTTCCTCCTCATTTTGGTTACGATAATTTAAAAACGGTTGAACCAGTCGGATGTAGTGGTGGTCTAGCTTTATTTTATAATAAAGAATATAATGTATCAATATTATTTGAGAATAATCGGTTAATTGATATCGAAGTCATCGTTAAGGGTAAAATAATAAATTTAACATTTGTGTATGGGGATCTAGTGGCCAAGAACAGAGATCAGGTCTGGGAAAGATTAACTCGAATAGGTATAACTCGGTCTTCGCCTTGGTTTTTAATTGGGGATTTTAATGAATTAACCGGAAATCATAAAAAAAGAGGTGGAACTTTGCAGCATGCATCTTCTTTCATTCCTTTTAACACTATGATTAACGATTGCGGGCTTTTAGATTTTCCACATCTCGGTGACTGTTTGTCTTGGAGAGGGTGGAGAGATAAAAAACCTATAAGGTGTAGATTGGATAGAGCACTTGCCAACGAGGATTGGCACGAAATGTTTTGTAAATCATATGTAGAATATCTAGATATGGTAGCCTCGGACCATAAACCAATAGTGGCGATAATTGAGGACAAAATTCCTCGGGGAAAAAAGAACTTTAGATTTGATAAAAGATAGATTGGAAAAGAAGGGTTACTCGAAACCATAGCGGAAGGGTGGCAATAGAATAATACAAGGGAAGACGGTTTTTTTTGTGGAAAAAATAACAAATTGTTGGCAAGCTATTTCTAAATGGCGGAAAATTTTGACACCGTATGGTCGAGAGCTAATTGATGATCTGAAAAAGATCTTGTATTAGCACAAAATGATGATTCGAAATCTTCGGAGGAGATTACAGAATTAACTCTTAAATTAAAGGAAGCATATCGGGATGAAGAACTTTATTGGTATCAGAAGAGCCGGAACTTATGGATGACTGTGGGAGATCATAATTCAAAATATTTTTACGCCCTAACTAAGGAGCGGCGCGCTAGAAATCGTATTTCGGGTCTTTATGATGACAATGGTATTTGGGTATCGGAGGAGAAAGATATTCAACAAGTAGCGGTCAATTATTTTGGGGAATTATTCACCACCTCTAACCCAAATAGCGTGGAAGATACATTAAAGGAAGTGGAAACGTGTATTTCCGATCAAGTCAATCAGGACTTAACGGCACCAGTTACGGAGCAAGAGGTTCGATCGGCATTACTTATGATGCATCCAGAGAATGAATGAACTTTTTATTGTTTGCAGACAACATGTATGAAATTCGTATGGTTTTGTGTACGTACACTGGTTTTGTACATAGCGGATTAAACTAGTAAAACGTACGACCACTTAGTATATTTCAACAAGTATGAAAGACTTTTGTCTCTGGTGTACGTACACTAAATACGTACATAGCGTAAGACTAAAATTACGTACATAGCCGATTAAACTAGTAAAACATACGACCACTTAGTATATTTCAACAAGTATGAAAGACTTTGTCTCTGGTGTACGTACACTAAATACGTACATAGCTGAGTAAACTAGTAAAATGTACACAGACAATATATTTCAAAAAAAGTACCTACTTTACAAATTATTAGTGGAAAAAGTGTCTACTTTACAAATTTTCTCTATATTTTAATAATGGCGTATAACTGTACGTACAAGAAGCATATATTTTATTATTCATAGTTTTATTTGAAAAGAACAATAACTTTATATAGTTTAAGAAACAATACACTTCGTAAGCCTCAGCTGCGGTAACTAGCCGATGATCAGTCAGTGACCCATTTGCTGAAGCTCTAATACCACACTCGAGAACATCATCCCCATTGACTTTGTCGATACCATTAATATTGGTATCCGTGTACGTAACAAAATCACTTTCGCAGCATGTATCTTGTACACAGTCTCTAGTGTACGTACATTGGTACAAACCATGTTGACACGTACGTGTTGGAGTCACGGTTGGTGTACTGTCACCCAAATGAGAAAAGTTATCTCCGCTAGGTACACGATGACTTGTGTACGTACACTCTGCCAATAGACGACTGAATTCCCCTGGATGTTGAACCGTTTGTTTAGTGAGAATGACGTCCTCCTCAACATTCCCTATTCCATATTCTTCAACAATTACATCGTTCCACTTGTTGTAATCGTAATCTTCGCCACTGCCTTCACTATAGTCTATAGTAGGATCGAGGGTACTTCCCCCCATAGATCCATCATCACCTTGATAATCATCATACCCAGCACCATCTTTGTTGTCCTCCTCCTCTTCTTCATCCTCATCTGTTTTATCGTCTTCAATGTCGTCTTGCTCATCTACGGCCTCATTATTTCCATCTACATTTGAAGCCGCTACGATGGGATTTGGTGTCATTGCACTCCCACACACACGGTAACTCTCACCATCGTCACCATCGGTCCTAGGGACAGTATTCCCGAGTTTCTTGACGGTTGTAATGAAAGAGACAAACAAGGTGACACTAGGATCCCTACCACGAATCAAAAAGAAGGTATCCAGGCTCATTTGATTGTCAATGTAGACAGGAGGGCGTTTACTTTCTATCATCACTGACATCTTTCCCGGCATCCAGTAACTAATTATTGGATTGCGTTCGGTGGACTTCAAACTGAAAACCTCGCATAATGTACGTACAAATTCCGTGTACGTCATGTTTTCCTTAACACGTACACAACGACCAAACCAGCCTTCCTATGGTTCAAATTTTCATTCTTCTTCTTTGCATCTCCACTCACCCACCATAGTAAATACGGGAATATCCATTACCTACTTGCATCATAAATTCAGTAGAACCCCATTAAATGCAAATGAAAGCATGATTATATCTACAAAAAACAAAAAGAATTCTCAACTACACACTTATATACATAAATCTATCCTCATTCAGCATTTTCAACTAAAAAAATTGGAAATAAAAATATTCTGGGTTTTTATATAAAAACAATGTTGATTTCGAACACAATCAAGACCCTAGTGTGTTATAACAAAAAACTTCTTAACCAATTTCATTACTTACAAGATCAATGCTTGTCTTGGCTCCAAACTTTGTAAATCAAGAAGATCAAAACTTCTCCAGCATCACATTCATTCAGAATAATTTGTTTGTTTGATTGATTATGTTTATCTCTTACAACTCCTTCAGCAAATAGCTCAGCTAGTCCATCAACATGTTTGATGTCCGCATCATACGACCTCTCCAAACAGTTACATCCTAAAAATGCCTAAATCACATAAGTCTTATACTATGTACGTACACAAAAATATTTATTGGAGCGTACATGGTACAACATTAATTTAATTTTTTGACATCAAAATTAAGTTATTATGTCAGTTATTTGTATGACTGTATTTTTTTCATATGTTGTTCATACATGATTTGAATGTTTTGTTTTTATAATCAAAAAATATTTGAAACGTAAATATACAAATTATTTAGATATTTACGTACATATATACACACACATTACTACCGTGTACGTACACATTATTACCGTGTACGTATATATTATTACCGTTACGCACATATGTGTATATGATATTGCTAATCGTGAATAGTCTTCGATAATAATAAATAAAATATTATTTAAAATAGAAATAAAAATATGAAAATGGGTCTAATAGAAAAAAAAGAATTTTAACTAAAAATATAAAAACAATAAATATTTATAAAATGGAAAAGCGAATCATCTACTGACAAGTGTTTAAGATTTTCAAACTACACACGCCTCTGTGTCACGTTAAAACATACTATTCCTCAATGTTTTTCTTTAGTTGTGAGGTTTGTTTCTACTGCTTCTCGTATTTGACATATGATTATGTAAATTGCGTAACAGAGCTGGAGTTTTGTGAGTCTCATTAGAGTCAATTTGTGTGTTGATCATAGTTGATTTCAATTATTTACTGAAAACAAATTATTAATATTTTTTTAATTGAGTTCGTAGAAAACTTGTATGAAATTGGTAAGATATTTTTGGTAGAAATATGTCCTTATTTGAGTTTTTTCTATTTACGTGTATGTAGTTTACGGTATACACAGTATTGATTATAAAATGGATATGTACTTCAGTTATATCATGTACTATTGTGGAGACGGTGTACGTAATATTTATAGAGTTTGTATTTTAGTTTTTCGACTTCAAAATACGCTAATATAAACTAGATTTACAAAATCAATAAATAAATTAAATGTAAAACAACAAAAGATTATAAGAAAATTGTGAACAGTCAATCGCATAACTGAACCGCATAACTGAACCGTGTACAGTGTACGTAACTGAACCGTACAGTGAACAGTACATCGCATAACTGAACTGCATAACTAAACTGGAACAGTGTACATAACTGAACCGCATAACTGAACCGTACAGTGAACAGTACATCGGTACGCTTGCAGGGGTAAAATGGTCAGATTTTGGCTAAATTGTCAAAACTTGAAAGCCCATTCTCACTTTGCCAAAACATGAAATTAAAACTTGGTCAACTGCCATAACATGCAATTTACCCTAAATTGTACGAGTTCAAACATGCTTTAACCTTACGAAGTTATCAAGTATGTGGAACGAAAAAGACTAATGTACTTGGTTGATAGATGTTGTAAAATAAAAATGTTATAAATGTCTCTATTTAGAACTAAGAAAGTTGAAACGATTATCTCTAAGTACTAAAAAATGGTGCAAGCTTTGTTCTTAGAACTTAAAAAATTAACAGGTTTTTTCAGATAGAAGAAACCAAAAGCATATTATATTGGATCAAATCATTTTTCACTCTCTATCGTCGATCGACTCATTCATAAACTTGAATTTTGTTTTCTTCTTCTTTTGGAGGTCTCTTAGCCCTCAGCTGAAATAATTTGATCTAAATTAATAAGCTCTAATTAGTTGTCCCAAGTTTTTTTTTTTTTTAACAAACCCTAATTTAATACGTGTGTCACTATTACTTATTTTCAACCTTTAGTTTCTAGGTTCTTTTTGCATGACGACTAGTTACGTTCACGTTATTTAACGATGCAAGATACATGCATTTTGCGTTACGGGATGCAATGCGAAACCCAAACCTAATAAATACTAAAAACAAGACCTCTAAGAGAAATATAAAAAACAACCAAATTCCGGACATGAAGATCGTGACATTGGTACTCGTCGTCTTCGTCATACTTTCGATATCATTCCCGGCTGCCATCGTCAAAGCCGCAGACACGGGAGATACAGGAGACACGGGAGATACAGGAAATGTGGGAGTGACATGTGACGCAAGGCAGCTTCAGCCTTGCCTTGCCGCGATTACGGGAGGAGGACAGCCTTCGGGTGCATGTTGTGCTAAGCTTACAGAGCAACAGTCATGCCTTTGTGGTTTCGCTAAGAACCCTGCGTTTGCACAGTACATTAGCTCTCCAAACGCTCGCAAAGTCCTCGTTACTTGTGGTGTTGCTTATCCTACTTGTTGAAATATACACTACTAGAGATTTTATAAATAAATAATTGAAATGAAATAAATTACATTATATCAAACGTTTTATGAAACAGTTTAACCGTTTGTGTTAATGTACTGGCTTACATGGTTAAATAAAGTTTATTTTCTTTTTTTATTTTTATATATTTAATGGAGAAACGGATAACCAAATGCCAAAACACTCCAATAGATAAAATTGAAATATGTGGAATAAACTAATGTTAGCCGAATCTTTGAGAAAAATGGATGATGCCTTTTGACAGATATTTGGAATATCTAAAATGTATGAATTACTAAGCTCATACATCTGCATACAATCGATTTTTTTTTTTCATTTATATTTTGTTTGATTACAAAAATTTCAATCGATTGTACAAATCTTCAAAAGTTAGTATATGGTTGTATGTAGTTTGAATATTTTGCGTAATACAACTGTAGAAAATAAAAGTCATAACATTGAATATTATAAACATCAAAAAAATAATCGACAAAACAAATTACGGCATGCACATAAATCTATGCTAGAACCACATATACCATAGCTTACAAGAAAACCGCTATGGTAGAAGACCGTTCCATACCATATAACAAAAACGCTATAATATAGGTGACATCTAAGATGACTGTCGATAGCACATCGTTTATAAAATTGCTTTATCTACGTACGTAGATGTCGGATTCACACACTTAAATATTTTATATTATTTATGGGTCAAAACTCTCAAAATCAAAAGTACAAGACAATAACGTATAGAAAATAATGTGAATGTTAGTAAAAACGTAGAAAAAAAAAATAGTATTGTATTGATGTATAGCGTAGAACTTGATGCCCCAAAAAATAGTAAATTTTTACAAATATCTATACTCGAGCGTCGAGCTGTCTACGCACCCGAAATGAGATCAAGCCTAGATGTAGTTCGATTACAAATCGAGAAATCGTCAAAAGTTGTTTTCAAAAAAGGATAATTTTTTTCATAGACTCAGTAGATGATATTTGCAATAAAATAGTGATCACTTGTCATACCATGTAGCACTCTTAGAGTTTTGGCAAAATCATCAAGATAAAAACATTTAATATGAATAAAACTGAATTAAAATAGCTTTAGTTTTTATTAACCTTACATAATGTTTAACAATACATTGATTTAGCATAATTGTATTATTCCTAAGAAAACTTTGCAATCACAAAATCATTCATCAAACCATGTATTCTATGTATACACACAACTACCATAACTTGGATCAGCAGTAACGACTTGACCAGTACCACTAAAATTACACGCCTCTTCAGTGCTCCCATGATTCTGGTAGAAATCATTCATCACAAATGATGCATGGCTAAGAACAGTATCTGGATCAAAGCAAACTCCACCGGGATTGATTTTTGCACAGTCAACTTTTCCTTCGCTACATGCATAATCAATATTAGCTTGTAGTTGTGTAGGTGCTGCGGATGTATTTGCCACACACCATGTCTTGGCTGAGACATGAAGGGGGTGGATTACAACAAGAGAGAAAAGAAAGATTAGTGTCAACTGCGGAAACATTGTGGTGTTTTACTTGTGAATGATAATTCAAATGATCTTATAGTATATGTAATATGATAATAATGTGGTGTTTTGCTTGTGAATGATAATAACTCAAAAGAGATTTGCACTATATATAATATGATAAATTTTCTTCTGAAAGTAACTTATTTCCATAATATTTTTGATTTTATTTTATAAATCTTTGACCAATTTATGAAAATTATATTTTTGGTGGAATTGAAGACTAATTGACTAATAAAGTAAATGAAATATTGGAATATGAATATGTTATTCAACATATAATATTAATATTTATAAACTATTACCTTATCTTATAAATTATTTAAATAAAATATTATGAGTTTTTAAGCTAACAATTGTTACCATAAATATGATGTTTTTTTTTTTTTTTTGTCATCCGCAATTAATTAGAACTCAAAAGAGCCATTTCTGAGGAATGTTGTTACATAGGTGATATGATGCGGTTCTGTACGAACATTTCGTGCCAGATTATCCGCCTTAACATTAGCCCTACGAGAAATTAAAGATAAAGAAAAAGATGAAAACTCCTCCTTGTCACTCTGAAATTCCTCCAAATACACTGAAAATGCCGGCCATTCGGTTGGAGAAGACACTATCTTCACCATGTCTGAACAGACTGTAAAGAACGCTACCTCTTGATTATCTGCACCAATCATACACTTCATCGCCCAGAGAAGGGCCTCGACTTCGGCATGTAGTGGAGATAGACTTCTACGGAGGTTCGCAGCTCCCATGGTTGGCGGCTCTCTATTTGACGATGTACAGAACCAGCCTGTACCGGAGAACTTATCACTTTCTTTCCATGATCCATCCACAAAACAACGGTATCCCGAATACTCCATAAATACGATGTTATTTAATTAAAATATGACACATATTTTTATTCTTTTTTGTATAAGAAATTATTTTTAGCCTTCGTTGCCTCTTTGGCCATTGGCCGTGGGCTTCTACAGCCATGACGTTTGTTTGAATATTGTGTGCTTTTTTAAGTTTAAAGTTGTTATTCTTTTGCCTTAAGAGTGGTATGAGTTTAGGGTCCGTTTATATTTTAGAATTTTGAAAGCATACATAGACAAATTTGTATATATTCTAGTGTGGCTAGTCTTTGAGTTGCTATTCTCTGTTAGATTTTGCCGAAATTAGAAACCGATAAAGATATATCTAGATCTTCGAAATTTTTTTTTTTTTTTTTTTTTTTTTTTTTTTTTAAGGATTTTATTCAGTATGGATCTAGAGTTTCGCGACTATTGATTTTCTTGTAGGGTTTGCTTCTCTCTTTCACCCGAGATATTCTTGGCCCTCTCAGCCTCAAACCATCCACTGTAATTTTGGTTTTGAACCAGTTTTTGATGTACTATTTTTAGGTTTCTTCCACTCGAATCAGCTCTCAAATTTGGGCAAGACTTGTTCTGTTTCTAGCTTTTCCTACCGAATCAAAGTCACTTAGCTCGACATCACCAGCACATCCTCTTTCGGCAAGCCTAATAATCCTCTACAGAGGTTTCACTGTTATGTCGACCATTGGATGCTCAAGTTAAGGAAACCCAAATTTATTCTCCATTGTTGTCAGATTCTCTAGCGACATTAGAAAAATTTCCATTTCACACCCCTCTTCAGTGCACCCGTGCAACTGGTAGTAATCATTCATCACAAATGATTCATGGCTAGTAGGATTATTTAGTTCAAAGCAAGTTCCACCAGAATTATTACACAATCAAATAATTTTGGTCTTGAAGCGGTTTTATACAGTCTATTTTTAGGTTATTTTCACTCAAATAATCTCTCAAATTTGGGCGAGACCAGATCAGTTTTTGGCTCTTTCCATCAGAATCAGATCAAATTTACTTAGCTCGACATCACCATCACATCTTCTTCCGACAGTCCTAGTATTCTTTTACAGAAGTTTCATAATCATGTCGACCATTGGATGCTCAAGATTTTCATGTGGATCGGTTAATTCGGTTATTCGGTTAAATGAGTTTCTTAAAAATTTTGGTTCAGTTCACTTATCGATTAACTCAAAATTTTCAAATTAAACTAAAATTAACCGAAATATTTGGTTTTTAGAAAATATTTTGGGGTTTTACCGTTTTAGTGTCCCAAACAATTTTTTTTTTTGCATATTAAATGCTATGGCGGTGAGTGGCAGACTCCCGAGCCACATCGAAGAAGAAAGTTTCAGATTCCTCTACGTCTCCTCCATTCCTCCATAGAAGAAGAAGAATAAGTATTAGAAGACGAATGAGAAGAAGAAGTAATAAGAGTAGTAGATTAGATTTAGATTTTAGAACTAGGTTATAACCCATAACCAAATAACCGATTGGTTCGCCCCGAACCGGACAGAAAAAAACAGGTAACCGAAACTAAATTTAAATGTTGTCGAGGCGATTTAAGACTAGTTGACAAAGGAAGTCAATGAAAAGTATGGAATAATTATAGTTTAGACTATTTTCCAACTTTGGCATCAAGCCAAATAAAAGCTCAAACTAAAGTTCGATATCTATTTTACCCTGAAACAAAAGCTCAGTATGTATACTATGTAAATCTCCCCGAATTAATAGTTCCAGATCTATTAACTCTCAAATCTGAGTTTTGTCGGTTTACTGTTTACTTACCCCATTGTTAAAGAAACTAAACCCATTTAAACAAAAAATAATCACATTTCTCTAATATATCTCTCTCTTCATCTATTAAGTGTTTAAGTGTGAGGTGAGGAACGGGGAAGGAAGAATCGGATCTAAACAAACAGACGTAAGCATATTATCAAATTGATCTGACACGTCCCTAGATTAATTAAGTGTTTTCTTTTATATAACAGCCAAAACTGAAGTGTTATAACAAAAATAATTAAAATTTAAATCCATCTTGTTGGCTTAAAGTCTTAAATTAATTGTGGATTGTGGCAGTTCCAAAACTACACAACATACTCCACAACGATTAATTGTGGGTTTTTTTGGAGTGACAGAGATGAAGAGAGAGAGATTAGAGAAATTTGGTATCTTTGGTTTAATTGGGTTTAGTTTCTTTAATAATCGGTTAAATAAACATAAAACCGATAAAACCCAGATTTGTGGGTTAATAGATCTTGAACTATTAATTCGGGAGATTCAGATATTGAACTTTTGTTTCGGGAGTGAAATAGATATATAACTTTTTCGAAGATAAATAGTTCGGGTCATAATTTGAGTTCCATCTGGCTTGGTGAGAAAAGTTCTCGTTGGAAAATAGTGATGACTTGTGATACCATGTTAGCACTCTAAGAGTTTTTTCACAAATTGTATTCATGTTAACATAATGACTTTGTTGTATGAGAGAATCACAACAAATGTTGATTATAATGACAAAATCATCAAGATAAAAACACTTAATACAACCAAAAATGAATGATAAATAACTTTAGTTTTTATTAACCTTACAAAATGTTTAAAAATACTTTTGATTCCACATAATTGTATTATTCGTTAGAAAACTTTCCAATCACAAAATCATACGTCAAACCACGTCATACCTACAACGACGATAACTTGGATCACCACTAATAATTTGACCAGTATGATTGAAATCACATGCCTCTTCAGTGCTTCCGTGACTCCGATAGTAATCGTTCATCACAAATGATGCATGGCTAGTAGGAGTATTTGGTTCATAGCATACGCCACCAGGATTGATTTTTGCACAGTCGACTTGGCCTTCGTTACATGCCCAATCAATATTAGCTTGTAGTTGTGTATCTGTCGTTTTCATATCCGTACTGTCTTCGCTGTGGATTTTCATACCTGAACAATTTTGTAGGGTATTTTACAACCTAAACTTTAATAAAATTTGAATCTCATACCCTATACTTGATACAACGGGCAAAAATCGGAGTCAATCTAACGGGTGTTAGTCAACTCCGTTACGGTGCGTATCGAAACGACGTCGTTTTGATATGTGTTCTCAAAGTTTTAATTTTTTTTGCAAAACTGGGGACTCGAACCCGCGAGCCGTACTCACATGGGAAGCACCGAATACCAACTGATCCCACAACATTCATCGAGTATTCCTCAATCTTTTTAACGTATAAACCCAAAAAGTTGTGCGAAGCCGTAGTCACATGGTAAAACTTTGTTCATGCCTAATTTCAGAGAAGAAGAAGAAGAAATGAGAAAACGATTTCTCAATTCGTAACTCTAGTATTCATAATTTCTTCCCAATTTAAAACGATTGACTACGGCTCGCGGGTTCATTGAACGTTGTGGGATCTAAGGAAAAATCACACGGTGGTGGAGCCAATCACAACGTTCTGGGAATAGCAAGTGCAGATCTGATTTTGCCAAAGCCATCGTTCATCGCTAACGCTCCCGTATTTTGAATGAGGAGATGACGGTGGAGCCAAATCGAAGGTGGAGACGACGACGGAGACGATGGCTGAGCCGAATCAAAGGTGGAGAGAGATCTAAAGGCAAAGAAGGGAGAGATGGAGGAGATGAAGCAGATCTTCGTCGGATGTGGAGAGTTTCCATGATATGTTAATATGTTTGGTGAAGACAAGTTGTGGATTCGGATCGCCGGAAGAAAGAGAGACGGCGGTGGCGAAAACGGCGGTTGCGTCAACGGCGGTGGCGGCAACGGCGGAGGTTGATTGTGATCGGCGGTAGCACGGAGCCAAGAAAGAAGACGAAGAAAGAATTAAAGAAAGAGAGATCTATTTTGATATATTAATTACTTAATTGTTAAATTTATGAAATTGTTATTATTTTGGGAATTTTTAGTTAAGTTTCATTAAATTTGATTATTTGATCTAAACCTTTTTTTTATATTTTAAATATTATTATTTCACATCAATTATATTTTTTGTTTTAATAAATTTTAAACACATTATATTATTTTCTTAAATAATTTTAATTTTGTTTTATTTTTTATAAATTTATTATGTTATCTCGCAAATCCGTAGCAATAATTGCGAGGGATTTACAAGATAGATTTTGTGAGGGATATGTTACAGAAATTTTTCATTGCAAAATTTGCGAGGGACTTACAACGTTTACCGATTTGCGAGACGCGAATTGCGAGGAACTGACGTTCATCGCAAATTCCTTGCGATTGTCGATTTGCGAGGGATTAGCTAGAAATTCTTCCCTCGCAAAACGCGTGTTTTCTTGTAGTGTTTGGACAAGACCTGCTCAGTTTCTGGCTCCTCCTACTAGATCAAAGTCACTTAGCTCGACCTCACTAGCACATCCTCTTTTGACAATCCTAATAAACTCTCTACATAAGTTTATGTCATGTCAACCATTGGATGCTCCAGAGTTTCATTCCAAAGTCTTGTTTTATCTCCAAAGGAGGTAAGAAAACAGAATTTTCCATAGATAGTTTTTAAAAAGTATTTTTTTGAAAAAAAAAATTTCTCTCTAGAATTTTTATTAATAAGGAACAAAGGGAGTAATAATTTATTGACATACTAGTGCGTTATATTATCAATAATATTTTCTTATTATATTTGTATTACTTGTAATTTATAATATAAAAATGTTATTTGATCTAGGAAATTTAGTTATTGTTCCTTGAATATTGTAATTTCTCATATCTTGAATTTCATTTTTTTGGAATTAGAAACTGAGATCGTTTGTCCAAACCAATAGAATCTGAGAGCTTATGTAGAATTTTGTTACCTTACCAAAAAAAATATTTTTAGGATAATTTTATTAATAAACTTACTAAATGATGATGTTTGCAATAAAACAGTGATGACTAGTTAGTTGTATGAGAATCTTAAAAAATGTTGAATATAGTTCCAAATTCATCAAGATAAAAACACTTAATATGAATAAAACTGAATGAAAACCAGCTTTAGTTTTTATTAACCTTACATAATGTTTAACAATACTTTTGATTAAGCATAATTGTATTATTCCTAATAAAAATTTGCAATCACAAAATCATTCATCAAACCGTATATTCTACGTATACGCACAACCACCATAACTTGGATCAACACTAACGATTTGACCAGTACCACTAAAACTACACGCCTCTTCAGTGCTCCCGTGAGTCTGGTAGTAATCATTCATCACAACTGATGCATGGTTAATAACAGTATTTGGATCAAAGCAAGGTCCACCAGGATTGATGATTACACAATCAATGTTTCCTACACTACATGCCCAATCAATATTAGCTTGTAGTTGTGTAGCTGCCGCCGATGGGTTTGCCACACACCATGTCTTGGCCGAGACATGAAGGGGGTGGATTACAACGAGAGACTAGGATTTAACCCGCGGTATCCCGCGGGCGTAGATTTTGTGCGGTTTTCTTATTAAGTAGTTGATTATGTTTTATATACATAATTTATAAAATTGGTTTTTAAATTAAATCATTTTTAACTAATAAGTGGTATTTTAATTGGTTGGTTGTTATTTAATACTTAGAAGAATGTGATTTAATATATTTAAATAGGTGTATTAATTATAAAATGGGTTTGTAATGTTAATATAAGTAAAAGTAGATATTAAAATGTGAAATAGTAAAAGTGGTGTAATTGTTTTTGTGATTATAAGTGTTCTTTTACTATATAGTTTTGAAGAGAATTTGTTTTTAGCATAACAAAGATTCTAACATTTATAAAAATTTTTTAAAAAATTGAAGATAAAGTAAACAAATAAAATTAAAATTATGTTTTTAAAAAAATTAAAGACACATAAGTTGTGTATTTAAATAAATAAAAAAAACAAAAAAAAACAAAAAAAAAAACATATGAGAACGATGATTCTCGTTCTCCACCGAAAGTTAACACCCATTGACATGCTTAAGCTTTACCGATGATACCGAAGAAGCTGATAATCAGATCATAAGCTCACATCTCTGCGCCAATTCTTCTTAATTTGTAAGCTTCATTCTAATTCAATTGAATTGTTTCAAGATAATTTAGATTCTGTGATCAATTACCTTTTTCAGATTTCATATAGGATTCGGATAAAGCACTTGAGATGATGAATTTGTTTCTGTTAGAAATCTGGGAGAGGGGATCAGTGAAGAACAGAGGATGAATGAAACCATTTGTAGATCAAATTTTGCAAATCGACAACACTTAAAGCAATAATCATTTCTATAAGGTTAGTTTTGGATCTGTTTTTTCAGTTGTAGACACAAATTGAAGTTGTTGTTTGTCTCAATCGGAGTTATAATTGAACTAAGGTTTCTTGATTTTGTTGTCTAGAAATGAACTCTTAAACTTACACTACTGTAGTTGCAGAGAGTCTGATTATGTTTGGATTAAAATGACGATGGAAAGGAACTTGCTGTTCTAAAAAACAATACAAAACATCTACAAAGTTAAATATTAAGATGAAGGATTCAACTTAAAAACATAAAGAACCAATAGGAAAAAAAACAAATGAAAAAACTTATAAAATTAAGAAAAAGTTTTTAGAAAAATATCAAACCAACATAATAAGAACACTGTTCTATGTTTTCCAGTGATTAAAGAAACATTTAAAGAACCATTAAACATTAGATATGAACTGTAAGAAAAACCAATATAAAAACCAATAAAACCAAATAACATTCCAAATTTTAGAAAACAGAAACAAATGTGGAAACTGCTAACATAAACCACTTATTGAAAACACAAATCCAAAAAGAAAAAACATTGTTGGATGTCAACTACTTCATATTCTTGTTCTTCTGCTTAACATCAGAACCCTTGAGCTTGTCCAAATTGACTTTGTCTTCATCAGTGTTCTCTTCATGCTGCTTCACAGCAACACACTCGAGCTTGACTCCATCGACTTTATCTTCATTAGTCTTCACACCCTTCTCTTGCTTTATCTTCACAACGTTGATTGACTCAAGACAAAGTTTCTTAGTTGTAGAAGAATTATCAGCTGGTGACAGAGAACTGTCACTACTCCTCTTAGAAGATGGAGTAGTAGTCTCTGAAGGCTCTCCAGAGTAGGTAAGCAAAAGGCTCCCCTGAGTCTAAACATAATAAGATTAGGATTATTGATATATCGAATTCTTCTCAAATCATAGGGGGTAGGACCTCAGACAATATTTAGAATATTCCATACCTGATCAATTGAATCATCTGGTAGATCTTCCTCTCCAACACAATCATTAGCAAGAACTCTGGATACCTTATAAGTATCCAGTCCATTCCACACATTTTCATTCTCAACACAGACCAGATACTGGTATGTCTTACCAGTCAAATGTCTGATCGCATCAGGTAGGTTCTCTGGGTCCTCAAACTCATCGAAAGATCCATCAAGGAGACTGTTTGCTGGACAGCCAACAATCTCAGTAGCCATACTATCAAAAAGCATCAGCTTCATCTCACCAGTTGAATCCATTACTTTAACATGTAGCTTGTACCTGTTGAGTTCATCGTTACAATTAGACATTTCAGTAACAAATAAATCATTAATATATAAGTAGATTATGAACCATACCTTGCAACCACATTGCAAACAGGTGATCGGCAAGAGTCACACCAGAATTGTGGCTTGAGAGAAGTTGTGACAACCTTAGACACTTTCTTATTGCACTTCCTACAGGCAATATAATACCACGACCAATCTCTGTCAATATCATATATTGTACAGAGCACCTTAACCCTCCCAGTCTGAAAATAGGAACATTTAAAATTTGGTTAGAATCAACTATGCAATCAAATTAGAATGTAAAAGAAAAAAGGAACTATTACATCAAACATCTCAGCGACTTCTTTGATGGTCTTCTTAGGAAACTGAAGATAGAAATCCCCTGTAGGCAGCTCGATCATTTCCTGCTTTGGTTTAGACTCAAGAAGAGTAAGAGCAAGCCCATCTTTTGGTAAACTTTCTTTGAAGGCACCAATCTCAGGGATGTCTGGATTGATCAAGATCTGAGATGTATTGAAAGCATTGGAGATACTCCTTACATCTAGAAAGCAAAACATAAAGAAAGTGTCATCAGCTCAATTTTTAAAAGATTTAAAAAAACTATAAGTATGATATTAATACCAAAACAAAATACCTTTGTAAGTCTTGATCTTAGCATATCTCACCAAACATATGACCATCTCACCAGCAGAAGCTTCACAGGCAGTGAAAACTTGTTCTGCAAATGAACCCCATAGAGTACAGGGTAGCCTTTCATCCCTAAATATTGTAATAGCAATATTAGATTCAAAAATAAGACTCTTTAATTTTAATGCAGACAGAACTAATGAATGAAACTTACGTATGATCCCTCAGTTCAAAATCAATCTTCTTAGTAGGTTTATTTTGCACGTCGATAGTCTCCATTTCACCAACATTAACGATTTGACCGACAACATCTTGAACCAAAAGAGAATAACAAAACGTAAATATATATTGCATAAAGGATTAGATTTGAATGAAAATATAGCTCATATGAAAATGTACCTATCAAGTAGTTCTGGTTGAGACCACCAGTTAAAACATCATTGAAAGGAGTCAATGACAGGTAATAAGAATCAGACAATGGGTCCATCCTCAAAACTCTTGTTTGGGCCATGAATCCCATTTTGTAACGATGATCAGTTGCTTTGAACTGACCAGTTGCATAAGTCAATCCAAAGTTTTCAATAGCCTTCCACTCTCCTGGAACCATGAGCTTCTCAAAACGGTTGAGATGCTCTCTCTTCACAGACGCATGGATCTTCTTGCCCTACCATAGAAATAGAAGTATATTAGTATATCATTAGACAACTTACTTTAATATATTGAACTCATATAGACATGACAAAGAATTCTTACTTTGACATCAGACAGAACCATGTCGAAAGTCTCACCAAACTTTGTGGTAAATGTCTTCCAGGTATGAAGGACACGGACCTGAACTCTCCAAGTGGTTTTGTATGGTTTGATGTCATCGAGGTAAGCAATTGCTTGAGTCATTTGTGATATCTAAATAAGAAGGATGCTAAGGTTAGAGGAATTTGAGTGATGGATTGGAAATGAGAATGACGTTGATATTTATAGCATTCTAGGATGCTAGGGTTTTTGGCTCCAATACTTTTAAAATCTAGGAGAATATCTTGGAGACAAAGCATAAAATCAAAGATACTATTAACAAAATATATTCGAATTTGGAATAGAATTGAATGATTGGCTATATTTAGATAAATGATGAATATTGTAGAGTTGGTTATGGTTAGGATTATATTTATGAGAGATAGTAATTACGATTTTTTTGGGATTAGGCAATATATGATCGAATTTGCAGTTATTATGAGAGATAATTACATTGAATTTGCAGTTATTATGATCGAATATGCTCATATTTAGATACCAAAAATGAACTAAATTTACAAAATAATTTGAACGGCTTAGATTGACTTATGTGGATGCTAAACCCGATTAAGAACTTGACTATGTGATTAAGAGTTAATTACTCCTAACCCACCCGAGTATTAACACGCGGATCTCTTAAAGTTTAATGAAACTTTATGACCAAAATGCCCTTGTCGATTTTGATTAACAAAGAACAAAATCCAAAATTGAAATTGAAATTGAGGCTAAATTTGACTATTTTTCAATTTGTACTTCCCTTTTAATAATAAGGGGATAGAAGGAATATTAGTGTTAATTGCGAAAACATTGTGGTGTTTTGCTTGTGAATGATAACACAAATGAGATTGCAATATAAATAATATGATAAAATTTCTTTTGGAAGTAATTTATTTTCCATACTATTTTTATTTTATTTTATAAATCTTTGACCAGTTTATGAAAGTTTGTGTTGGGATTTAAGACTTATTGACTAATGAAATGTTAATATGTTATTCAACATATAATTTTATAGTTTATAAACTCTTACCTTATATTATAAATTACATATCTAAAATATTATGAGTTTTTAAGCTAGAAATTTTATCATAAATATTTTAACACTTGAGAAATTTTTTTTTAACTTTTTCTAGTTCATTTTTTATGTTTCACCTTTGACTTGCCTATGTAGCGGATGGTCGTGGTCTTCCACAGACATGGTGTCGGTCCCAATTTTGTGTACATTTTTAATGCTATAGCCTAAAACATGATCATAATGCTAATTTTAGCATTAATAAGTACATGTGAATAGAAAGTTTCAAACAACAATTAAATCATCGAATCTTAAAATCCCCTACTTAGAATCCTAAAATCCAATTAGAAAACTATTCATACATATATAAGAGACAACATAAATCAATGAAGAAAACGTAATTGTATTGTAATAAAATTAAGAAAAGGGAGAAATCTTCTCCAATTGTCAAAAAGAAGAATTCCTTTGCGCAAAGATGAATACCGAACAAAGAACAACTTTTAGGACTTAAAAGTATGAAAGAGAGTAACGAGTTAGGTCGGATCTGGAGTGAATCGGGTCGAATCTAGATTTAAAATATACTCTAAGCCTAAACTCTGAAACTGCTAAATCGGACATCTCTTGAATGCACCATTAAATTTTGTTCAAATCCCTTGAAAATGAAAGCTAACATCGTTATCTTTTTTGTGACGAAATACAAAAGTGCTAATGGTTGAAAATCGAAATCCTCCATCTGAGTCAAAACTTCTGATGCTTTGACATGATCATGCATCTCCTAATGTGTGTTTACATACCAAAATTGCTTGTTTTCCTCTGAACCAACCTAAAACTTATAGGAACTCGAGAAAGGACTAAAAGTCTCTAATAACACTTTGACTGAACAAAATATATGAAATAAAAAAATAAAACAAATCTCAAAACCAATAAAAATATGATATATCAATATGGCATTTTAATTTGATTTGATGTCGGTGTATATATTGTGGTGTTGCTAGTCTTTGAGTTATGTTTCTCTGCTGGTGTTTGCTAATTAGATGCTTGTATGGATATGTCTAGATCTTCGGATTTTATTCAGTATGGATCTAAAGTTTTGGGACAATTGATTTTTAAAGTTTTTTCTTCTCTCATTCCTAATAGATTTTTGCCTGTTCAACCTTAAATTATCCACTAAATTTTGGGTTTTGAGCCAGTTTTACACGGCTTAAGTTTAGGTTTCATCCACTCAAATCATCCCTCAAATCAGGGCGAGATCTGTTAAGTTTCAGGCTCCTCCTACCGGATCAAAATCACTTAGCTCGACATCATCATGACATCTTTGTCTGATAGTCCTAACTAATAATCCTATACGAAGGTTTCATTGTCATGTCGACCATTGGATGCTCAAGATTTTTATATCCAAAGTCTTCGTTTATTACCAGAAGAGGTAAGAAAACCGAATTTTCTTCTCCGCTGTTATGAGATTTTCTAAGGATATTAGACAAAAATTCATTTTCAGATTTTTTGGTGAAAAGTATAAGTTCTAAATCTTGTAGTTAGATTATTAGTTTCTGTTTTTAGTTTGTTAAAAGTTTTTATTCTTTTTCGATTGGGTTGATGTCTCTGGAAATATCTTATTTTCTTATATGGCTTAGTCTCTGAAAATGTCTTTTCTTTTTCTACCCGCGTATGTAATTCCACCTCATTTTAATATAACCTTCTAGATGAACAAACAAAAAAAGAACATTTAGTTTTTTCTTCTTAACACTAAGGTGCTATCTAGAGAAATAATTTTCTAAATTATGTCGATTCAATTTTTCTGCAAAATATAAATGTTTCATCCAAATGAATTGAATTATTTTTACTCTACCAACTTAGCTCAATTCTTATTATTTATCTAGACCTTAAGTTTAACAGATATAGAATACTGTATCTTAAATAACTATACCATAAAAGATATAGTTCCACAAGACTACTCTCTGCGAAGATGTTTCTTAGGTGGCTGAAGGAAGTCTTACGTCTTTACTGATCGGAGGAAAATCATCCCAACAATCATAGGAAGAAAATCACATTCTGAAAATTTTAAAAAATCTGATAAGCTTCGATACTCAAATTATACTCAAATAGTATAACTTTAAAATAGTATGACACTGAAACTATACTAAAATAGTATGATTCGGATCGAGATGTTTAGATAAGAGTATCGTCAAATGAGATGTCTACATAAGAAAGTGGTACCAAAAACAAAATTGCACGTTTTATGATACTGAAACTATAGGAATAAACCCATATAAAAAAAGTTTTATATGATAAATTAGATATCGAAGTAGGAAAATTACATGTTTATCGAAAAGTCATCCGTTATGTAACTATCAAAAAGGTTGAAATTCACTCTTGTTCGCTAGAGTATATAAAAAAATCTTATTTTCTTAAATATTACGTTATTCATTGTCAAAAAGTACAAATTTCCTTTTATACTATGGAGTTCTTTTATTTTTATTTCTGAAAGTTCTCATAGTTCAAAAAATCCATTTTCTTTAGATCAACTTTCCTGAAACCACTAATTGCTACAAAATTTCTATTTAATTTATTCACCATTCGAAAAGCAAGATCATATTATATACTCGTCGCATAGGAAAGCATGTTGCTATATAATTTTACATATATCATAATATTAATTTAACTCAGCGTAGCTAGGAAGCAAGATCTTATTAAATTCATTGATTCTTGACTGATGCAAAATATTTCTAACAAATTATGATTCTTCTACCAACATCTTCACTCTTCAGTGAGTCATCTGTTTTTTTTTTCTTGAACTGAAGTACTCTTTACTAAATTTATGTAATATACCTCCCTTTCTTGGCGTTAGAAGTTGGAAGCTCTTAAGTCTCAAGAATTGACTATATATAGGTAGAAAAAAAAAACCAAAACAAAAAGACGAACATTTGATTATATAGCCAACAAGATAGAAAAGAATCGATAATTTTATCCAAAAAGAAAAGAATCAAAATCTTAGTCCCCTATTAATGACTCAATGACCCAACCCTCATCAATTGGATACCTTTAAAATGTTATTTAAAGGTATAGGAAATTTTAAACAATTGTATTTTTTATTTTGACCCTGAAATAAACGTGAGAAAAGTTTAATACAACAAGAGTGTTTTCATAATCATTCAATCAACATCAAAATAAATAGTTAACTGCAATTATTGTTCCCTCCTTTGCTATAAATTTACCTTCAGTTTTCTCTCCCACTCTCAACTCAAAATCCACACTAAAGCTTTTTGAATAACGAAGAGATCCCGTACATAAGTTTGTACATCCCCTCAGGTCGGGGATTAGATATTTTATATGATTTCCTCCAAAAATATTACTCGAACCGGCGATCTCTAGCTTTTGCATGAAAGTCTTTACAAGTTGAGCTATTGATACATGCACGTTTTATGATACTTAGGCTTTGAATGGTTAGTCCATATGATGCGGACTGGATACTACTCCAATTTTAGTCTGCTTTGCAGCATACTAGACAACCATTAAAAGCCTTAATAACTGAAATTGTAGGAGTAAACCCTTATAAAAAGGTTTTATTTGATAAATTAGATATTGAAGTAGAAAAATGCAGATTTTTGCAATTTTATATTTTACTTCCATAAAATGCAGATTAATCCTACGAAAACGGAAATAATACGCAATATAGTCTTAATACATATATTAGAAACGTTTTCACGGTAATATGCATTGGATTCTTCTCGAAAAAAGACTACATTGCGTATTATTTTTGACTTCGTACAAATTAATTTATATTTTTTGGAGATAGAGTATAAATCAGCAAAAATTGGCAAGTTAGATAGCTATTTTATTTTCACTAAACCCAAATATAAAAATTACATCCTTATTGAAAAGTCATCCGTTATGTAACTATCAAAAATGTTGAAATTCACTCTTGTTACCTAGACTATATAAAAATTGTTACGTTTTTCATTGTCTAAAAGTAGAAATAACCTTTTATATTATGGAGTTGATCAACTTTCCTAAAACCACTAATTATTACAAATTTCCTATTTAATTAATCCACCATTCGGAAAGCAAGATCGTATTATATACTCAGCCGCGCATAGGAAGCATGTTGCTATATATAATTTTACATATATTCACCATGTGAGAAAATATATATTATAACATTAATTTAACTCAGCGCAGGAAGCAAGATTTTATTAATTTAACTCAGCCAACAAGATGCAAAAGCGTCGTTAATCAGTTAATCTTATCCAAAAAGAAAAGAATCAATAATCTTAGTCCCCTAATGAGTCAATGACCCAACCCTCATCATTGGATACCTTTGAAAATGCCTTGAAAATGTTAATTTAAAGGTATATGAATTTTTTTAAAGCAATTGTATGTTTTCTATCTTGACCTTGAAATAAACGTGAGAAAAGTTCAATACAAACAAGAGTGTTTTCATAATCATTCAATCAACATCAACATAAATAGTTAACTGTACCCTCCTCCTCCGCTATAAATTTACCTTCAGTTTTCTCTCCCACTCACAACTCAAAACCCACACAATATCTTGTGTCTTAGTTCCTACACAACATAGAAGATGGGAAATCCTAGCGTGAATGATCTCTCTCAAATCCTCCCTCGTGTCCTTGTCGTCTCTAGACGCACTCTTCGCAAGAACAAATTTGTCGATTTCGTTGGTAATAATCATTTTGAAAGATCCTTAAAATGTTATATTTTTGTTCTTACATTTTCCCCTTGATTTTTCATATATTTAATTATATTTGATTGTTTTTCTTTAGGTGAGTACCATCTTGATCTTATAGTCGAGAACGGTGCTGTACCGGTGATTGTACCACGAGTGGCTGGTGTTCACAAGTTGCTAGAGAGCTTCAAGCCTATCCATGGAGTTCTCCTTTGTGAAGGAGAAGACATCGACCCTTCTCTATACGAGTCTGAAATATCGTCCCTTTCACTTCAAGAACTCGACGAGATTCGGAAAACACATGCAAGTGATACAGCTATCGACAAAGAAAAAGACTCTATTGAGTTTGCCCTCGCAAAGCTCTGCCTAGAACAGAACATTCCTTACTTGGGGATTTGTAGAGGTTCACAGGTAAAGTATCCTTCTATTAGATTTTATCTCTCCGTTGATTAGAGAACATAATTTAAAACTTTTTTTGTTTTTTACATAATTTAAAACTTGATTTAAAAAAAAAAAAAAAAAATTGGCCACTTTTTTTTTTTTTTTTTTTGGTTTAATGTTAAAATTGGCCACTTAAAGAATGTATAGTGGCCAAATAGAGTCACAGTGGGTAGGACTCGATCTTTGGCTTTGACTAATTGAGTGAGTTCTTAATTTATTGGAACACCATGGTTGATTAACGATGTTAATGAAACATGTAGGTTTTGAATGTTGCTTGTGGTGGAAGTCTTTATCAAGACTTGGAGAAAGAGGTCACGATCAATGTTTCTGAGGAACATAGAAGAAATCATATAGATTATGATGACTATGATGGTTATAGACATGAGGTGAAGATAGTAAAAAACAGCCCTTTGCATAAATGGTTCAAAGATTCTTTAGATGAAGAAAAGATGGAGATCTTGGTCAATAGTTATCACCACCAAGGGGTTAAAAGATTGGCGCAAAGATTCGTGCCAATGGCTTTTGCTCCTGATGGATTGATCGAAGGGTTTTATGATCCCGATATGTACAATCCTGAAGAGGGAAAGTTCCTAATGGGTTTACAGTTTCATCCAGAGAGAATGAGAAAGAATGGTAGCGATGAATTTGATTTCCCTGGTTGTCCTGTTGCTTATCAGGTTTGTGATTGAGTTCATTTTTTAAAATAACATGCATTATGCGAGTTTAAACATGGATGGTGACAGATCAACAACACTAACACATACCTCTAAACTATACTTGGTCTTAGGAATTTGCAAAAGCAGTGATTGCATGTCAAAAGAAGCTTGTTCCTAAGAAATTAGAACTCAATCAAGAAATGGAGAAAAAAAGAAAGATACTTGTCAGGAGCTTCTCGCTTGCGAGGTCTATGTACACAAGATCTTATTCGTTGAATAACCAATCCAGAGAATCAGAACTTGACGTTGGAGCTGAGTTTCTTGAGGTACATAACACCAAACTGTTTTATGTGCATTAAACATGATCTTGATCCATACTATTATTGCAAAGGCCAAAAAGATTAGGAGTCATATTTTGACCTTTCGTATATTGAATCGTTAATAATAAAAAGGTTTTTTTTTTGTCGGCAAAGGTTAATAACTTCTTTTTATTTTCCTTCTTTTTTTGAAATTAATAACTTTAGGGTGGACATTTGTTTTTTCATTTTGATATATTTATTGTTTGGTTGGTTTAGCTTCGGATTAGAAAAAATGAAAGACAGAAATAAACCATAATTATTATTATAATTAATTTATAGAGTATATTTTGCATAAACAGTTATAATTAAAATTATGAACTTAATATAAATTTTTCTATATGATTCGATAAAACTATGTTTGGCCTGTTCCATTTTCCGGCATAAGAATGATGTTAATGAATTTTTTTCTATATTACTATTTGGTTTGATTAACATAATAATGAATTATGATGACTTCCAAAGTCTATATAAGTTCGACTTAATGACCACACATTTTTGGTTTTTTTTTTTTTTTTATGTGGCTGCAGTCAAATACCGCTCTAAGTGTACAGCAAGAGATGAGGCTAAAGGAGATGGGAGCGACGATGAGGAACGGTGGATCATTTACGGAAAAGCTTAGACTTGATGAAGAGAAGCAGAGGAAGGCTATGAACATAATGAAGAACATGAACGTTGAGCGACTCTCTGAGCTCATGGCTTTCTACCACTTGATGGGGAAGATCTCTAGTGAGGTGTTGGAGAGAAAGCTACGTGCCTCAGTCAATGACCTCAATCTCACTTCTCAATGACGTCTCAAAATCGATATGATGATGATGATGTTGATGATGATGATGATGATGAATGTTTAAATTTGGCTTTTCAAATTTTTTCGTGTGTTTAAAGTTACTTTGTGCATGATTTATGTCAATAAGTATACGACTTGCAATGAAAGATTGGTTGATGACTCAATATTTGGTTGTTGCGTTTTATTTTAATATTTGTTTTATGTTTAGTGTATACATTCTCTATATCAACTTGTAGTGAAATTTTAAACGATAAAAATGTGTTCATTCTAATTTCTAAACATAAATGCCAAACACAAACGAATTATTTTGCAAGTCCCTCTTTTTTACATCTAAATGCAAATAGAAATGTAAACTTAGTTTTGAAACAATGGAAGCTAAGTGTAACTCAGGAGTCAGGACCAAAGAAGATGGCTATTGATGTGATGAAGTGGAATAAAGCATGATTCATAAAATGATTAACAAAATTAGTGGCAGACCCATGATTTTATTTTACCAAGGTCAAAATATAAATTTAAAAAATCGCCTTTAATATTAAAATAAAAAATCGACAAAAGGTTCGTGCAAAACAAAGAAACAACCTACTAAAGGTGTTTACTGGGATATACTCTATATGTTCCTTACTAATCCAATTTTTCTTAACTTTTCACATATTAAATACTGGTTATAAATGCATTTTTTTATTACCAATTTTCTATAACTCTAAACTAATAATAATAAATTATTTTTGTTGAATTTTACAATTCATAATCAATAACTGATAAAATTGCATAGAAAAATTTAAAAATATATCTTTTTGAACGAAATTTTTTTTTTTTTAGAAATTGGATTAATAAGGAACAAATAGAGTAATAGTTTATAAACATACTAGTGTGTTATATTATAAATAATATTTTCTGTTCATATTTGTATTACCTTTAATTTATAACATATAAATATTATTTGATTTTGGAAATTTAGTTATTGTTCCATAAAATAGTGTATTTTCTGAGATATTGAATTTCATTTTTTGGAATTAGAAAATGAGATTGTTTGACCAAACCTAAAGAAATTGAGAGCTTAGGTTAGTATTTTTTTTCCTACCAAAAAAAGTATTTTTAGGATAATTTTATTAATAAATTGACTAAATGATGATGTTTGCAATAAAATAGTAAGGACTTAGTTGTATGAGAGAATCACATGAAATATTGAATATAATGCCAAATTTATCCAGATAAAAACACTTCATATGACTAAAACTGAATGAAAAATAACATTACTTTTTCTTAACCTTACATAATGTTTAAAACTACTTTTTATTCGGCATAATTGTATTCTTCCTAAGAAAACTTTGCAATCACAAAATCATTCATCAAACCATGTATTCTATGTATACACACAACTACCATAACTTGGATCAACAGTAACGATTTGACCAGTACCACTAAAATTACACGCCTCTTCAGTGCTCCCATGATTCTGGTAGAAATCATTCATCACAAATGATGCATAGCTAAGAACAGTATCTGGATCAAAGCAAACTCCACCGGGATTGATTTTTACACAATCAACTTTTCCTTCGCTACATGCATAATCAATATTAGCTTGTAGTTGTGTAGGTGCTGCAGATGTATTTGCCACACACCATGTCTTGGCTGAGACATGAAGGGGGTGGATTACAACAAGAGAGAAAAGAAAGATTAGTGTCAATTGCGGAAACATTGTGGTGTTTTACTTGTGAATGATAATTCGAATGATCTTGTAGTATATATAATATGATAATAATGTGGTGTTTTGCTTGTGAATGATAATAACTCAAATGATATTGCATATATATAATTTCATACAAATATTCTGAAAGTAATTTATTTTCCATAATATTTTATTTTATTTCATAAATCTTTGACCGATTTATGAAAGTTTATGGTGGACTTTAAGATTTATTGACTTATGAAGTAAATGAAAAATAATGGAATATTAATATGTTATTCAACAAATAATATTAATAGTTTATTAAGTATTACCTTATATTATAAATTACTTAACTAAAATATTATGAGTTTTTAAGCTAGCAATTGTTATCATAAATACAATATTATTTTAATTAAAATATGACATATATATATATAATTTATTTTAATTTAATTTTTAGTGTACGCAATTGACTTGCCTATTTGCCAGATGGTTTTGGGCTTCCACTGGCATTATGTCAGTCCCAATTTTGCGTACTTATTTGAAATCAAACTTATAATCTAAAACAGGATTAAGCCAATTTTAGCATTAAGAACATGTGAATCAAATAACTTAAAAATAGAAAATTTCAAACAACAAATAGATCATCGAATCACAGATACTTCTACTTAGAATCCTAAAACTCAATTAGAAAACTATTCACACATATAAAAAAAAGGACAACACAAATCAATTAACAAGACATAATTGTATTGCAATGAAATTAAGATAAGGATTAGAAATCTTCTCCATTGTCAAGAGGATGGATTGCTTAGCTCAGAAATGAATAACATACAAAGAGTCGGGTCTGGAGATGAGTCAGGTTTGGAGTGAATCATGTCGAACCTGGACTTTGTAAGAAGGTAAACTCCGTACCCTTTGCTATACATTATCAAGAGTATATATAGGTTACAAGAGATCGTATCTAGGGTAAATGTAAAAGGAATCTTTACATTTTTGATATATACTCTAACACTCCTCCTCAGTCTAAGCTGCAGATGTTCGAATGCTTAGACTGTCTCTGAAATCAAGAAATAATGACGATGGGAGACCTTTGGTAAAGATGTCTGCAAGCTGTCGCGCCGATGGTACATGAAGAACTCGGACCTGACCAAGCGCAACTTTCTCACGAACAAAATGTATATCGATTTCAATGTGCTTGGTGCGCTGATGTTGAACAGGATTGGAAGACAAATAGATGGCAGAAATATTGTCACAATATACTATCGTTGCTTTGGGTAAAGAAATCTTCATCTCCATAAGCAGTGTTCGCAGCCAAGTTGTTTCAGAAACTGCATTAGCAACTCCGCGGTATTCCGCTTCAGCACTAGATCGAGAGATAGTGGGCTGTCTTTTGGAAGACCATGAGATGAGGTTATCACCGAGAAACACACAATAACCCGACGTGGAGCGACGAGAGGATGGACAGCCAGCCCAATCTGCGTCTGAGTAGGCAACCAAACCCGTAGTAGTAGAGCGATAAAGATGAATGCCATGTCGAATGGTGCCTTTGATGTATCGAAGAATCCGTTTAAGTGCTGAGAAGTGATGCTCACGAGGATCGTGCATAAACAAGCATATCTGTTGGACTGCGAATGAAATATCCGGACGAGTAAATGTAAGATATTGGAGCGCACCTGCTAAGCTACGATATAGAGACGGGTCCGAGACAGGTGGGCTATTAGTAGCATCAAGTTTTTTCTTAGTATCTGCTGGTGTGAGACAAGGGTGGCAATTGGTCATCATGGCGCGGTGAAGTATATCAGCTGCATAATTTTGCTGGTGGAGAAAGAGTCCTTTATCATTACGGTGAACAGAAATACCGAGGAAATGATGAAGATTTCCAAGGTCCGTCATATCAAATTCCTTACTGAGACTGGAAATGACACGGTTGAGAAGAGTAGATGACGAAGCCGTGAGAACAATATCATCAACGTATAGGAGAAGGTATGCAAGATCAGAACCATGGCATAGTATAAATAGCGAGGCATCAGAGGAACTCTGTTTGAAACCGATAGTACGAGCATATGTGGCAAACCGATTGTACCAAGCACGTGGAGCTTGCTTAAGGCCATAAAGAGAGCGTTGAAGAAGACAAACATGGTCCGGTTTTGAGGCGTCAACAAAGCCAGGGGGTTGATGCATATAGACCGTCTCTTCAAGATCTCCATGTAAAAACGCATTTTTGACATCAAGTTGATGAAGAGGCCAATCACGAGACGTAGCAACGCTGAGGACTGTGCGAATGGTGGCGGGCTTCACGACAGTGCTGAATGTTTCATCGCAGTCAATGCCCGGTTGTTGAGATTTTCCATTCGCCACAAGTCGAGCTTTGTATCTAGAGAGAGTCCCGTCTGCATTAAATTTGTGCCTGAACAACCACAAAGAACGAATAATATTAGTAGCAACTGGTCGTGGGACAAGTCTCCACGTTCCACGTTTAATAAGAGCATCATACTCTTCTTTCATTGTAGGATTCCAATATGGATCCTTAGCAGCCTGAACATGTGAAATAGGTATGGGAGAAATTGTGACATCAGAGTGAAGGCACAATGGAGTGCGTGGTTTAACGATTCCACTTTTACTGGTGGAGAAGGGCTTTTTATTGGTGGAAGGAGAAGTTGAATTGGTCATGACGACACAAAGATGAACAGAGAAGAAATATTAAAGAAGAGAAAGATGAAGAAGAGGAAAAAGAGCGGAGAGGATCGATCGCTTTAGCTTGGGGGCTAGGGTTAAGCGTCTGATACCATGTAAGAAGGTAAACTCCGTACCCTTTGCTATACATTATCAAGAGTATATATAGGTTACAAGAGATCGTATCTAGGGTAAATGTAAAAGGAATGTTTACATTTTTGATATATACTCTAACAGACTTGAAAACGCATCTGGAAACAAGACCGGACAGTCTTACACACTCTGTGATGAAAAACAAGCTTCTAAGGAATGGACCAATTGATCTCTTTGATGGATCGATCGGTCCTTCATTCTTTGACCCCAAACTTTGAAGCTGCTTCAATTGCTCGCCATAACGACATGTCTTCGCCCAATCGGATATAACTCTTGAATGCACCGTTAAATTTTGTTCAAATCACTTGAAAATGAAAGCTAATATCCTTATCTTTCTTGTGGTCAAATATAAGGAAGCGGTAACGATGAAAACTCTTCAATCTGAGGCCAAACTTCTTACGTTTCAACATGATCATGTGTCTTCTAATGTGTGATTACATTTCACAATGGCTCTTTTTTCTCCGAACCAACCTAAAACCTATAAATAACTTGATGAAAGACTAAAAGTCTCTAAAAACACTTTAACTGAATTAAAGATATCAAATAAGAAAGAAAACATGTATTCAAAATCGATAGGGTTTATGACTAAAGATCTTATTAATTTCTTACGGCTTAGTCTCTGAAGGTATTTTTTTTACCGGTGTATGTAATTCCACATCACATTAATATAATTTTCTAAAAAAATATTTAGTTTATTATTATTATTTTCTTCCAAACACTAAAGTACTCAGGGAAATAATTTTGTAAATTATGTGGATTTAATTTTTCCAAAAAATATAAATGTTTCATCCAAATGACTTGAAGTATTTTCACTTAACCAAATTCTTATTATGTATCAATATACAGGTATCATCTAGACCTTAAGTTTGAAATATCTTAAACATAATCGTTTCAGAAGACTCTCTTCAATGACGTTTCATAGGTGGCTGGAAAATCACATTCTTAATTTTCTTATACAATAAAAATGGAATTGCCGAACGGATTCCATTACCTCGTAGGATGTTCTTACCCACTAAAATACTTGGCATTAGAAATTACAAGCTCTCAAGTCTCAAGAATTGACTATATATAGGTTAAAACTAATAGACAAACAATTGATTATATAGCCAACAAGATACAAAAGAATCGATAATCTTATCAAAAAAAGATTGACTTAATGACCATGGACACATGTTTGGTTTTCTTTGATGTGGCTACAGTCAAATACCGCTCTAAGTGTACAGCAAGAGATGGGAGCGACGATGAGGAACGGTGGATCACTACGGCTATATAATGAAAAAACGTTTGATCATAGTGTACGAGAGGAAACCAAAACTATTTTCAAAAGACATCAGTAACTTTCAAATAACGATTGATAAATTTAATATTCCACAGAAACTTTAGATTTTATCTATTACGTCGAAAACATGTTTGATCATCTTTTGAAAACGAAACACGTCCATCTTTTACCTGCAATTTCCAATGAAATAATATTCGGATTTTCTCTTCCTTTGCAATTCTCACGAAGTACGTCAAAAGAGAGTTGCAAAGGAAGAGAAAAACTATGACTAAGATAGTAATGCTTGTTTGCGAGAAGTTTTTGTCAATCTCCTAATTTTCAAATATAAGAGGGTATGCTAGATTTCAATGAATCAGATTCATACACCGAGTTATCGAATTCGTGGAATGAGTTTTCTTCGTTAGTGAGATTTGACCGCGATAAATATCAGTAGATATGTTTGATGGAGACAAATCTGAATTGGTCGGCAGGTGTGAGCCGCTTTGACGGTGTGAGTTTTTGGGAAACGGCAGGTGCCGCATACTTCCTTCCGTACTAGTACATTTAATGTGGTATGGTTCCGTGTCTTGTCCAACGTTAAATAGTTTTCGTGTGTCTTGAATAAAAGTTATAAAACTATATATGTACCACAATATCGTCCATCAATTTAAACAGTGTTCCCAAAATAATCCGCATTTTGGAATTGATCCGACCCTAAAAGCATTGGACATTTTACAAAACACCTACATGCACCATGTAATGTTTTGGAAATTTCCTTAAATAGAGAATTTAAAAATAGTAAGGAAAATTTTCCAATTTTTAAGCTTTGAGAAAAGAAAAAGAAAAATCAAAACAAGACAAAGGGCAAAAATCTTTTCGAAGTAAACTAATACTGACATCCCAAGTCTTCGCTTCTGTCACTATCCTCACTTGACTTAGTCCTCAGGCCCATCACCTTCCAACCTCATCTTTTATGCTTATCTCTTTTTTGTTTAATTCATTTCCTCTGCTCTTTTCAACATAAACTAAACCCAGAAGACACTTTGTTCATATCTCAAACAAATCATGTACAACTGCCCCACTTCATGTCTTGTTCTGTTCTTCCTCTTCTCCTTAAACCCTCTTACTTGTTCTTCAAGTATACAAGAACTTCGATTATGTGAGACTCTGTTTCAGTGTGGAAATATCACCGCTGGTTTCCCCTTCTGGGGAGGGAATCGTCGAAAACAGTGCGGTGTTCCATCGCTGGAGCTTCACTGCATCAAAAACATCACCTCTTTATTCATCTCAAGTCAAGAGTTCTATGTTTTACATCTAAATCAAACATCAAACACACTTACACTTTCCAGAACAGACCTTTTAGGTTCCATTTGCGACTCTACGTTCACTACAACAACCTTGCCTCAAGAAAATTTTGAGCTTTCGCCAACTTACAAGAGCCTCACCGTTTTCTACTACTGCTTCCCTTACACTCATTACCTTTCGGAGTATATATGTCCTATGAGAGGTTCTATATTTATGTCTCAAAACCCTGATCAGTATCATACCATCTGCGGTGACACTTTCACCGTGTATGTTCCTATGAGTTTTGTTGCAAGAAAAGAGTTCAATATGACCAATTTGGAAAGTGTTTTAAGTAAAGGTTTTGAAGTAAAAGTGAAGATCGATGATATATCATGTCAAGAATGTTTATACTCTCATGGAAGTTGTGGCTTCAACGAAACCTTTCCATTAGGAGCTAAATGCAGTCCACTCAATCCACCACCACCAACTAGTAAGTTTCTTATGCATCACAATCATTTCATATCCATTTTCTTTAAGAAAATCGAGATATTTATTGAATCTTTCTCATTCTTTTATTTTTAACCCTTTACTTAGGCATATCAAACAACTACAGTAGTAGTAAGCTATGATTTTAACTTATACATATATACTAAAAATTATTAAATGAAAAATTTAGTGTATATTCAATTGATTATAAGGGAATAATTAGCAAAATTTACCTTTTCCCACCACTAAGAATGTGTACTTGAACCTCCAAATTTTCTCACAAATTTATATTTATGAATTTTTACCTTCTATTATACATACTTTATTATATTTTGACCCCAATAAAAAAGATTTCTGAGTCCACCACTACTGCTTAAGACATTTTTCATGCTCTATAGTCTTTATTATGTTCCCGCAACATCATGATTCACGTACTAAATAGAATTTTTTTCATTTTAGCTTAGGGAATAGGAAAAAGAAACAAGGAACTAAAAGTCTTGTCAAAGTAAACTAATGACATCCCAATTAGTCTTTGTTTCTGTCACTATCCTCACTGACTTGGTTCTCACGCCCTTTAGCGTTTCCACCTCATCTTTATGCTTATCGCTCTGTCTTTATATCTCTTTGTTTAAATCACTTCCTCTGCTCTTCTCAACACAAACCAAAACCATAAAACACGTTGTTCATAGATCAAACAAATCATGTACTATCCCCTCAGTTCTTGTTTGATGTTCTTCATCCCCTTCTCCTTATTCTACCATCTTCCTTGTGCTGCAAGTAAGTGTGAGAGTCTGTTTCAGTGTGGGAACATCACCGCGGGTTTCCCCTTCTGGGGAGGGAATCGTCACAAACATTGCGGTCATCCATTGCTAGAGCTTCGCTGCAACCAATACAACAGTACCTCTTTATTCATCTCAGACCAAGAGTACTATGTTCTCCATGTAGATCAAACATCTTACAATCTTACACTTGCCAGAGACCTTTTAGATTTCTTTTGCTCCTTTACATTTACCAACACAACCTTACCATCAGAAATTTTCGAGATTTCGTCAACCTACAAGAGCGTCACATTCTACCACCATTGCGAACCTTATCTTCCTTACCTTTCTAAATATACTTGTCCTGGGATAGGACCTCCGATCACAGTTTCTGGAAACCCTGAATATCATGAGTCCTGCCTTGCCAGTTTCACCACGAACGTTCCAAAGAACTTTCTTCTAGAAGAGAAAGAGTTGAATATGAGCAATTTGGAAAGAGTTTTAAGAAAAGGATTTGAGGTGAAGGTGAAGATCGATGAGAAAGCATGTCAAGAATGTTTGTCCTCTCATGAACACTGTGGCTTCACCGAAACTTTTCCATTTGAAGTTAAATGCACTCCACCCCATCGACAAAATGGTAAGTTTCTTATGCATCAAGCATCACTATAATTTCATATCCATTTTCTTTACCAACTTATTATACTGAAGTAGCGGTTCTACTTTTAATAAGTCTAAGATATCAAACAACTAAAAGATATTGGTTGAGTTTTTTCCATCTCACAAACCGTGGATTGCACATACTATTAGTTGTGCAATCTACGAATACCATAGATTGCACAACTAATAGCTATTTCTTTAAGTAATATCTGTTTTAATCTTCCTCTGTTAATTTCCATTTTTAGACATAGCTTCCTAGTGAGTTTAGAAAGAAGATGATGTAAACTTTTATTCGGACTTGGCATTAATTTAACGTTTAGTTCTCTTTCATTAATTGATTAAGAATGTTACAAGTTGATTTTTTAATTTTATTTCTAAGAGTCTGATATAACCGACCACCCATCAACTTAAAATGAGTGCACCATATCCCATATAGGTAACAGAAGTCTTCCAAAATCTTAGCTTTAGACAAAAGAGAAAACAAAGAATAAAAAATCATCCAAAGTAAAGCAATAACGACATTGACACCCCCAAGTCTCCTCTACAAGTCTCTCTCTCTCTCTTTTTTAAATCACTTCCTTAGCTCTCTCAACATAAACCAAACACAAAAGACACACTGTTCATAGATCTCAACAAATCATGTACTATCTCCCCACTTCTTGTCTGTTCTTGTTTTTCCTCTTCTCCTCTTTCCACCCTCTTCCTTATGCTTCAAGTAAACAAGAACTCGGGTGGTGCGAAGCTCAGTTTCAGTGTGGGGACATAACGGCTGGTTTCCCCTTCTCCGGTGGGAGTCGTCCCCAAATTTGCGGTCATCCATCGCTGGTGCTTCACTGCTTTAACAACAAGACCTCTATAATCATCTCAGACCATTTTTACAATGTTCTCCATATAGATCAAACATCTAACACTCTTAGACTCGCTAGAGCAGAGCTTGAAGGTTCTTTTTGCAACGCGACATACACAGCCACAACCTTGCCTTCCGATATTTTTGAGCTTTCGTCGACCTACACGAGCCTCACTGTTTTCTACCTCTGCGATCCTAAGCTTTCTTACCGTTCAAGTTATACATGTCCTGGTAGAGGCCTTATCTCAGTGTCTCAAAACCTTGATTACAAGTATTCCTGCCAAGACAGTTTCACAATTAACGTTCCAAAGAGCTTTGTTCCAGAAGAGAAAGAGTTGAATTTGAGAAAATTGGAAAAGGCTTTTCAAGAAGGGTTTGAAGTGAAGGTGAAGATTGATGAGAAAGCTTGTCAAAAATGTTCATCCTCTGGTGGAATCTGCGGCTTCGAAAATTCAACACAGATTTGCTGCAAGCAAGCCTCATCATCAGGATGCAATAAACTCCATCCACTACTTGATGGTAAGTTTCTTCTATATCGTTATCTTTTCATAGTAGGCAGTTTTTAAAAAATTTCTGAGCCCTAAACCCGTTACATCTCCATCAAACCGGGAACGTAGGGAACCAAATCTTTAGAAGAATCTAGATAATACCACTAGCCCAAGACCCACAGCTTAAATAAGCCTAGGATCAGCAACCATAAACTTCACTTGTTTGAATCTTCTTCTATCTCCAACAAATTAGCATTTAAATCACTCACTCTCTTTCACTAATTGATTTTTTTTTCTTCCACATTAGTCAGTTTCAATAGTAAATGATATTTGCCTTATTCCACACTCCAATTTTTTTTCTACAATATCTTTAAATTCTTTCAAACTGAAAAACAATGGACCAAAACTAGGACATGGTTTTTGTGCTGGTCAATTTATGTATAAAAGGGTCCTACCCTTATGATATTCTTTTTCCATTAGGTTCTTTCTTAGAAAATTCCAAGCACCAGACTTTTAAAGTCGTTGTTCAGTAAAAAAACAAAAAAAATAATGGAAAAATAATAATATAAAGAAGAATCCATCTTTGTATAGTCCAAGGTGTGAATTTGTTTATATTCTATAAACAACAAAGATAAAAACTCGTTTTAAATCACTATTCCCTCTCATTATCGTTTACCAAAATACCATTCAAAGTCTTCGTTGCAAGCCACCTAATTCCAAAGAAACTTCGATTTAGAAAAATACTCCAAACATGTTCCAGAAAGAAACATTAAATAAATATTTAAAGTGGAGGTTGGTCCAAAAGGACCAAACATGTTCCTTTAGTTCAACTCTTACAAAACCAAGACATTTTCCAATTGCTTCATCTCTTCGTCTTCTTCTTCCTCTTCACCATTCTTTTTTCTTCACCTGCAAAACAATGATCAATTTGTCTTTTCTCCTGACAAAATCTATGTCCTATAGCTGCTTCATATGGATGCTCTTTGTCATCCCATCTTATGTTTTCTCAGCTGATGAGCTTCACAGACTCTGCAGTCCCTCGTTTACGTGTGGCAATCAGAGCGGTTTCCTGTACCCTTTCTGGATTGCTGGCAGAAAAGAATGCGGTCACCCTGACTTCGAGCTTGAGTGCGGCACAGGATTCCCAGAGCTTAGCATTTCCTCTGTGAATTTTAGAATCCTAGCGGCGAATTATGACTCTGGTATCATAAGACTCGCCAGATCAGATAAGATCGATGATCCATGTCTCCAAGGTTCCTTAACTACGTCATTCAACGAAACAATCCTTCCACTTGCTCCAACCACCGACCTGCTAACCATTTATTACGACTGTAGCCGAGACTTTTCATCGTTTGTTTCTACTTTTGTTAAAGACCTTGATTGTCCAGATGATGAGACTGATGATAGAGGAAATTACTATGTGACAAGAAACCTCTTGTCCCCTGTACTTCAAGGGATCAGTAATGCTTTAAACGACTTCAGGAGATTTTGCAGTAGAAACGTTAGTATTCCCGCATCTATAACCGCGCTGAGCACGCTAGAGAGTTCTCCAAGTACAGATAATCTAAAGAAGGCACTTGAAGATCGTTTCGAGCTTCAAGTTAACTCAGATTGTCGGACGTGCATAGACTCTAAGGGTGCTTGTGGATTTAGTCAAACCTCAAGTAAATTCGAATGCTATTATATAGAAAAGCCACAAACCCCTCAAGTAGATTCGTCTGCTAGAAACAAGGGTAATATTTCCTACATGTTCTAATTTCCTAATGGTTCTTCCACAAGAATCACCACTAGTCCCTTCCTTAAATCTACCTTTTGATTGGATCATCTACAGAAAATTCTTTTAGTTTCTGATAACTATATACAGAAACTCCCTCGAGTTTCAAGTTTTTCATTTCTAGTAAGATTCAAAGTTCTGTATTTAGTTCGAACTAACCTTTTTTTCTGGTGTCATTCCATAGATAAAGGCCTCTCTAATGGAGCAAAAGCAGGTATTTAGCCTTTCCCCGTTCTTTCGCAACACCCGATTTGATTACCATTGATGACAGCATATACTTATTATGAAAATTGTTTTTTGTTTTTCCTCTCTAGGCATTGCTGTTGCTTCTGTATCGGGTTTGGCCATTCTTATACTCGCAGGTGTGTTCTTATGCATCAGACGGAGAAGGAAGACTCAAGACGCTGAATACACAAACAAAAGCTTGCCCATAACATCATATTCGAGTAGAGAAACATCAAGAAATCCAACTTCCACAACAATCTCCTACAGTAGCAACCACTCTTTTCTTCCCTCAATCTCTAACCTCGCAAACGGAAGCGACTACTATGGTGTTCAAGTCTTCAGCTATGAAGAACTTGAAGAAGCAACTGAGAATTTCTCTAGAGAACTCGGAGATGGCGGCTTCGGTACTGTCTACTACGGTAAGGAATTCAACAATACATTTCAGTCTCCTTGAAACCTTTGAGTATTGATTTTTAACATTTCGCATTTCTCTAAAGGCGTGTTGAAAGATGGACGAGCTGTAGCAGTGAAACGACTCTACGAAAGATCACTAAAACGCGTAGAACAATTCAAGAACGAAATCGAAATCTTGAAGTCCCTAAAACATCCGAATCTCGTGATCCTCTACGGATGCACATCGAGACACAGCAGAGAGCTATTACTCGTCTACGAATACATCTCAAACGGAACTCTAGCAGAACATCTCCACGGCAACCGCGCAGAAACTCGTCCTCTCTGCTGGTCAACCCGATTAAACATCGCAATCCAAACCGCAAGTGCATTATCCTACCTCCACAAATCAGGTAAACAAAGATAATAACCAAAACAAACATCCGAATTCGCAGAATTTCACAATTCTCACAATGTGATTCCTCTGTTTTACAGAAGTCATACACAGAGATGTCAAAACTACTAACATTCTCTTAGACGATAACTACCAAGTCAAAGTCGCCGATTTCGGACTTTCGCGGTTGTTTCCAATGGATCAAACACACATATCAACAGCACCACAAGGCACACCAGGCTACGTAGACCCAGAGTATTACCAATGCTACAGTTTAAA
Organism: Arabidopsis lyrata subsp. lyrata; assembly: GCF_000004255.2. Classification (NCBI taxonomy): domain Eukaryota; kingdom Viridiplantae; phylum Streptophyta; class Magnoliopsida; order Brassicales; family Brassicaceae; genus Arabidopsis; species Arabidopsis lyrata. The sequence goes on from NW_003302554.1 coordinate 11,905,695, forward strand.
CGAGAAGAGCGACGTCTATAGCTTCGGAGTCGTATTAAGCGAACTAATCTCATCAAAAGAAGCAGTAGACATCACTCGTCACCGTCACGATATCAACCTAGCGAACATGGCTGTATCCAAAATCCAGAACAATGCATTACACGAGCTAGTAGATTCGAGTTTAGGATTCGATAATGATCCAGAAGTTAGGAGGAAGATGATGTCGGTGGCGGAATTAGCGTTTAGATGTTTGCAACAAGAGAGAGAAGTTAGACCTTCGATGGATGAGATTGTGGAGATTTTGAGAGGGGTTAAGGAGGAAGAGGAGAAGCGTGTGTTGGTGAAGTCGCCGGATGTTGTGGATATTGAATGTGGTGGTGGTGATGATGTTGGATTGTTGAGGAATAGTGTTCCGCCGCCGATTTCGCCGGAGACTGATAAGTGGACGAGTAGTTCTGATACGGCGGCGAGTTTGTAGTTAGGGTCCTTGTTTTAAAAATCGCTAGGCGCTAGTCGGGCGCTCGGCATGGGCCTAGCGATTAATCGGAAAATCGGATTAAAATCGGGGATTAATCGGGGATTAGTTTTAGGGTTATTTTAATATTTTTAAAATATATTAATCCAATATTGTAAAAATTTATGATTTTTATTACAAATTTATGATTTTTATTAAAATTTGAACACAAGTTATTGTAAAACATCACAAACTCTCCATTCAAATGATTGAATAACAAAAATAAAAAGTTTTTTTATACTTGCAATCTAAAAAATAATCGGGGTATATAAGATTAGGCGGAAAGTAATCGGATTAGGCGGAGAATAATCGGGTTACTGATTTTTTAGGGGATTAGTCATTAATCGAGGCGGATAGGGTGGGCCTAGCGATTAAGCGGGGAGTAATCGGGGCTAGGCGGGGATTTTTAGAACAGGGGTTAGGGTTCGTTGGTGACATCACTGTAATGTTTTTTTTTTTTGTAAAATTTATTATTGTTTTGTTTTGGCGAGACTGTATTTAAATGGACCAATTAAAATGACATTACTATTACTATATAACATACTGTTTCATATTACTCGGTACTCACTACATAATCTCCGTTAACTCTATTTCTTATTCTAAATTTGGAGTATTCTAAAAATAGAACAAAGTTTACTCTAATAGTTGGTTCTATTATTTTATACATAATCTTTTATTTTTAAAGTTTGCGAATTCCATTCATTTAATTTATTTTTAAAAATATCTAATATTAAAAATTAAATTTTATTACAACACATAAATAGAAGATCGAGTGATTAATATATTTTTATTTAAGTATCATCATTAATTGATCCGGAAGCGACCTACCGGATTATTAAATCACTAGTTTATGATGTGTTAAGTTTATTTTAATGACAAGTTTAATCTTTTTATGTACTTTTAGTTTATTATTTGTGATTACAATATTTTCTAATTTAATATTTGTTATTGTTATATTCTAAATTTCAATTAATTTAGTAACTATGATTTTTAATATAAAATTATGTATGCATGTAATTTGATTATATAATTTTGTTTAGGTATAAAATGATACTATATTAAAATTGAGTGAGTATTTTGTAAATAAAAAAATTGTGCTATAAAAATAAAGATATGAATAGTATTGCTCCAAATATAGAGTTTGCAAGATATAGAACATCATTGGAAATGCCAGTGTGCAAATGTGTAACGATCGTAACCTTTTACTACGTTGAGCTTGTTAGCCTATCTTACAACATGCATTTATTGAAAGAGATAATTGGGTGAGAGACACTGTTTTTTGAGTTATTTAAATTTTCGGTATTAGGCCATATGACTCAAGACAATGATAACAATTAGCCATCCTTTTTCCCGACTTTAGCCCCACGCACCTCTCTCATTCTCATGGCCCCACGCACCTCTTTCCTTCCAATGTTCATCTCTCTCTCAACTCTGTTCTAATATTCGAATTGATAAGAAAAACAGTAGTTTTGTGTTTATTATTCACACCGCCATTGTTTATTCATCGGAAAAGATAACTTTCACGATACAAATAAGAATCTAAAACATTGTTTGGATCTTCACAAATAGATCTACAAAGAATAGATGCAGATCTTATGTTTATATCTCTATCAACTCTTTTCTAATTCATTCAAACCGATAAGAAAAACAGCGTCGTGTTTATTATGTTTATATGCTTGAAATGCAGTGCAAATTTTTGCTAGGGACGCAGCACCGGTGGTTGATGACACATACCTCGAAGGTAACATAGCCAATGTAACATAGAGCTCTACGTTTGCAAATAATGAGTCTTATCCAATTGTGAATATCCATGTATTAACTTGGATTGCTAAAACATGAATAGGTGGAGACAGAGCAAGGTTGGTCTTGCTGGATGTGGATTACGAGGGGAATGAACAGTTAATGGATCCGCAAGAACACTTATGAACATGCAAACACGAAAGTATAGATCTATGCAGATTTGTGAATGTCCAAACCGGATCTAATAAAATAGGTAAAGACGTAAGTGGATCTGGGAAGAAGAAACGACCAATAGAGATAGCTAGAGTTTTTTTTGCAAATGATGAAGAAACAGTAGATTTAAAACCAACGACGGTGACTAAGAGCATAGGCTATGCATGAAATCAATCGAAACATGTTTTTCTGGAAAAAAAAATCGAATTTAATCAAAAATTCTCAACTAGTTAATGAATTAATATTTATCTATAAATTTAGATACATGTTCATATATTTTCATAGAGTCATATATCTTATGTAAATTTAGTATATTAGACCTCTATGTGTTTATATAAATGTTCATTCAGTTTTTGTCAAGCGACATTTGTTTAGATATACAGGTACATCCCTTTTTAACTTCTATAAACTGCGGTTATAGATAACTATATTTATAAATGCATGTATACCTTATGTACAACTACATATTCAATTAGTTTTACTCATGTTGTTAACTATGTAAACCCTTTTGTTCGATTTCAAATCCCATCCTCCTCAAACTAGAGACACATGCATTTATTAACTATCAGCTCGTTTTGACTTTTGCCGAATAACTATCAGTTCACTCTGACGCATTAAAACCAAGTCAGAATATTCTTTCGGTTGCTCCTAGAGGCATCTCTCCTCCACCCACACGCATACGTTCCACGCCTCCTGGTTATTTTGTAAATAACTTCTAAAGCCAACCCCTTTCTAACTCTTGATAATACCTCGTCGCCGACAATTTCTGATAATACCGATTCCCTAATTTGTGTTCCCAGCGCAAATTCACTCTTATTGAAATGAATCAATGATACACTAAAAACATGAAACTATATTATATTGTTGGAGTTTCTCCAAATTTTGTGGACGGTGAAATCTGGCTAAAGAGCTATAATTCTGAAATGTATTTAACAACAACGTTTACCATTTGTGTATCCCGTACGTACATTAATACATTTTTTTTGTTTTTAATTGTGTTAAAGAACTTTAATTGGACCGGCTATTACGCATAGTCCATATATTGTTTCCGGTTGACCACAGACATAGTCATAATCTAAATGGTCAAAATGGTCAACACCAAAATAGCCTGCGATGAAAAGGAAATTGGACCAATTGATCGGTTGATAGTCCAAATAAAATTAATTTTGGGATTGTCTCTATATAAAAAAAATTCCCTTAAATCTCTTGACTTTCTGCATCTTCTTCCCTCGAAGCTTCACATTTATTTTTTTTGAACCTGTCTATCAAAACAGATCAAACATTAGCTTTCTTTTTCACGATTTACGAATTCTTGTTGGAAGTAAATCTAAAAATCAAATTGTCAAAGAATAAAATGGCAAAGCCGTAGAGCATTTACAGCAGTTGAACGAAAAACCGTCTAATCTCGGTGCAAGATAACCAAGAGTGCTCTCTCCACGATTTACTATGCTCTTAATTGAATTGTGCACTGAATTCAAAAGAGATGAAACATCCAAACTCAAAATCAAAAACTAAAAAAAGGAAAGTAGTGGAGAGATGTGTTTTTCGATCATAAAAAAAACATGGATAAATCATCACAAAATTTGGACACATACTGAAGAGACTTAGTTATGAAAGGACAAACAATTCTCAATCAATTTCAGCCATGAAAGCTCGGGGTTTCTTCCCACAAACTAATTCGAGAATGACAAGATAGGTTCATCTAATTACATCGTTCTCTCTTAGAGTTGGTTTGAATATTTGATTCTAGTTTTTAGTCTAACCTTCGAACTAATTCTCATGACCAAATTGGCAGTCCTAATTATGTTCAACATCAAGCATCACTCCAAAAAACATCGATAATATAACAATGTTCTAAATACATAACCAAATCTTTTCTTTATCCATGTTCTATATGTTTCAATTGGATTTTAAATCTAATGACCAGTGTTAATTTTGTTTTCCATTATTTGATTCGTACTTATCTCTTGCTCACTAGTTTTTTTTTTTATAATCTTCTACATACACACTATTTTAATATTTTTAGAACAATCAGTCATTTATTGTTTCAAAACTATATACTATATGAATACAAAAAGAAAAAATTCGCTGGCATCTTAAATATTATCAGCGAAAAGTATACGACACTCATTCTAACAAGCCACGTGTAACCTATCTTCTTCTAGAATGGTGCCAATCCTAGTCACCACCTTATTCCTTTTAACCCTCCACTATCATCTCTTCTCACACCAAGCAAAGAATCACCCAAATCGTAACAAAATCAATGTCTCTGCTAAATCAATAAACACAAAACCAAAATGTCTCTGCAAAAATTCAAGCTTCTCGCTACTCATTGCAGCACCGTCGCTGAGAGTCCAACGCGTAGTCCAGTCATCCACCTCCGCCGTCGTAAAACGCTGCGTTTGTTACTTACTCGATCATCAGATCGATGGAGATTACCTGAGATTCAGAACAACGTAGATGAATCGAAGAAATCGGATAAGAGAGATAAGATCCGATCTCGTCGGAAGCTTAGAGAGCTTTTTGTTTCGTCGCCACCGTTTGAGGAAAGTGGCGGCGGCGGTGATGAGAAGGCGATGAAGATGGAGGTGGAGGTGGAGATGGAGAGGGATGTAGCGGTTAACGGCGTTAATAATAACGGAGGTTTTGGTGAAGAGATAACGGCTCGGCGTGTGGGCTTTAATGGGTCTGTTAGGCCCATGTCATCTGTTACACTTCGATGTAGGTTACTTCGACGAGCTTGGCGTCCTGTACTTGTAACGATTCCTGAACAATAAAAACTCTGAAACAAATAAATCTATATATACATTTTTGAATGTTTAAATTTTGATTCATAGGTAAATTTGTTTTTCTTAAGAGTTTAATCCACTTCTGATTTTTTTTTTTCGGAATTTGGTTGTGATTAGTACTATTCCTTGAAGTAGAATTATCTCGATTTTTATGTTTAAGGAGGTGGAGATGGTTCTAGAGAATTTCTAGAATTTTTAAGGAGGTTGACTAAAAAACCAGTGGCTTTTTTTTTGTTAATTATGAGACCTTTTTATTAATTTTGAGGCTTATCTCTACAATAATTAATTGAGAAGTAGAAACGCACCATATTCAAAGTTAGGGCATTGGAGGCCTGTGGTTAAAAGTTGGAATGATTTGTCCTAAACACCCTTAATGAATTGTTCTTCTCGAAATTTCTTCTTCTTCGTAATTAGGGGTATATAAGTCTAATCGTGTGTTGATCTCTATACTAATGTCCTAAACACCCTCGATACGAAATTTTTTGTTCTTAATTATTAGGGGTATATAAGTCTAATCGTGTTTTGAGATGATTAGTCTTAATCACCCTTAATGAATACACTATCAAATCCAGTTTTCTATTTTTTGGTGAGGGTAAAACAATAAAATCGTGTGAATTTTATTAAAATATGGAATATTTCGTTTTTTAATATTAAAATATAGAATATTTCGTTTTTAAATATTAAAATATAGAATATTTCGTTTTTTAATTTTTATAAAAATTTAAGATAGATACTAAAATATATTACGAATATTTTTATCAAGAAATTTTCCAATTTTAAAAAATAAATTTTTAGAGATAATTATGACGGTGTGCCCTAGATATTAAACTATAAATATAGAGCCGCAACCACACCATTAGAACTCAGATTCGTTAGCCTAAACATATCGTTTTGATATTATAGCTTTTTTTTTGTTGCTTTGGTTCTTTTATGGATCGATTTATTTTGCGTTATTATTTTTTACCTTTTCTTGAGGTTATATTTGTATTGTTATTATCTTGGTCTATGAATTATCAAGATTGTTATTGTTTTGCTGATTTGTATCGTGTGAATTATGTTTTAGGTAACCGCTCATGGGAGTTTCTATCAAGAGATTGAATGAACGAGTTGATGAAGACATGCCTCTTCATTAAATTCATTAACAAACTTTTTACATCAATCGTGAGTCCTCTTTAATTTTAGTTAGCGCTTCTCTTATGTCTCTTTGTAAATTACTTACAATTTTATAATTTGTGTTGGTTTAATTATTGATAGTTGTCTCTCATCGGATCTGATGTAAAATAATTTTTTACCATGCACTACATAACGAAATAATTTTTTTTTTGTCAATGTTACTCATAATTTTTGTGTTTTTGAAGGCGGAGCATTGCGCTGATGCGAAAGTGATTTACAAGTTTTTGGAGGTCAATGAGATTGATAAGACACATGCTGTCTACTACATAGCTTATGCTTTGCACATGGGAGTTTAAGAATAAGGTGAAAACTGCTAAGGAGATCTTCAATCTCGGAATCTCTAGGTAATATTTATTACGAATGAATAGACATGTAATCATATATACTTTCATGTTTCTGCTCCTTACATTATAGACCCTTATAAATTTACTGATTTTCTTTGCTTCCATCTACACAGCTTACCAGAGAGACTCATAATTTTCTCAGATTTTGTTTTGCTTCTTCTTTTTCTAATTAGCATATTTCTCTCGATCGATATTTTATGACGGAAGATGATTTGAAGCAATAATTTTCCAATTCTCTTGATTTATAGGGTTTTTAGATTTCACTATTATAAGTTTTTGCTTTGTTTCGCATATTTCTCTCGATTGTAATCATTCAAGATTGAGGAAGATTTGTAGCGATTATTACTGTAAGAATTCTTCAAATCCTCTTGATTTCTAGGATTTCTAAATTTCACTATTATAATGTTTTCGTTTTTTCTTTTGGTTTTTATTTTTTCGTTTTGAAGAGGCTTTTGATATTTGCACAACCGAAAAATTCGTGTTTCAAAGTTTTTTTTCTTCTGTGAATTACAAGTTCTTTCTTCTTCTTTTTTGTTGGTTTTAATTGATTTTGTTTTTGGTTCGTGTTTTTTTTTTTTTTCTGTAGCGCTTTGCATAATTTGATAAGCATGAAATTGTTGCGATCAGTTGTGGTTTATTGCTTGTGTTTTTCTGTTTTGTTTGATTTCTTTCTTATTTTGTTTTTCATTCGAACCCAAGAGAGATCATAGGCAGACACTCAATTATTAGTGTTTTGTTAGAATCTTTCTTTGGCACATTGTCCCGTCGAGTTTGGACCCATGGCTTATGGGAAATTTTGACCTGAGACTGAAAACCGATCCTTTATCCACGGCTTATTATTTCGACATATATACTTGGGATTGGTTTCAGTTTACTGGTCAAAGATCAAGTTACCCACGGCTTAAAACATCATCAGTCTTTAGATAGAGACTGAGATTCGGAAAACGAATTATTTAGACAAAATATTGGATTGGGTTATGTTTGGTGGAAGGAAAATGGTACCCACGGCTTCAAACATTAGTCTTTAGACTGAGGCTGATTCGACCATTGATCCTTCATGGTACCCACGGCTTGAAAATCTCTAGACATGGATCATGTTCGTTTTGTTCTTTCAGTTTTTAGACAAAGAGACAGTATCCATGGCTTAAACATCATCAGTCTTTAGACCAGAGACTGAGATTGGCTTATGTTTGGTAGAAGGAAAATGGTACCCACGGCTTAGAACATTAGTCTTTAGACAGAGACTGAGATTGGCTTATGTTTGGTAGAAGGAAAATGGTACCCACAGCTTAAAACATTAGTCTTTAGACAGAGAATGAGATTTACTTATGTTTGGTGGAAGGAAAATGGTACCCACGGCTCAAAACATTAGTCTCTTTATGTTCGTAAGGAGAGAACTAAGATTTCCAGTTTGATTAAACGAAAACATATTAAGAAATGGCAGATGGAAATCACATATATGGTAAAGCTAACTTAATATTTAATTCATCAGTTACCTTCTCATTAGTGACTGAAATCTCTCTTCTGGGTTCTACTCTTTGCATGGTATTGTGGAAAACAAGTACGTAACAAAACTAAGAGTTGCCAGAACTAAGAGTTGATTTGTATGGTTGTTGCTAGAACCAGTTCTTGGTTCATATAACTTTCTCCTTGCATTTAAATTGTTTCCATTTTCTTAAACTTAGTGATCGCGTTGCCAGAACTAAGAGTTGATTCGTATTATTAACACTGCTCATGCCGCATATATGTAAATTAGATCACTTTTTAGCTTTGTTTTGAATTATTTTGGAATATGATTTCTATATAGATAAACGTGTGTTTATTTTGCTGATGATGAGTTTGGCTATAACCATGATAAATACAAAGAAAGAGCATAATTGACGGCTTTCTATAGTCTTATGAAAGAGATCTTGATAAACGTATAAATCGTTTGCTGATTGAAGAGTTTTCCTATAACCATTATAACAAAAAAAGGGGCAAAATTGACGGTTTTCTGCAGTTCGATGAAAGAGATCTTGATAAACGTAGAAATTATTTACTGATTGATGAGTTTGGCTATAACCATGATAACATAACAAAAGGAGCAGAAATGATTGTTTTCTACAGTGTAATGAAAGAGCTCTTGATAAACGTATAAATTATTTGCTCATTAATGAGTTTGGCTATAACAATGATAACTGAACAACATAGACAAAATGGAGGGTTTTTTGTAGTCCGATGAAAGAGATCTTGATTAACATAGAAATTATTTGCTGATTGATGAGTTGGGCTATAACAATTATAACGAAAAGAATGAGCAAGATTGATGGTTTTCTGTAGGCTCACGAAAAAGCTCTTGATAAACTTAGAAATCTTTTGCTGATGATGAGTTTGGCTATAACCATAATAAATACAAAGAAGGAGCAAAATTGACGGCTTTCTATAGTCTTATGAAAGAGATCTTGATAAACGTATAAATCGTTTGCCGATTGAAGAGTTATCCTATAACCATTATAACAAAAAAGGGGCAAAATTGACGGTTTTCTGCAGTTCGATGAAAGAGATCTTGATAAACGTAGAAATCATTTGCTGATTGATGAGTTTGGCTATAACCATGATAACATAACAAAAGGAGCAGAAGTGACTGTTTTCTACAGTGTAATGAAAGAGCTCTTGATAAACGTATAAATTGTTTTCTCATTAATGAGTTTGGCTATAACAATAAAAACTGAACAACATAGACAAAATGGACGGTTTTTTGTAGTCCGATGAAAGAGATCTTTATTAACATAGAAATTATTTGTTGATTGATGAGTTGGGCTATAACAATGATAACGAAAAGAATGAGCAAGATTGATGGTTTTCAGTAGACTCACGAAAAAGCTCTTGATAAACTTAGAAATCTTTTGCTGATGTTGAGTATGGCTATAACCATGATAAATACAAAGAAGGAGCAAAATAGACGGCTTTCTATAGTCTTATGAAAGAGATCTTGATAAACGTAAAAATCAGTAATTAGCTGATTGGAGAGTTTTGCAATAACCATTATAACCGAAAATGAGCAAAATTGAAGGTTTTCTGCAGCCTGATGAAAGAGCTCTTGATTAACTTAGAAATTATTTGCTGATTGATGAGTCTGGTTATAGCCATGATAACAAAAAAATAGGAGCAAAATTGACAGTTTTCTACTGTCTAATGAAAGAGCTCTTGATAAACGTATAAATCATTTGCTGATTGATGAGTTTGGCTATAATAATGATAACAATAAAAGAGAGCAAAATAGACACTTTTCTACAGCCTGATGAAAGAGCTCTTGATAATTGTAGAAATCATTTGCCGATTGATGAGTTGGCTATAACCTTGATTACAAAAAAAGGAGCAAAATTGACGGTTTCTTTTAGCCTCGAGAAAGAAATATTGATAAACGTAGAAATTATTTTCTGATTTATGCGTTTGGCTATAACCATGATAAAAAAAAAACAAGAGGAGCAAAGTTGACTGTTTTCTGCAACTTCATGAAAAAAACTCTTGATAAATGTAGAAATCATTCGCTGATTGATGAGTTTGGCTATAACCATGGTAAGACAACAAGAGAGACAAAATTGATGGCTTTCTGTAATTCGATGAAAGAGACCTTGATAAATGTAGATATCATTTGCTGATTGATGAGTTTAGCTATAACAATGATAAAAAAAAAAGAGCAAAATCCGAAGTTTTCTAGAGGTTCATGAAAAATCTTCTGATAAAAGTAGAAATTTTTTGCAGATGATGTAATACCATGATAACAAAAAAAACGAACAAAATTGACGGTTTTTTACAGTCTGATGAAAGAGCTTTCGATAAACGTAACAATCATTTATTGATTGAAGATTTTTGTTATAACCTTTATAACGGAAAAAGAGCAAAATTGAAGATTTTTTGTAGCCTAATGAAAGAGCTCTTTATTAATATAGAAATCATTTGATGATTGATGAGTTTGGCAATAGCCATGATAACAAAAAAAGAAGAGTAAAATTGACAGTTTTATGCTGTGTAATAAAATAGCTCTTGATAAACGAATAAATCATTTGCTGATTGATGAGTTTGGTAAAAACATTGATAAAAAAAAAAAGAGAGCAAAATAGACAATTTTCTACAGCCTGATGAAAGAGGTTTTGAGAAACGTAGAAATCATTTGCTGATTGATGAGTTGGTTATAAACAATGATAACCGTAAATATCATTTGCTGATTGATGAGTTTGGTTATAACCATGATAAAAATAAATATGTTGATGGGTTTCTTTAACGTAATGAAGGAGCCCTTGATAAACGTAAAAATTATTTGCTCATTGATGAGTGTGGCTATAACCATGATAACAAAACAAGAGAGAAAAAACTGACGGCTTTCTGCAATCCGATGAAAGAGAATTTGATAAACTTAGAAATCATTTGCAGATTGATGAGTTTGACTATAACTATAATAACGAAAACAATGAACAAAATTGACGATTTTCTGCAAGTTCATGAAAAGAACTTGATAAACGTAGAAATTATTTGCTCATTGATGTGTTTGACTATAAACATGATAACAAAACAAGAGAACCAGAATTGACGGCTTTCTATTGTCTAATGAAAGAGATCTGGATAAACCTAGAAATCGTTTGCTGATTGAGCAGTTTGGCTATATCAATGATAACGAAAAAGGAGCAAAATTGACAGTTTTCTGCAGGCTCACGAAAAAACTATTGACAAACGTAGAAATCATTTACTGATGATGAGTTTAGCTATAACCATGATAACAAAAAAAGAGGAGAAGATTTGACGGTTTTATGTAGTCTCATGCAAGAGCTCTTGATAAACTTAGAAATCGTTTGCTGATTGAAAAGTTTTGCTATAACCATTATAACGGGAAATGAGCAAAATTGATAAGTTTTTACAGAATGATGTAAGAGCTCTTGATAAACGTAGAAATCATTAGCTGCTTGATGAGATAGGCTATAACCATGATAACAAAAAAATGAGCGAAACAAACGGTTTTTTTACAGCCTAATGAACACCTATTGATAAACGTAGAAATTATTTTCTGATTTGTGAGTTTATATCCATGATAAAAAAATAAGAAGAACAAAGATAAAGGTTTTATGCAGCCTCATGAAAAAGCTCTTGATAAAGGTAGAAAATATTTGTTGATGGTGAGTTTGGCTATAACTAGGATAACAAAAAACAAGAAAGAAAAATTCACGGTTTTCTCCTATTGATGAGAGCTCTTGATAAATGTATAAATCATTTGCTAATTGAAGAATTTTGCTATAACAACTATAACGAAAATTTTGTAGAATTGACAGTTTTCTTCAACTTCATAAAAATGTCCTTGATAACCATAAATATCATTTGCTGGTTGATGAGTTTGGCTATAACCATGATTAAAAAAAAAAGTTGATGGGTTTCTGCAACGTAATGAAAGAGCCCTTGATAAACGTAAAAATTATTTGCTCATTGATGAGTGTGGCTATAACAATGATAACAAAACAAGAGAGACAAAATTGACGGCATTCTGTAATCCGATGAAAGAGAACTTGATAAACATAGAAATCATTTGAAGATTGATGAGTTTGACTATAACTATAATAATTAAAAATATTGAATAAAATTGATGGTTTTCTGCAAGCTCATGAAAAGAACTTGATAAACGTAGAAATTATTTGCTCATTGATGTGTTTGGATATAACCACGATAACAAAACAAGAGAATCAGAATTGACGGCTTTCTATAGTCTAATGAAAGTGATCTTTATAAACCTAGAAATCGTTCGATGATTGATGAGTTTGGCTATAACAATGATAACGAAAAAGGAGCAAAATGGACGGTTTTCTACGGGCTCACGAAAAAACTATTGACAAACGTAGAAATCATTTACTGATGATGAGTTTGGCTATAACCATGATAACAAAAAAAGAGGAGAAGATTTGACGGTTTTATGTAGTCTCATGAAAGAGCTCTTTATAAACGTAGAAATCGTTTGTTGATTGAAAAGTTTTGCTATAACCATTATAACGGAAAATGAGCAAAATTGATAAGTTTTTACAGAATGATGTAAGAGCTCTTGATAAACGTAGAAATCATTTGCTGCTTGATGAGATAGGCTATAACCATGATAACAAAAAAATGAGCGAAACTAACGGTTTTTTTACAGCCTAATGAACACCTATTGATAAACGTAGAAATTATTTTCTGATTTGTGAGTTTATAACCATGATAAAAAAATAAGAAGAACAAAGATAAAGGTTTTATGCAGCCTCATGAAAAAGCTCTTGATAAACGTAGAAAACATTTGTTGATGGTGAGTTTGGCTATAACTAGGATAACAAAAAACAAGAAAGAAAAATTCACGGTTTTCTCCTATTGATGAGAGCTCTTGATAAATGTATAAATCATTTTCTAATTGAAGATTTTTGCTATAACAATTATAACGGAAATTTTGTAGAATTGACAGTTTTCTTCAACTTCATAAAAATGTCCTTGATAACCATAAATATCATTTGCTGATTGATGAGTTTGGCTATAACCATGATTAAAAAAAAAAGTTGATGGGTTTCTGCAACGTAATGAAAGAGCCCTTGATAAACGTAAAAATTATTTGCTCATTGATGAGTGTGGCTATAACAATGATAACAAAAGAAGAGAGACAAAATTGACGGCTTTCTGTAATCCGATGAAAGAGAACTTGATAAACATAGAAATCATTTGAAGATTGATGAGTTTGACTATAACTATAAGAACTAAAAATATTGAATAAAATTGATGGTTTTCTGCAAGCTCATGAAAAGAACTTGATAAACGTATAAATTATTTGCTCATTGATGTGTTTGGATATAACCACGATAACAAAACAAGAGAATCAGAATTGACGGCTTTCTATAGTCTAATGAAAGTGATCTTTATAAACCTAGAAATCGTTCGATGATTGATGAGTTTGGCTATAACAATGATAACGAAAAAGGAGCAAAATGGACGGTTTTCTACAGGTTCACGAAAAAACTATTGACAAACGTAGAAATCATTTACTGATGATGAGTTTGGCTATAACCATGATAACAAAAAAAGAGGAGAAGATTTGACGGTTTTATGTAGTCTCATGAAAGAGCTCTTTATAAACGTAGAAATCGTTTGTTGATTGAAAAGTTTTGCTATAACCATTATAACGGAAAATGAGCAAAATTGATAAGTTTTTACAGAATGATGTAAGAGCTCTTGATAAACGTAGAAATCATTTGCTGCTTGATGAGATAGGCTATAACCATGATAACAAAAAAATGAGCGAAACTAACGGTTTTTTTACAGCCTAATGAACACCTATTGATAAACGTAGAAATTATTTTCTGATTTGTGAGTTTATAACCATGATAAAAAAATAAGAAGAATAAAGATAAAGGTTTTATGCAGCCTCATGAAAAAGCTCTTGATAAACGTAGAAAACATTTGTTGATGGTGAGTTTGGCTATAACTAGGATAACAAAAAACAAGAAAGAAAAATTCACGGTTTTCTCCTATTGATGAGAGCTCTTGATAAATGTATAAATCATTTTCTAATTGAAGAGTTTTGCTATAACAATTATAACGGAAATTTTGTAGAATTAACAGTTTTCTTCAACTTCATAAAAATGTCCTTGATAACCATAAATATCATTTGCTGATTGATGAGTTTGGCTATAACCATGATTAAAAAAAAAGTTGATGGGTTTCTGCCACGTAATGAAAGAGCCCTTGATAAACGTAAAAATTATTTGCTCATTGATGAGTGTGGGTATAAACATGTTAACAAAAGAAGGGAGCAAAAACTGACGGCTTTCGGCAATCCGATGAAAGAGAACTTGATAAACTTAGAAATCATTGCAAGATTGATGAGTTGGACTATAACTATAATACCGAAAACAATGAACAAAATTGACGATTTTCTGCAAGTTCATGAAAAGAACTTGATAAACGTAGAAATTATTTGCTCATTGATGTGTTTGACTATAAACATGATAACAAAACAAGAGAACCAGAATTGACGGCTTTCTATTGTCTAATGAAAGAGATCTGGATAAACCTAGAAATCGTTTGCTGATTGAGCAGTTTGGCTATATCAATGATAACGAAAAAGGAGCAAAATTGACAGTTTTCTGCAGGCTCACGAAAAAACTATTGACAAACGTAGAAATCATTTACTGATGATGAGTTTAGCTATAACCATGATAACAAAAAAAGAGGAGAAGATTTGACGGTTTTATGTAGTCTCATGCAAGAGCTCTTGATAAACTTAGAAATCGTTTGCTGATTGAAAAGTTTTGCTATAACCATTATAACGGGAAATGAGCAAAATTGATAAGTTTTTACAGAATGATGTAAGAGCTCTTGATAAACGTAGAAATCATTAGCTGCTTGATGAGATAGGCTATAACCATGATAACAAAAAAATGAGCGAAACAAACGGTTTTTTTACAGCCTAATGAACACCTATTGATAAACGTAGAAATTATTTTCTGATTTGTGAGTTTATATCCATGATAAAAAAATAAGAAGAACAAAGATAAAGGTTTTATGCAGCCTCATGAAAAAGCTCTTGATAAAGGTAGAAAATATTTGTTGATGGTGAGTTTGGCTATAACTAGGATAACAAAAAACAAGAAAGAAAAATTCACGGTTTTCTCCTATTGATGAGAGCTCTTGATAAATGTATAAATCATTTGCTAATTGAAGAATTTTGCTATAACAACTATAACGAAAATTTTGTAGAATTGACAGTTTTCTTCAACTTCATAAAAATGTCCTTGATAACCATAAATATCATTTGCTGGTTGATGAGTTTGGCTATAACCATGATTAAAAAAAAAAGTTGATGGGTTTCTGCAACGTAATGAAAGAGCCCTTGATAAACGTAAAAATTATTTGCTCATTGATGAGTGTGGCTATAACAATGATAACAAAACAAGAGAGACAAAATTGACGGCTTTCTGTAATCCGATGAAAGAGAACTTGATAAACATAGAAATCATTTGAAGATTGATGAGTTTGACTATAACTATAAGAACTAAAAATATTGAATAAAATTGATGGTTTTCTGCAAGCTCATGAAAAGAACTTGATAAACGTATAAATTATTTGCTCATTGATGTGTTTGGATATAACCATGATAACAAAACAAGAGAATCAGAATTGACGGCTTTCTATAGTCTAATGAAAGTGATCTTTATAAACCTAGAAATCGTTCGATGATTGATGAGTTTGGCTATAACAATGATAACGAAAAAGGAGCAAAATAGACGGTTTTCTACAGGCTCACGAAAAACTATTGACAAACGTAGAAATCATTTACTGATGATGAGTTTGGCTATAACTATGATAACAAAAAAAGAGGAGAAGATTTGACGGTTTTATGTAGTCTCATGAAAGAGCTCTTTATAAACGTAGAAATCGTTTGCTGATTGAAAAGTTTTGCTATAACCATTATAACGGAAAATGAGCAAAATTAATAAGTTTTTACAGAATGATGAAAGAGCTCTTGATAAACATAGAAATCATTTGCTGCTTGATGAGATAGGCTATAACCATGATAACAAAAAAATGAGCGAAACTAACGGTTTTTTTACAGCCTAATGAAGCACCTATTGATAAACGTAGAAATTATTTTCTGATTTATGAGTTCATAACCATGATAAAAAAAATAAGAAGAGCAAAAATGAAGGTTTTATGCAGCCTCATGAAAAAGCTCTTGATAAACGTAGATATCATTTGTTGATGGTGAGTTTGGCTATAACCTGGATAACAAAAAACAAGAGAGCAAAATTGACGGTTTTCTCCTATTTGATGAAAGAGCTCTTGATAAATGTATAAATTTTTTGCTAATTGAAGAGTTTTGCTATAACCATTATAACGGAAAATGGGTAAAATTGACAGTTTTCTGCAACTTTATAAAAATGCCCTTGATAACCGTAAATATCATTTGCTGATTGATGAGTTTGGCTATAACCATGATAAAAAAAAAGTTTATGGGTTTCTTTAACGTAATGAAAGAGCCCTTGATAAACGTAAATATTATTTGCTCATTGATGAATGTGGCTATAACTATGATAACAAAACAAGAGAGGCAAAATTGACGGCTTTCTGTAATCCGATGAAAGAGAACTTGATAAACATAGAAATCATTTGCAGATTGATGAGTTTTACTACAACTATAATAACGAAAAACAATGACCAAAATTGACGGTTTTCTGCAAGCTCATGAAAAAGAACTTGATGTGTTTGGCTATAACCATGATAACAAAACAAGAGAACCAGAATTGACGGCTTTCTATAGTCTAATGAAAGAGATCTTGATAAACATAGAAATCGTTTGCTGATTGATGAGTTTGGCTATAACAACTATAACGAAAAAGGAGCAAAATTGACGGTTTTCTGCAGGATCACGAAAAAACTATTGACAAACGTATAAATCATTTACTGATGATGAGTTTGGCTATAACCATGATAACAAAAAAATGAGCGAAACTAACTGTTTTTTTACAATATAATGAAATACCTATTGTTAAACGTATAAATTATTTTCTGATTTATGAGTTTATAACCATGATAAAAAAAACAAGAAGAGCAAAAATGATGGTTTTATGCAGCCTCATGAAAAAGCTCTTGATAAACGTAGAAATTGTTTGTTGATGATGAGTTTGGCTATAACCACGATACCAAAAAAAAGAGAGCAAAATTGACGGTTTTCTCCTATTTGATGAAAGAGCTCTTGATAAATGTATAAATCATTTGCTACTTGAAGAGTTTTGCTATAACAATTATAACGGAAAATGGGTAAAATTGACAGTTTCCTGCAACTTTATAAAAATGCCCTTGATAACCATAAATATCATTTGCTGATTGATGAGTTTGGCTATAACCATGATTAAAAAAAAAAAGTTGATGGGTTTCTGCACTGTAATGAAAGAGCCCTTGATAAACGTAAATATTATTTGCTCATTGATGAGTGTGGCTATAACCATGATAACAAAACAAGAGAGACAAAATTGACGGCTTTCTGCAATCCGATGAAAGTGAAAT
>NW_003302554.1:11923919-11925155 GCF_000004255.2 Arabidopsis lyrata subsp. lyrata
AACGTAGAAATCATTTACTGATGATGAGTTTGGCTATAACCATGATAACCCAAAAAGAGGAGAAGATTTGACGGTTTTCTGTAGTTTCATGAAATAGCTCTTGATAAACGTAGAAATCGTTTGCTGAGTGAAAAGTTTTGCTATAACCATTATAACAGGAAATAAGCAAAATTGATAAGTTTTTACAGGATGATGTAAGAGCTCTTGATATACGTAGAAATTATTTGCTCCGTGATGAGATAGGCTATAACCATGATAACAAAAAAATGAGCGAAACTAACGGTTTTTTTATAGCCTAATGAAACACCTATTGATAAACGTAGAAATTATTTTTTGATTTATGAGTTTATAACCATGATAAAAAAACAAGAAGAGCAAAAATGAAAATTTTATGCGGCCTCATGAAAAAGCTCTTGATAAACGTAGAAAACATTTGTTGATGGTGAGTTTGGCTATAACCAGGATAACAAAAAACAAGAAAGCAAAATTGATGGTTTTCTCCTATTTGATGAAAGAGCTCTTGATAAATGTATAAATTATTTGCTAATTGAAGAGTTTTACTATAACCATTATAACGAAAAATGGGTAAAATTGACTGTTTTCTTCAACTTTATAATAATGCCCTTAATAACCATAAATATCATTTGCTGATTGATGAGTTTGGCTATAACCATGATTAAAAAAAAAAAAGGGTGATGGGTTTCTGCAACGTAATGAAAGAGCCCTTGATAAACGTAAAAATTTTTGCTCATTGATGAGTGTGGCTATAACCATGATAACAAAACAAGAGAGACAAAATTGACGGCTTTCTTCAATCCGATGAAAGAGAACTTGACTATAATAGAAATCATTTGCAGTTTGATGAGTTTGACTATAAATATAATAACGAAAACAATGAACAAAATTGACGGTTTTCTGCAAGTTCAAAAAAAGAACTTGATAAACGTAGAAATTATTTGCTCATTGATGTGTTTGGCTATAACCATGATAACAAAACAAGAGAACCAGAATTGACGGCTTTCTATAGTCTAATGAAAAAGACCTTTATAAATCTAGAAATCGTTTGATGATTGATGATTTTGGCTATAACAATGATAACGAAAAAGGAGCAAAATTGACGGTTTTCTACAGGCTCACGAAAAAACTATTGACAATCGTAGAAATCATTTGCTGATTGATGAGTTTGGCTATAACCATGGTTAAAAAAAAAAGTTGATGGGTTTCTGCAACGTAAGA
>NW_003302554.1:11926137-12068872 GCF_000004255.2 Arabidopsis lyrata subsp. lyrata
CGAAAAAACTATTGACAACGTAGAAATCATTTACTGATGATGAGTTTGGCTATAACCATGATAACAAAAAAAGAGGAGAAGATTTGACGGTTTTATGTAGTCTCATGAAAGAGCTCTTTATAAACGTAGAAATCGTTTGCTGATTGAAAAGTTTTGCTATAACCATTATAACGGAAAATGAGCAAAATTAATAAGTTTTTACAGAATGATGAAAGAGCTCTTGATAAACATAGAAATCATTTGCTGCTTGATGAGATAGGCTATAACCATGATAACAAAAAAATGAGCGAAACTAACGGTTTTTTTACAGCCTAATGAAGCACCTATTGATAAACGTAGAAATTATTTTCTGATTTATGAGTTCATAACCATAATAAAAAAAATAAGAAGAGCAATAATGAAGGTTTTATGCAGCCTCATGAAAAAGCTCTTGATAAACGTAGATATCATTTGTTGATGGTGAGTTTGGCTATAACCTGGATAACAAAAAACAAGAGAGCAAAATTGACGGTTTTCTCCTATTTGATGAAAGAGCTCTTTATAAATGTATAAATTTTTTGCTAATTGAAGACTTTTGCTATAACCATTATAACGGAAAATGGGTAAAATTGACAGTTTTCTGCAACTTTATAAAAATGCCCTTGATAACCGTAAATATCATTTGCTGATTGATGAGTTTGGCTATAACCATGATAAAAAAAAAAAGTTTATGGGTTTCTTTAACGTAATGAAAGAGCCCTTGATAAACGTAAATATTATTTGCTCATTGATGAATGTGGCTATAACTATGATAACAAAACAAGAGAGGCAAAATTGACGGCTTTCTGTAATCCGATGAAAGAGAACTTGATAAACATAGAAATCATTTGCAGATTGATGAGTTTTACTACAACTATAATAACGAAAAACAATGACCAAAATTGACGGTTTTCTGCAAGCTCATGAAAAAGAACTTGATGTGTTTGGCTATAACCATGATAACAAAACAAGAGAACCAGAATTGACGGCTTTCTATAGTCTAATGAAAGAGATCTTGATAAACCTAGAAATCGTTTGCTGATTGATGAGTTTGGCTATAACAACTATAACGAAAAAGGAGCAAAATTGACGGTTTTCTGCAGGATCACGAAAAAACTATTGACAAACGTATAAATCATTTACTGATGATGAGTTTGGCTATAACCATGATAACAAAAAAATGAGCGAAACTAACTGTTTTTTTACAATATAATGAAATACCTATTGTTAAACGTATAAATTATTTTCTGATTTATGAGTTTATAACCATGATAAAAAAAACAAGAAGAGCAAAAATGATGGTTTTATGCAGCCTCATGAAAAAGCTCTTGATAAACGTAGAAATTGTTTGTTGATGATGAGTTTGGCTATAACCACGATACCAAAAAAAAGAGAGCAAAATTGACGGTTTTCTCCTATTTGATGAAAGAGCTCTTGATAAATGTATAAATCATTTGCTACTTGAAGAGTTTTGCTATAACAATTATAACGGAAAATGGGTAAAATTGACAGTTTCCTGCAACTTTATAAAAATGCCCTTGATAACCATAAATATCATTTGCTGATTGATGAGTTTGGCTATAACCATGATTAAAAAAAAAAAGTTGATGGGTTTCTGCACTGTAATGAAAGAGCCCT
Source organism: Arabidopsis lyrata subsp. lyrata (assembly GCF_000004255.2). Taxonomy (NCBI): domain Eukaryota; kingdom Viridiplantae; phylum Streptophyta; class Magnoliopsida; order Brassicales; family Brassicaceae; genus Arabidopsis; species Arabidopsis lyrata. Next base: position 11,927,794 of record NW_003302554.1, read on the forward strand.
TGATAAACGTAAATATTATTTGCTCATTGATGAGTGTGGCTATAACCATGATAACAAAACAAGAGAGACAAAATTGACGGCTTTCTGCAATCCGATGAAAGTGAAATTGATAAACATATAAATCATTTGCAGATTGATGAGTTTGACTATAACTATAATAACGAAAACAATGAAGAAAATTGACGGTTTTGTGCAAGTTCATAAAAAAGAACTTGATAAACGTAGAAATTATTTTCTCATTGATGTGTTTGGCTATAACCATGATAACAAAACAAGATAACCAGAATTGACGGCTTTCTATTGTCTAATGAAAGATATCCTGATAAACCTAAAAATCGTTTGCTGATTGATGAGTTTGGCTATAACAATGATAACGAAAAAGGAGAAAAATTGACGGTTTTCTGCAGGTTCACGAAAAAACTATTGACAACGTAGAAATCATTTACTGATGATGAGTTTGGCTATAACCATGATAACAAAAAAAGAGGAGAAGATTTGACGGTTTTCTGTAGTCTCATGAAATAGCTCTTGATAAACGTAGAAATCGTTTGCTGATTGAAAAGTTTTGCTATAACCATTATAACAGGAAATAAGCAAAATTGATAACTTTTTACAGGATGATGTAAGAGCTCTTGATAAACGTAGAAATTATTTGCTCTGTGATGAGATAGGCTATAACTATGATAACAAAAAAATGAGCGAAACTAACGGTTTTTTTATAGCCTAATGAAACACCTATTGATAAACGTAGAAATTATTTTTTGATTTATGAGTTTATAACCATGATAAAAAAAACAAGAAGAGCAAAAATGAAAATTTTATGTGGCCTCATGAAAAAGCTCTTGATAAACGTAGAAAACATTTGTTGATGGTGAGTTTGGCTATAACCAGGATAACAAAAAACAAGAAAGCAAAATTGATGGTTTTCTCCTATTTGATGAAAGAGCTCTTGAAAAATGTATAAATTATTTGCTAATTGAAGAGTTTTACAATAACCATTATAACGAAAATGGGTTAAATTGACAGTTTTCTTCAACTTTATAATAATGCCCTTGATAACCATAAATATCATTTGCTGATTGATGAGTTTGGCTATAACCATGATTAAAAAAAAAAAAAAGGGTGATGGGTTTCTGCAACGTAATGAAAGACCCCTTGATAAACTTAAAAATTTTTGCTCATTGATGAGTGTGGCTATAACCATGATAACAAAACAAGAGAGACAAAATTGACGGCTTTCTTCAATCTGATGAAAGAGAACTTGACTATAATAGAAATCATTTGCAGTTTGATGAGTTTGACTATAAATATAATAACGAAAATAATGAACAAATTTGACGGTTTTCTGCAAGTTCAAAAAAAGAACTTGATAAACGTAGAAATTATTTGCTCATTGATGTGTTTGGCTATAACCATGATAACAAAACAAGAGAACCAGAATTGACGGCTTTCTATAGTCTAATGAAAAAGACCTTTATAAATCTAGAAATCGTTTGATGATTGATGATTTAGGCTATTACAATGATAACGAAAAAGGAGCAAAATTGACGGTTTTCTACAGGCTCACGAAAAAACTATTGACAATCGTAGAAATCATTTACTGATGATGAGTTTGGCTATAACCATGATAACAAAAAAAGGGTTGATGGGTTTCTTCAACGTAATGAAAGAACCCTTGATAAACGTAAAAATTATTTGTTCATTGATGAGTGCTGCTATAACCATGATAACAAAACAAAAGAGACAAAATTGATGGCTTTCTGCAATCCGATGAAAGAGAACTTGATAAACATAGAAATCATTTGCAGATTGATGAGTTTGACTATAATTATAATAACGAAAAATAATGAACAAAATTGACGGTTTTCTACAAGCTCATGAAAAAGAACTTGATAAACGTAGAAATTATTTGCTCATTGATGTGTTTGACTATAACCATGATAACAAAACAAGAGAACCAGAATTGACTGCTTTCTATAGTCTAATGAAAGAGATCTTGATAAACCTATAAATCGTTTGTTGATTAATGAGTTTGGCTATAACAATGATAACGAAAAAGGAGCAAAATTGACGGTTTTCTGCAGGCTCAGGAAAAAACTATTGACAAACGTAGAAATCATTTACTGATGATGAGTTTGGCTATAACCATGATAACAAAAAGAGAGGAGAAGATTTGATGGTTTTATGTAGTCTCATGAAAGAGCTCTTGATAAACGTAGAAATTATTTACTGATTGAAAAGTTTTGCTATAACCATTATAACGGAAAATGAGCAAAATTGATAAGTTTTTACAGAATGATGAAAGAGCTCTTGATAAACGTAGAAATCATTTGCTGCTTGATGAGATAGGCTATCACCATGATAACAAAAAAAAGAGTGAAACTAACGGTTTTTTTACAGCCTAATGAAGCACCTTTTGATAAACGTAGAAATTATTTTCTGATTTATGAGTTTATAACCATGATAAAAAAACAAGGAGCAAAAATGAAGGTTTTAAGCAGCCTCATGAAAAAGCTCTTGATAAACGTAGAAATCATTTGTTGATGGTGAGTTTGGCTATAACCTGGATAACAGAAAAAAAAAAAGAGCAAAATTGAGGGTTTTCTCCTATTTGATGAAAGAGCTCTTGATAAATGTATAAATTATTTGCTAATTGAAAAGTTTTGCTATAACCATTATAACGGAAAATAGGTAAAATTGACAGTTTTCTGCAACTTTGTAAAAATACCCTTGATAACCATAAATATCATTTGCTGATTGATGAGTTTGGCTATAACCATGATTAAAAAATAAAAAGTTGATGGGTTTCTGCAACTTAATGAAAGAGCCCTTGATAAACGTAAAAATTATTTGCTCATTGATGATGGTGGCTATAACCATGATAACAAAACAAGATTGACCGCTTTCTGCAATCCGATGAAAGAGAAATTGATAAACATAGAAATCATTTGCAGATTGATTAGCTTGACTATAACTATAATAACGAAAAATAATGAACAAAATTGACGGTTTTCTGCAAGCTCATGAAAAAGAACTTGATAAACGTAGAAATTATTTGCTCATTGATGTGTTTGGCTATAATCATAAAAACAAAACAAGAGAACCAAAATTGACGGCTTTCTACAGTCTAATGAAAGAGATCTTTATAAACCTAGAAATCGTTTGATGATTGATGAGCTTGGCTATAACAATGATAACGAAAAAGGAACAAAATTGACGGTTATCTACAAGCTCACGAAAAAACTATTGACAAACGTAGAAATCTTTTTATATGCGTTCTACAATGATACCTTTTACCTCTGATCCATGTGATGGTGGTTATTTTCGTATTGCGTCTCTTAACCCTAACATGGGTGAGTGGTCTGTCTCGGTGAAGATTTTGAATTGTTGGTCTGTTTCGCGTGGCACGGGTAGAGAGCTCAATATGATTTTGGGTGACGAGCATGTTAGTTTTTTGATAACTTACCTTCTATACATGTTTTCGATATTAAATTGAATTGGTTTTGTCTTTAACGTTTTATTTGCAGTTCACCCAAATCCAAGCCGTTGTTCGTGATGAATTAATTGATAATTATCTTTCAAGATTGATAATCGATGAGTGGGTGAGCATTAAAAATTTTGATGTATCACGGGTTAACAGCATATTGAGACCAGTACCGCATAGATTCAAGATTGTGTTTCGTTCGGACACTTTAGTGCAAAGTATTAATATGTGCTCCAGTAGAACCTATTTCAATCTAACTGAGTTTGTGAGTATATTGAGTGGTATTGTTAATCCGAATATTTGCGTTGGTAAGCCTAATTTGTAAATTTATTTGTGCTTTTGGAGTTTATTTGCGGTTCATGTTCTGACTGTATTATTCATGTGTGTGTTTCATAGATGTTGTTGGCAAAATTGTCAACGTGAGAGAGTTGGTTTTTGTTCCTTCCGTGGAACATTCTCAAGGAGGATATTTTGAGCTGTACTTTGATTTACGTGATACTGAGTAAGTCACTATTCTTTTAAAGATTTAAACCAGAATATAAAGTCTTATGACTTCTTCAAATCTTAAAATTAGGTGTATCCATCTAGAGTGTCGTTTAACGGGTGACCTTGCAGTCGAGTTCTATGACTTATGGAAGCATCGTTCACGTAACACAGTGATATGTATTATCAAGTTTGTGAAATTAGAGCTATCACAGGAACATAGGTGGAGATGTATCAATGTTACCGGAAGTACGAGGATTATGTTGAATCCGGATCTCAGTATTACAGACGAGATGCTTTGTTGGTAAGTATTTTTTTTTCCGTTTACAATCAAAACTCTAAAGTTGGCGACTGGACATTCACTGTTTATGGTGTTCTAAATCGGATGTCAGGAATCCTGAAAATGACCAAGTACCGATCATCACACGGAAGGAGAATGCCATGGAGTGATGATGTTCGTTGATTTCTTATTTTGTTGGTGAATGATTTTAAAAGATGATTTATTATTATTTTTTTAGCATTTATAATATTATTGAATTTTTTAAATTTTATCATTTTCCATAATTTTACCACACTAAATCCTAAACAATTTACCATATTTTTCTTACACTACCAAGTAACACATAAACAATCCCTTATTTCACATGATTTTACCATTCATACAACATTCTTCCCGCGCATGTGCGCGGGCAATCACCTAGTTTTACTAATTATGGAGTCCTAAAAAATAAAAAAATCCTCTCAAAATGGGCCTCGAAAATTTGAGGCCCAATACAAATGTTTTAGAAAAATCTGTCAAGGACCGGGCATGTACGCCATTTATGGCAACATGTTTCACTAGATTTGTGAAGAGGTAAATGGGTTCTTTGTTGTCTACTTGTCATAGTGGATAACATGTTTATTGGATGATTAATACCAAATTTGGTTAGTAGAGAACATACTCATTTGACTTCAGATGTTGTGTTTGCTAATGAACAATATTCTACTTCAATTGATGATCGAATAACATCTTCATTTTTCTCTGATAACCACGATATGTCGATATGACTTATTTCTCAAAATATTCAATGTTCGCATTTGTGATTTGTGAAGACAAACTTGTGAAAATCCATGGCAAAAATTACATTTGTTATTATTAATTATTTTATTTTATATTGACGTTGAAAACTTTACTTTCTATTAGTTTACAAACCTAATTTGCCTTGGAAGTACTTTTCAAAAAAATATATTGTACATTTAAAAAAAACTCTAAAATTTCAGTAATCATATGACTACTGTTATGTTAAGAAAAAAATTTGAATACTTTACTTTCTATTAATTTACCAAAATTGGAAATTGTTCTTGGGCCTTAAACTTGGTGTTATGGGCTAGAAGTGAGGCCTAATGTGCATGTTTTTCTATTTTATATACTAGTCTAGAAAACCCCACATTTTCATCCAAAATTAAAATTGTATGAAATTTTATGAATAAAACAAATTTTGATTCACAAATTAAACTATTTCAAATATTAACTAATTCAAATTTTTAACTCAAATGTTTTATTTTTACACTATATTATTATTAGATATTCACCTTTTTAAACTATAACAATTATTAAATATTTGTAATAATACTATATGTCAACAAGTATAGAACATATCCGCTCCTAGTTATTGATTTAAAGTCACCAACTAATAATTAATTTTCTAAATAATAGTTTTTTAGTTTCTATCTTAATTGTAAATGTTGACTAAATCTCTCCATCTTCATCTTCATCTTCAAAAATATACTATAATAATATGATAATATTGAGTTATTGTTAGTGAGAAGTTATAAAAAGAGTTGTGATGAAGTCCATCATTATTATGCTATTTACGTATGATTAAGAATACGTTTTGTAATATAGATTTTTGGGAAATTGTTAAAAATACCCCTTTTGGTGTGCCCATTTTCAAAAATGCCATTTTAGATGTCCATTTTCAAAAATGCCCTTTTTTAAATCTGAAATTTTTATAAAATTTTATTAGGTTTATAAGGTACTTATGGATTGTAACTACTACTTGAAGACTCGATCCAAGTATTTATAAGGTTTTATAAGGTGTTTTTAAAGGTTTTACAAGTTATTTTAAAGGATTTTTAAGGTTTTTCAAAGGTTTTACAAGATATTTTAAAGGTTTTTAAAGGTATTTAAAATGCATTTATAAGGTATTTATAAAGTATTTATAAGATTTTAGATACATAGAAATGTAGTTTGTGTATGTTTTAATAATATTACATACATATTTGGGTAAATCTTATATGTTTAAGAGCATTTTTTATAAAGTTTTTAAAAAGGGGTATTTTTGAAAAGTGGCATTGAAAAAGTGGCATTTTTGCAAAAGCCCCTAGATTTTTTGTTTAAATGACTTCTTGCAATAAATAGTTTTCTTATTTCATGGTATTTATTTGTAAAAAAGAGATAAAAATTACGTCCAATAACTTAGAGAAAATAAATTCAACGCTAGAATCGTCAATTTAGAGAGAGAGATTATATAAGTTTGTATTACTTTTGGCAACAACATTTCACAGGACATGGAATACAAGCAGAACCACAATGTCCACCATTTTTAAATCCAGCTCTAATACAGTAGTTATTACATTCATCACTTCCGTAACACCTAGTATTACAGTTATCGAATGAGAAATCTTCGATCTCTGCATCTACACAAGTCCACATATATATATATTAAACATAACCGATATACAAACATGTTTAAATCTTATATAACCTTTCAATAAATTAAAGATAGTTATATAACATGTCCAAATAATAGAATTTTAACAAAACTTTAAAATGCATGCCTGTATATATCATAGAAACAAAAACATAGTCATCACGTATTCTACATATTTAAATATAGCTTTTGAAATGATTACTACTAATTTTTATAATAACTAAATCAAACCTTAAATATACCTGAAGCCAAAACGTTGTGGTTAGACAACGACACTGCAAGTATTATTACAAGGAAACAAGTCACCAAAGTTTTCGTACCACTCATAGCAATTATTTCAATGAACTGTATTGAGGTATTCAAATGTTTTTATTTTTTCGGATCTTAATGATTGGCTCTATTTATATAGTTTGGTCTTCAATTTTTTTTATCATGATTAATTGATGATCCACTTTTGTTTGTCAATTTTTTTTTTTTTTTTTTTGGCAAAAATTTATAAAATGTAGATATTTTCAGTTAATGATCATAAATGAGGACTTAAAATTTTAAAAAGCGTCTTACACTTGTGAATATGGTTAAAGACAAATTATTATATATATTATCATTATGATCAATTAATATCTTAAGGTAAATGCAAGGTTTAATTTTATAATTCAATACTGAAATTTTTTGTTTATAATTAGGTATATGGTATAAAATTTATCTGATTTCAAAATTGATATCAAAAAAGAAATGAAAATGAAAATTACATACTCACTATAAAATCATTAATTTATTTATTTTTTTGGTTAAAGGTAAAATCATTAAATTTTTGTGCTAGAGGAGTTCGACCCAAAAAACCAATCCTATTTGATCTTAACCAAAACAAAATATTCATTCAAAAAAACTGAACCATACCACCGCCACAATAGAAGCCCTTTTTACTCATATCCCCCTAGTCTAGTTATTAAGTCTTTCGTACACTTAAATATATATTTGAACGATAATTATGTGATTCATCAACATTTCCAAAGAAAAAAATGCTTATCGACATAAACAAAATGCAATATATATGCACAACATTTAAATTCATAGATACATTTACTTTCTGTGACAATGCACGGCATCCTCAAATCTAAAATAATTGTTTGTTTGCATGCATGAAAATTCATTTGTCCATTTAAATTGGAAAGATCTGGAATCATGTACAATATATTACTCGAAGACAACAACGGTAACGATTGCGCGACAAGTCGATTGCGTTGAAACATAAAGGATCGATGACAAAGGGAAATTGACGATTAACTATGATAGACACCATTCAAACAATATTAGAGAGAAATAAATAAAACCCGTAGAAATCAAGAGCAATGAAAGAAAACAAAAATAAATCTAGAAACCTTTGTAAGTGAATTTCGAATATATAACTTTGAATATATGTCGTCGCTCTACTTGTTCAATATTAGAAGAGGGATCAGGAAAAAAAACTAAGAGAAGACCAAAGAGTGAGGGATTACCTAAAAAAGAAGATCGAAGAGAGTACAAAATAATGATAGTAATGGTGTGGCTTCTTATTGAATATAAGCGGATATCATCAAAACAAAGACTAGTGGCGAGATCAGCAAGGTGAAGTAAGAGGATAACTGAAAATTGGAGTTATTCTCTGAAATTGTGTAAAAATGGAGAAGACAAATTACAACATGTAATTAAAAGGTCTAAGAGAGAAACATTGTAGTCAAAATTTCATAAACAATTATATTTTGACACCACACTTGATTAAAGCAATGCCAAAATCAACATCATCAGTTTCAGTTCAACATCTAATCGAACATTTTAAAAAAATATAGATATAAATCTTACACATTGAGAAGCAAAAGAAAGAGAAGCGACTATTTGGGGAAGAAAGAAAGCAAAGAGAAGTGCATTTTCCTTTACTGAAATTTAACCAGTTTGACTCAAAACTTAGCAAAAATAACTAGAATAACTCTCAATCCAAATGGATAACTAGACTAACCCAAATTTTATGTTAAAAAACTATTTAACTTTTCATTATACCATTTCTTTAAAAAAAAAAACCAAATTCGTTTATTTTTTTATTTTATTTTTGAAAGTAACCAAAATTTGTTTTTAATTAAATAAACTGAATAAATAAAAATAACAAATTTAAGAAACAAAAACCAACAAATCGCGATTTAGGTTTTAGTTTCTTAATTTTTTTCATTCTCACAGTTTCCCAGCCATGCCTCTTCTTCTTCTTCGCTTTTTCTACTAAACCCTAGCCATCTCTCTTTGAATAGGCCGCTCCCACAAACGACGACGACGATTTCGATTGGGTTAATTTAAGTGATGTTTGGTTTTCGCAGCCGTTGGGGGACATCGTTTTTGACGATTTCTCTTATCCAGTGGTGACTATTCTTCTTCTCCGGCCACACAAACGGCGGCGAGGATTCTGCTTTTCTCGATTTCATAACAGTTTCTTCTTGGTAACTACCAAACATAATTTTGTCGTGATGAAATCCGACTTCAAATAAAAATTATAAATCTGTCATGATAAAATAAAAATCTGTCATAACACTAAAAATCTGTTGTCACTAAATAGGTCATTCCAGTAATTTATTTTTAATTCAATAAATCTGCTATGAAACACCAGATTTTTGTAAATTAAACATAAATCTGCCATCACATAAAAAAAATATGTCATAACGTTAAACATATCGGTTGCGACTATATGTTATTCTAGCAATTTTTATTTTTTTTCAACAAATCTGCTATAACATTCCAGATATTTTGTTAACATTAAAAAATCTGTCATAACGTAAAACAAATCTGTCAACACTAAAAAGTAAAACTAGTAATTATTTTTTCATTAACAAATCTGCTGTATTATGACAGATTTTTTCCCAAAAATATAAGTCTGACGCCACTAGAAACAAAAATATGCTACACATTGTAATAAAACTGTCAAAATTACGAAAGTCTGAGGCATTATCATAAAATAAGTGTGACAAAGAAAAAAAATCTGCTACAAGTTAAATATCTGTTGTAACCATTTTCAAATAAGTCTGTGGGAGGAAAAAAAACTGTTACAGAAAATCTGTCGTAGACCATTAAGTCTGTCGTGAAAAATAAATCTGTCACAACGACGTCCGCAGACTTTTCACGGCAGATTTGTTTTTTCGAAAAAATTTCACCTAGGTTTCCAAAAAAATCAAGGGTAATATTGACTTTTTTTTTCTAACAAAGAGACAAATGGTATTTTGGTCATGAAAATAACTAGATTGACCCATATATTTTATGAGTTATTCTAGTAATTAAACCTTATTTCTAAGTCAAACTAGTTTTTTTCCCTTCCATTTATTTGATAAATTAATGACATCAGCAAAAATTTAATCATTTAGATGAGAAAACAAAACAGTCTCATCCGTTGGATTAAAAGAATGACATCAACAACACAAAAAATTGAGTTTGTTATTATATATAGATTTTATTTTTTTGAACCTAATTTACCTTGAATATTTTTCAAAAGACTATTGTACATCAAAAAAACTAAATTTTCAGTAAACATATGAATACTTTTATGGTAAGAAAAAGATTTGAATACTTTACTTTCTATTAATTGACCAAATTATTTTACTATTTATTATTTTGCCAACAATGTATATTCAATCTTTTTCTGTTTCATAATTTTCCAAAATATTCACATTCAAAATTCTTAAATCTTACATACAACAAATCATCTCATTCATTGACTTAAAAATTCATCTAAAATCACCAACTTATTTTTTTATTAATTAAAAGAATTTTTTTTTTTTATCGGATGTCCCCGAAGGGACTAATTAAAGAATTTATTATTGTCATGTTTTTCTTTTCTTTTTTAACGATAAAAGAAGTAAAACAATCGCAGCATTGGGGAATCTCCATCCACCAATAATATAATTTCCTAATTTTGTCTTTTAAAACCTTTAGACAGATGACAAAAAAAAAAAAAAAAAAAAAAAAAAAAAAAAACCTTTAGACAAGAACAGATATTCTCAACCTTCCCACATTTCCCCAATCATCCAACCACGCGCCGCCTCTAATCTCTCACGCGCCGCGGTCCAATCTCAAATCCTCTATCAATCTCCTCCTCTCCATCTCCTCCAATCAAAAGGGGTCTAATTTATGAATTAGAATTCATCATGGGAGGTGTAACATCATCGATCGCTGCAAAATTCGCTTTCTTTCCACCAACGCCACCGTCTTACGAGGTTATAGCCGACGATAGCTGCGGCGGACGTTTATACATACCGGAGATTCCTCGTCGTGATGATGTTGATATCTTAAAGCTTCGTACTCGTTATGGTAACGAGATCGTAGCTGTTTATGTGAAACATTCAAAAGCTAATGGCACGCTTTTGTATTCTCATGGTAACGCTGCTGATTTGGGTCAAATGTTTGAGCTTTTCGTTGAGCTTAGCAATCGCCTTCGCGTCAATCTTATGGGGTAAAGGATTTATCTGATTGAATTTGGGAAAAATTTGTGCTTTATAGCTTCAAAGTTGGTACATTTTTTTATAAAGATTAGTACTTTTTCTTTGCTTTGTGAAGATTAGTGCTTTGTAGCTTCAAAGTTGAGACATTTTCATTGAGAAGCTAGGACTTTTTTGTGTGTGTATGATTTGCTCAAAACTAGGATCTGTTGAGACATTGTTATAGATATGTAATGAATTGGTTTTGTGCTCTTATTGTAATATGTTAATAGAAGAATCAATCCATGTAAAATCAGTGTGTTATAGTTTCAAATTTGGGTCTTGATTCATTTTCATTTAAAGGTTTATACTTTTCTTGATATCTAATGTGTTCATTGGTTTTTCTTTCTTAGGTATGATTACTCTGGTTATGGTCAGTCTACTGGACAGGTATAGTTCTGAGATTACTACTCTGTGTTATGAAATATGAGCTTTCGTAGACTTTTCCATGGATTGTTTCTCATTGGTATAGAGTTGGTTTATGAATCAGGCAAGCGAGTGTAATACATATGCTGATATAGAGGCGTCGTATAAGTGCCTTAAGGAAAAGTATGGGGTAAAAGACGATCAACTGATATTATATGGTCAATCTGTCGGTAGTGGACCTACGGTTGATCTAGCTTCGCGCACACCTAACTTGAGAGGTGTGGTTTTACAGTGCCCGATTCTCTCTGGGATGAGGGTTTTGTATCCGGTGAAATGTACATATTGGTTTGATATTTACAAGGTGATTTAGGAGACATTTAATTTTGCTTCTGGTTACATGTATACCTGCTGCTCACCTGCGCAATTCTATGTTTTGCAGAATATTGACAAAATCGGCGCAGTTACCTGTCCTGTATTAGTAATCCATGTAAGTAACTTCTTGCATTGCTTTGGCTTTATTTTGCTTCTTTTTCATTATGAGTGTAATCGTTATAAGACAGGTCACTGAACTCTCATGTTGGTCTTTTAGGGAACTGCGGATGAAGTAGTTGATTGGTCTCACGGAAAACGGCTCTGGGAACTAAGCAAAGAGAAGTATGAACCTTTGTGGATAAGTGGAGGTGGACACTGCGACCTTGAACTCTATCCAGATTTCATCAGACATCTGAAGAAATTTGTTGTATCACTTGGCAACAAACAAGCAGAGCAAGCTGCCACAGAGCGAGATAGCTGATATGTTTGAAACGGGTTACTTTCAGGAGTCTACACAGTTGGCTGGAGAATTCAGAAGAAAGTAATAAGCCTGAGAAATTCAAGATGAGTGTTGATAGGTTTAGAAATCAAAAGATAAAAAAAGGTCTTGTCTGGTGACACAATGGGTCAATCTGGAATGTATACAGTATATTACATTTCGTGAATAAATGTATTTTTCTGCTTTCATGTTTTAGTAGGTTCCAATGAGGTTACTTTCTTAACATTCATGGATCATACTTTTGTGTAATCCGAAATATCCTCTGAAAGCATAGAAGATTCTTGAAGAGGCTATGCGGGGAGAAACAGGCCTAGGAGGTAGGCCTGGGAGTTCGGATTAAACCGAACAAACCGACCCGATTAAACCGATAATTTTGGTTATCGGCGTAAACCGAAGAAAGAAATCAAACCGTTCGGCGAAATTAATTTGGTGAATCGGAAGTCGGTTCGGGTCGGTTCGGTTATCGGGCCGATCGGTTTAGTAGTTTTAGGCAGCCCTATATAAGTCTAAACCTAAGTCATTAACCCTAATTTGTCACTTATCTTCTTCTTCGTCTCCGCCTCCTGCGATTCTCTCGAGCTCGTCTCTTTCTCAGTTTCTCTTCTTCTTCTTCTTCTTCTTGTTCTTCTTCGTCTGCAACACATCTCGTCTCTTCTCCTTCATCACTTCTTCTTCATCATCCCAAATCCGCAACCCTTTTTCACATAAACTCAACCTAGAATTTCGAAGAGGTCAGTTCTTTGCTTCTTTCGATCTTCTTCGTTTGATTCTGCTTCCGACTGGTTAAATTTCTGGATGAATAACTGTGTCCAGAACTCTTAACATTATGCAAATCTTTGATTTGTAGAATTTAGGGTTTTGGACTCCAGTTTTCATCCAGAAATTTATGTTTCGGTGTGTGTAATTTGTTTATGGTCTCTGAGTGGTTTTAAATTAAGACTTGCATGTATATAGGTTAGATTTTAAAATTAGGGTTTCGTTTTTTCTCCTATTGTGGTCCTGTTCCTTGTGTGTTCTTGTGTGGTCCTTGTGTGATCCTTTTATTGTCCTTTTGTTGAAGCTAATGGATGTTTGTGTATAATTTTTAGATGACTGAAGAGCAAAACGAGAGTGAACCTCCACTTAATCCTCAGAAGACAGGAGAGACAGAAACTGTAACTGGGAATAAACGACCACGGCCTGCTTCTGGTGCTGATAAGCCAACTAAACCAAGGAAGAAGTATGCAAAACGAGCTCCGGTTTGGGAGCATTTTATTCAAAGAGAAGAAGATCTCAGTAAGAGCTACTGTAAGTACTGTAAAGCTGAGATTGCTTGTGATACAAAACAGTTGGAACTAGTCCGATGATAGGTCACATAAATAGATGCAAGCAGTACAAGGATTGGGTAGGAAGTGAGAACCAGAAGATTCTAAGTAGTGATAACAATGGAAATATGAAGCTGGTGAAGTACGATCCGGTCATGTTTAGGAGATCAGTTAATGAGATGGTAGTAGTCAGTGAGTTGCCATTCTCATTTGTAGAATCTGAGGGTTGGAAGCGGTTCTGTAGCAATGTCTTGCCTATGTACAAGACATTTTCTAGAAAGACATGCAGTACAGACATTGTTGCTATGTATTTGGAAGAGAAGGCAGCTTTGAAGCAGTTGTTTAGTGTTGAGAAACAAAGGGTTTCTCTGACAACAGATATATGGACTTGTCCTACAACTTCCTGCAACTACATGGTGATCACAGGTCATTGGATTAGCACAGAGTGGGAATTACAGAAGAGAATCCTTAGTTTTAAGGTGATCACAGACCATAAAGGAGACACCATTGCAGCCCAGTTGATGGATTGTTTGGATGATTGGGGAATTGAGAAGGTCTATGCTGTTACAGTTGATAATGCAAGGAACAATGACAAAGCTTTGGAGGTTTTTAAGAATCAGTTAAGGATGAGAGGAGTAGACTCATTAGTGAAAGATGGTGAATTTTTACACATGCGTTGCTGTGCACATATCCTCAATCTGATTGTTGGACATGGTTTGGAGAAGGCTAATGCTCATATTGTTGCCATTAGGAATGCTGTTAAGTATGTCCGGTCTTCCTTCAGCAGGCTGAAGACTTTTGCATTGAAGTGTGAGACAGGTAAGTTGGCTAGAGGCAGCTTGCCTTTAGATGTCAGCACACGCTGGAACCCTACATATCTGATGTTGTCTTCCGCTTTGAAGTTGAGGGTGGCCTTTGAGAAGATGGAGGCTGAGGACAAGTTGTACTGTGATTATTTCTTGGAAGAGGAGGATAAGATTAAGAGAGTTAGACCACCAACTTCTATTGACTGGGAGAAGGTTGCAAGGTTAGTCAAATTTCTGAAAGTCTTTTACAAGTGTACTTTGATATTCTCTGCTTCCAAGACTGTGACTTCATGTTTGTGTTACTCTGAAATTGTGGACATTGAGAGGAGTCTGATCACTAAGTGTAGCAGTTCTGATGAGGAGACCAAAAAGCAAGCTAATAACATGAGGGATAAGTTTGACAAGTATTGGGATGGTTTGAGTAACATGAATCCTCTAGTGATTGTGGCCAGTGTCTTTGATCCTCGGAACAAGATGAAGTTTGCTTCCCTTTGCTTTGACCAGCTATATGGTAAGGATACCATAGAGAGTAGGAAACTGCATGCTTCAGTTTCAAGTGTAATGGAAACACTGTATGATCATTACAGTTTCAAGCCCACCAACTCAGAAAACAATGAAGATACTGAAGATCAGACAGAGCAAACAGACTCTCAGCCGCAGCCTTGCACCTTTGAGCTATCAGATGATGAAGATGATTGTGAGGGGATGCTGTCAATATATGATAAGGTGGTTGGATTGAAGATTAATGAAGTTAGCTACAATGAGTTAAAGGTGTATCTCACAGAAAAACCAGAGCCGAGAGTTGAAAATACATTGGGGATGCCTTATGATGTTCTCAGTTGGTGGAGACGTAATTGCTCTAAGTTCATTGTCTTGTCAGAATTTGCTAGAGATGTTCTAGCAATTCAAGCTTCATCAGTTGCTTCAGAGTCTGCTTTTAGTACAACTGGCAGGGTGTTGGATCCTTATAGGAGTTCTCTGACTCCTTACATGGTAGAGGTTTTGCTATGCACACAACAATGGTTAAAGTGTACCTATAAAAAAGAGGATGCAGTAGCAAACTTGGCCCAAATGTTACAAGAATTTGAATTCTTTGAGTCTCTTGGTAAGTTTAACTATTCTCATTGACAGTTTAAATCCTTTCATACTCTTTATCATTATAAGTCTGTAACTAATCTCTTGTTTTCTTTTGTAGATGCTCGGAATTCAGCGGTTGCT
The DNA here is from genome assembly GCF_000004255.2 of Arabidopsis lyrata subsp. lyrata. Classification (NCBI taxonomy): domain Eukaryota; kingdom Viridiplantae; phylum Streptophyta; class Magnoliopsida; order Brassicales; family Brassicaceae; genus Arabidopsis; species Arabidopsis lyrata. The sequence continues at coordinate 11,943,446 of NW_003302554.1, forward strand.
ATTACATGATTTTTCATAGTATGGCAGGTATGATTGTGGTTCTATTGTTGATTAAGTAGTTCAGGTTTTTGAGGACATTGTTAATTCTTTGTTATGCTTTTCACAGATAGGTAGGTGCTGCGCTTTTGTCCTTTTTGATGCGGAAAAACAGCCTTTTTAATGTACTAACTGTGAAGCTGCTCTTTTGGTGCGGATTAGCATTTTTTGTGAATCTACAACTGGTAAGCTAACCACTAAATCATACTTGATATTTGTATGGTTCTATATTGGTTTCTTGATGTAATGCTAGCTTAAACTTGATAATATGCTAGCTTATCAGCTTCATTAATAGTTTGTAATGGTCTATACTGGTCTGTACTTGTAGCTTTAACTCACAAACACAGCTTTAAGCTACCAGTACAGCTTTATGTATGGTTTTGTAATGGTTTTTGCTTTTGGATGTCTTTACCTAGTAGTTACACTAGTTTTTCCTTTGAAAAATGTCTATTTCGGGTTAGATAAACCGAATTGGTCATAGGATTCAATTTTCTCGGACCCAAATTAAAATCAGCTAACCGACCCGAAAAAACCGACTACCGACCGAACCGAACCGAATTTAATTTCGGATTAATTCGGCGAAAATTTCAAGAAACCGAATTTTCAGAAAACCGAACAAACCGACCCAAATAACCCAAAAATTCCGAACTCCCAGGCCTACTAGGAGGAGACTGTAAAGCTGACCAAGATTATTTAGGAGACTGGAAAAGTCAATAACTTAATCAGTCAAAGACTTTAGAAATTTGGATGTTTGAACAAGAAAATTGAGAATTGAGAGATTAACTCTAAACGCTAAATCATAGAGGCTTAAATATAGGATTAAAGTTTCAAGCTTTTTCATTTGGGTACTAAGACACTATCTTTCTCTTATTGTTGTTACAGTGTGATGTTTATTTTTGGACAAGAACATTTAGCTTCAAGTTTCTGAATTCAAAAAGTCTTTTGTTTGTTGCTTGAGAGGGAACTAGGCATGAAGTAGTGAATTGCTCCCATGAAAAGGCCTGATAGTGACAAAAATACAATGGCTCAAACATTTACAAAACAGGTTATATTTGAAAATGAAACTCAAAATTATTGATCTCATCTTTCCTTGGCTTGTCATGCCAGACAAAGCTGTAAAAATAAATAAGTGTAGCGGCTGTTTTTTTTTTGCTTTAATAGGTTCCAAGGAGGTTTCTTTCTTTATGCGACATTTATGGAACATACTTCTGTGTATGCCGAGCTATCCTCTGAAAAGGTAGAAGATTCTTGAAGATTTGATGTGGGGATTTGTTGGAAAACAGGCCTAGGAGGGACTTCAAGAGCATCCAGGTTCCCTTCCATCATCTCTACGACTCTATTCATCGTTGGGCGATCTGATGGCCAAGGCTGAATACACCACAAACCTACTATCGTCATCTTCTTTGCTATCTCATCTTCTTCGCTGCTGATTCCATTCTCGATACGCTTTCCTTTGTCTGCCTTCTCAAGATCCCTATATATCCATTCAGGAAAGTACATTGAGCTTGTGCTAGATGCAGTATCGCCAGTTGATGATTTGTTCCTAGCTCCTATTATCTCGAGAACCAACATTCCATAGCTATACACATCTGACTTGTAGGAGACGCTGCCATAAACTCTTGAAAACACTTCGGGTGCAATGTACCCTATGGTTCCTCTTGTGTGTAGAAGGGACAATAAGCTTTCTTTCCTTTCGCAGAGTTTAGCAAGACCAAAGTCTGAAACTTTCGGGGAAAGATTGTTATCTAAGAGTACATTCTGTGGTTTTATGTCGAAATGTACAATTCTTGTTGTGCAGCCATGATGTAAGTACTCTAGACCACGAGCAACGCCTAGCGCAATCCCATATAGTTCCCTCCAGTCTATATTTGACGACTTCTTGCTTGAGAGGAATTTATCAAGAGACCCATTTTCCATAAATTCATATATAATTGCTCTCTTGTAACCTTCATAGCAGAACCCTAACAGGGTAACGATGTTGACATGAGAAGTTTGGCTCATGCTTGCAACTTCATTGATGAAGTCTTCACCACTATTACCCATCAAGTCTTTCAAGACCTTCACTGCAACCATACGACCATCAGAAAATATTCCTCTATAGACAGTTCCAAATCCTCCTCTCCCGACTACTTCCGCGAATGAATTTGTAATCCTCCTCAGTTCTTCGTAACTATAATGCTTCAGTGGAATAAGTGCTAGGAGTTTTGGGTTTGGAATGTTCTGTTGACCCAGATCATTTGATTTCTTTATATTTCCGTAGATTAAGACCACGAACAGAATCAGAAGAAGAACTACTGGTAGGAATACCCAGAAGCTAATACGAGGTTTACCATCCTCTCTCCCTAAAGATTATGCAGAAAAATGGTGTGGAAAAAGGAAAACTATTAGTAAAACAAAGAGTATGAGATGAGGCAAATTAATGAGTCAACAGATCCATAAAAATGAATAGTTTTAGGCTTATTAAAAACCACAACTTCTGTATAAGATGTATAAGACGCTTACCATCATAAGACCCTGGAGACAGTGGAGCATAATCAACTTCTACATCAAAGTCGGGAATAGCAATGGGGCCTAAGGCAAGATGGAAAATAAATACTAAATACCGTATTCATGTAGTGTAGTTTGATTCTTACCAAAAAAATGTAGTGTAGTTTGATATCATTATATTATTTAAATCGACACATCATTTGTCAAAAAAAAAAAAAGAATTGGGGGTCAAGAACAATATTTATATTTATATGTATTTTAAATAACACAAAAGACCTTCAAAAATAAATAACAATACTTTATATAAATTTTTAGAAAACGAATGTATCTTTCAAAAAGTTAAACAAATATTAGAAAAGAATAATGAAATAGATGTTATAAAATGATAAAAGTATTAAAAACAGAAAAACTTTTTCCTTTTTTTCTAACAAGGAAGTTTGGGGACTTTATCCTATACTCCCACTGTTTCACAAAGAGTGTCATTTTAGAGTTTTGCACACAGATTAAGAAAACATTAAATTTTTTATTTTTTCTAAACAAAAACATCATTAACTATATACCTAAACATAATCTGCCCAATAGTAAAACAATCTGTAGAATACTAATAGTCATAAAACATAAAAAATCATTAAATTTTGCATTGAAAACCTAAAACGACACTCTTTGTGAAACAAAAATAAAACCTTAAAACGACACTCTTTATGAAACGGAGGGAGTATATAGTTTCTTTTGCACAAGACCAACCATTGGTAAACGTTAATAATATTAATACTATTAAAGAGTAAACAATCCCTTCCCAAAATGGAGGAGATTCGACCCTAGAAACAAGGACTCAACCTCCCTCCCAAGGAAATCACTGAAACCAAGTGAGCTATGATTATCTCCACTTGGTAAAAAAAATTAGCAGCGGTCATTTCATAATTTTGCTCATAAGTACTAAAGGATTTGTAAAGTTTACCGGGTGAAGGTTCCCCTACGGGTGGATGCAAGTCCGGCTCAATAAAATTGAGATCCCTGAGCTGGAAAAAAGAAAAAGGTCCTTTTTTCTTATGTTTTTTGGAGAAAAAAAATGAATGGACCCTCTCTTGTAACACCTCCAACACATGTCTAGAGCCAGGGCTGGGTGGATGGAGTGAGTTGCATGCTGATGATGAGGCTTCTTTGCAGCAAACATGTGTGGTATTGTTGAAGCCGCAGATTTCATGAGATGAACAGTCTTGACACGCTTTCTGGTCAATCTTTAGCTTTACCTCAAACCCTTCTCTTAAAGCACTTTCTATATGTGTTAAATTTAACTCTTTCTCTTCTGGAACAAAGCTCTTAGGAACGTTAATTGTGAAACTGTCAAGGCAGGACTTATGATAATCAAGGTTTTCAGAAACTGAGATAGGACCCCAACCAGGACATGTATAACTTGAATGGTAAGAACGCTTAGGGTCGCAGAGGTAGAAAACAGTGAGGTTCTTGAAGGTCGGTGAAAGCTCAAAGATTTGGGGAGGCAAGGTTGTGCCTGTGAATGTAGAGTTGCAAAATGAACCTTGTAACTCTGAACTGGAAAGTTTAAGAGTCTTAGATGTTTGATCTATATGGAGAACATGGTACAGATGGTTTGAGATGGTTAAGGAGGTGATGTTGTTAGGGCAGCGAAGTTCCAGCAATGGATGACCGCAATCTTTGTGACGTTTCCCTCCCCAGAAGGGGAAACCGGCGGTGATGTTCCCGCACTGAAACTGAGCTTCACACAATCCAAGTTCTTGTTTACTTGAAACACAGGGAAGATGGTGAAATAAGGAGAAGAGAAAGAACAAGACCAAACAAGAACTGGGAAGATAGTACATGATTTCTTGAATCTATGAAAAGTGGGTCTTTTGGGTTTTGTTTGTGTTTTTGGACCAGAGCAAGTGAGAGAGAGGCATAAAGAGCTAGTGGAAAAGGTGAAGGTCGTGAAGGACCAAGTCATAACTCATAAGAGGAGTAGTGGACAAAGACAGATAGACTTGAGAGTTCTTTTCTTTGAGTTAATATGTGTTTTTCTGTTAATAATCTTTATTAATATATAGTTTTTCAAAAAAAATTATAAAAAATGTTTTTAAAACATATATATTTATCCATTTTTAAATTTAATTTGATATTAATATATATATATATATATATATATATAATATAATATAAATAATAAATTTATTTAGTTTTAGCTGGAAATGAGAGGGACTTGCCGATAAAGGCTAATACCATCCCATCTTCTAATCTCCTACTTCTTATTTGCTTCATTTCTCTAAAGCCGACAAAATAGAATATAAGAGATTGGAAAAGTCAATACTTTGATCAGTCAAAGACTAATGTTCACACTTTGAGTTATACTCATATTACGACTCGTTAAAAGAAATTATATTGATTGATATTTCAAAACATATCAGTTTTAATTTAGCATACTAGAAATAGCATGATCCAAGCAATGTGGACAACGGCTACAACTGGTAAGAAGTCATGTTCGAATCTGAATCCTTATTTGAGAAACGTTTTGAGACTCATGTCTTCGACTCCAGTGATGTGCACCATCGCAAGATCTCGCTAGGTTCAAATATTTGTATTTTAATGAGTCTGTACAATGTCCAAGCCACATGTGTTGCCCAATAGAACCATCTCTTCCACCCTATCGGCATTGAATTGCTGTATTTTCCTCCAAACAGAAACTTAAAGTTATCAAATGTAAAAACACTATTACTTGAAGCACAAGGACGACGGCAGGATGAAGAACAAAACCAGACAAGACGTAGAGAGATAACACATGCATGATTTGTTTGGGATATATGAACAGTATTTTTTGTGTTGAGGGCAAACAAAAAGAGAGAAATTGATAAAGAGGAAGTGGACACGGTGAAGGTTGTGAAGGACCAAGAAAGGATAGTGACCGATACATAGAGATTTGGAGTCTTTTTTTATTACTTGTCTTTACTAGTTGACCCTGAAAAACTAAATTGAGATATTGGTCATTGTGTCTTGCGTGTTGTGTTCCTCCTTTTTCCAAAACATATTCTTGGAATTTATTTTCTTCTTTTTTTTTTTTTTTTTTTTTTTTTGATAATTCAGGGGAATCCCAGACCTATGGAGGGGGAAGAGCCCAGACTAATCCCCTGGGGGAGGTGCAGCCCACAGATAGACTCTCTCTCCGGATATGCAAATGGGCCGAAAGCAAGACCCATATCCATGTGGCCAAGTGGAGATCTAGCAATTGCGCGCTTGCGGGGAATCGATCTCTGGCCTAGACCAAAAGGGCAACTCCTCCACAAGTGGCAACCACTAGACCAAGAACACTTGGTTATTTATTTTCTTCTTTAGAAAATCATGTAATTATATCTTCAGTGGGGATGAGAGGGACTTGCCGGTAAACCCATATACCATGTAATTAGGTTTCATGCATTGTCATTTATGTACTGAGCAATCATCAATCTTCTTCTTGTTGTTTTGCTCATAGATGTATTTTTAGACAAAAACATTTATATTTATTTTGAAATTTCTGAATACAAATCGCTGAAGTGCAGATGAATTAGTTAAATGTGTTAGCTCATTTGCCTAGCTTCACAAGCAAGGGTAACCTACAAAAAGATATGAAAAAGAAAGAAGATAAATTAAAGTAGTATTTAAATTATGATGTATAGATGACAAAAAAAAAACTTTTAATATAAAGAGAAAATAAAATTAGTAATATCAGAAATTCGGTGATGTGAATATCGAAACAAGTGTTTTTTGTTAAAGAATATCAAAACAAGTGTTATGCAGTACATTCAGTAATGGTAGTGTGTGGCTTTGTCCCTTTTTTTTTCTGTGAATATTTTTGATACATTCTCAGAGGTTCTTCGTGGAAACAGAGTTATATCTTGAGTGGAGTTTTGGATACTATCTCTTGTCTCCTAAAACTGTTTGTCTTCATTTTCTAAAACTTACCAAAGATGATTTTAGGAGACTGGAAATGTCAATAAATTGATAAGTCAACATAAGTCTTTCTTCAAACTAAACTACGCGTTTAATAATATTGACTCAGAAAACGACTCACGAGTGTCATCGAACTAAAAAGGGGGTTTATGTGTTTATGCTTCCATTGTTGTAATCCCCTAAACGCGTTTATTAGTACATACCTTCTTCTCTATATCTAGAGAATTTAGAGATTTAAATTCATGCTTTGTCATTTGGGTACTTTTAGACAAGACCATAGTTAGCTATAAGTTTCAGAATACAAATCACTGAAGTCCTTAATTTGTTTGTTGTCTGAGAGGGGAACTAGGCAAGAAGCTAAATAGTGAATTGTTCCCATGAAATAGTCTAAGAGTGAGAAGTCCTAGATAAACATTTATAATCTGGTGACACAAATACAATGGTTCAAAGCATTTATTAAACATGTTATTAATATGCAGATGAAACTCAAAATTATTGATTATCATCTTTGGGTGTAATGCCACAATTGTTTATTGTCATGCCAAAGAAAGCTCTAAAGATGAATAAAAATGTGTTTGCTGCTTTTGTGCTTTAATAGGTTTCATGGAGGTTTCTTTCTTTATGCGACATTTATGGAACATACTTCTGTGTATGCTGAGATATCCTCTGAAAAAGAAGAAGATTCTTGAAGAGTTGTTGTGGGGATTTGCTTCAAAACAGGCCTAGGAGGGACTTCAAGAGCATTTACGTTCCCTTCCATCATCTCTACAACTCTGTCCATCGGTGGGCGATCTGATGGGGAAGACTGAATACACCACAAACCCACCAATGTCATCTTCTTAGCTATCTCATCTTCTTCGTTGTTGATTTTGTTCTCGATAAGCCTTTCATTGTCTCCTTTCTCGAGATCTTTATATATCCATTCTGGAAAGTACATTGAGCTTGGGTTCGATGCTGAGTCTTCAGTTGATGTTTTGTTCCTTGCTCCTATCATCTCAAGAACCAACATTCCATAGCTATACACATCCGACTTGTGGGAAACTCTACCGTACATTCTTGAAAACAATTCAGGTGCAATGTACCCTATTGTACCTCTTGTATCTAGCAATGATATAATACTCTCTTTCTTCTCGCAGAGCCTAGCAAGGCCAAAGTCTGAAACTTTGGGGCAAAGATTGTCATCTAAGAGTACATTCTGTGGTTTTATGTCGAAATGTACAATTCTTGTTCTGCAGCCATGGTGCAAGTACTCTAGACCACGAGCAACACCTAGCGCAATTCTATATAGTTCTCCCCAATTCATATTTGATGACTTCTTGTAAGAGATGAACTTATCAAGAGACCCATTTTCCATAAATTCGTAAATAATTGCTCTCTTGGACCCTTCAGAGCAGAATCCAAGCAGGGTAACAATGTTGACATGAGAAGTTTTGCTCATTCTTGCAACTTCATTGATGAAGTCTTCCCCATTACCATGCGAATCTTTTAAGATCTTCACAGCAACACTACGGCCGTCACAAAGGGTTCCTCTATAAACAGTTCCAAATCCACCTTTTCCAACCACTTCAGCGAATGAATTTGTAATTCTCTCCACTTGCACGTAGCTATAGTGTTTCAGTGGAATAAAGTCCTTTAGATATTGTTGTCTCGAATCATCTGATGTCGTCCTTCTCAGAACATTCGATGTCTTCCTTCTTGGATCATTCAATGTCTTCCTTCCCCGGCTGATGAGACAGGACAAACATGCGACTACAAGAATGACGCCCAACATTGCAAAGGACGCAGCCCCAATACCTAGAGACAGAAATATTGTTAACAATGGTTTTAATAATACGACAACGGAGAAATCAAATTAGGAAAAACGTTAAGCACCTCCTTTTGCTCCATTAGAGAGGCCTGCATCTATGGAATGGCACCGGAAAAAAGGTTAGTTCGAACTAAATACAGAACTTTGAATCTTACGTACTGGAAATGAAAAACTTGAAACTCGAGGGAGTTTCTGTACATAGTTATCAGAAACTAAAAGGATTTTCTGTAGATGATCCAATCAAAAGTTCGATTTAAGGAAGGGACTAGTGGTGATTCTTGTGGAAATTATAACATGTAGGAAATATTACCCTTGTTTCTAGTAGGGTTTTGTGGCTCTTCCATATAATAGCAGACGAATCCACTTGAGGTAGGTGTCTGAGTATATCCACAAGCACCCTTAGAGTGTATGCACGTTTGACAATCTGCCTCAAAACCCTCTTCAAGTGCCTCCTTTAGATTATCGGTACTCAAAGTCAGGGAGACATAATTTGTGGCTAATGTTTTGATACCAGAGACATAATTTGCGATTCCTCCGCTACAATCAAGCTTGTAGTCAGGGAGACCACAGTCTTCGCTGCCAGATTTCCAGAAAGGATAAAAGAGCTCGCTCTGATCACCACAGCTAAATGGGCCACCACAGCGTCTGTGAAGCTCAAGCTCAGTAGCTGAGAAAACACAAATTGGGATCACAAAGAGTATCCATATGAAGCCATAGGACATATATTTTGTCAGGGAAAATGCCAAATTGATCATTGTTTTGCAGGTGAAGAAAAAAAAAATAGTGAAAAAGAAGAGATAACGGAATAGGTTAATGGTTTTGATACGACGCCTCCAAGTCATGTGCTTTAACAATTCTCAAACCTAATGAAAATTATATCCCCGAAGTATAATAGAATTTTACAAAATTATATCCTCCTAGTTTCTTCCTTGTTTTTCATTTCTACAAAATCTAAAATGTATTGTTGAAAATGGGTTTTCTGCAAAACAACCCTATAAGTCAATTTCGTTTACAAGTTTACCCTCCAAGTCCGAATTATGCAAGTCAATCCTACAATCTCAAAAGTCACCCGCAATATTGTCCCCCCGTGTAGCAATGACATAAAATGAGTTATCGATTTCCACGTCATCGATATACGGAAGGGCTATATTGCAGGTGACTTTTGAGATTGTGGTTTGACCTGTATTTATTTGACATGCAGGTTTGTCTTGCAAAAAAAAAATTACATGGAGGGTTTTTTTAAAAAAACTCCTTATGTTTTCAAACGGAGTTATCGAGTGTCACGTCATCGCTACACGGGGGGACAATATTGCGGGTGACTTTTGAAATTGTAGGGTTGACTTGCATAATTCGGACTTGGAGGGTAAACTTGCAAACAACTTAGAGGATTGTTTTGCAGAAAACCCTTGAAAAAATAGTGTAGAGAAAGGCAAACACCATTCACTACTGAAACTGTGACTGATGTGGATGAAGAAATTTCAATTAAAGTGAATGAAAAAATATAGTCACTTAGATCAAAAAAAAGAAAAAAACATGATGTGAGAGGGTGAAAAAAACAAGTCAATGATTTTTGAGGTCATCATGGAGAATAATCCTAGGCTTTTTAAAACTGCAACTTCAGAATAAGATGTATAAGACATTTACCATGGAGTGTATCGCATACTGATGATGAGGATTCCTTGCAGCAAACTTGGGTGGTATTTTCGAAGCCACAGATTCCTTGAGAGGATGAACATTTTTGACACGCTTTCTCATCGGTCTTCACCTTTACCTCAAACCCTTCTCTTAAAGCACTTTCCAAATTGCTCATGTTCAACTCTTTCTCTTCTGGAACAAAGCTCTTTGGGGCGTTAATCGTGAAACTACCATTGCATGAATCATGATAATCAAGGTTTTGAGACACTGAGACAAGGCCACTATCAGGACATGTATAACTTGAACGGTAAGAAAGCTCAAAGATTTCGTAAGGTAAGGTTGTGGCTGTGAATGAAGCGTTGAAAAATGAACCTTGAAGCTCTGCTCTAGCGAGTCTAAGAGTGTTAGATGTTTGATCTATATGGAGAACATTGTAAAGATGGTCTGAGATGATTATAGAGGTATGGTTGTTAAAGCAGTGAAGCTCTAGCGATGGATGACCGCAAATTTGGGGACGAATCCCACCGGAGAAGGGGAAACCAGCGGTGATGTTTCCACACTGAAACTGAGATTCACACCAACCAAGTTCTTGTTTACTTGAAACATGAGGAAAATGGTGAAATAAGGAGAAGAAGGGGAAGAAGAAGAAGAACAGACAAGAAGTTGGGAGGTGGTACATGATTTGTTTGAGATCTTGTGTTGAGAAAAAAAAAGGAGAGATAAGTCGATAAGAAGCAAGTGGATCGGAGATGGAGAAGATCGAGAAGGACCAAGTCAAGGAAGGATTGTGACAAATACAGAGAGACTTTGGTGTGTTTATTAGTTGACCCAAAGTCAAGGAAGGACAGTGATAGATACAAAGAGACTTTGGAGTCTTTATTAGTTTCAAATACAAAGCCATTTTTGAAACCTAATGAGAATCTAAAGATATTACACGGAAAAATTGGAGTGTGGAAAAAGGCAAAGACCATCATTCACTATTGAAACTAACTGATGTCGAAGCTGAAGATTCAATTTATTAAAAGTTTGTGAAAAGAGAGTGACTGGTTAATGCCAATTTTGAATCCTGTTAAGCTAAGTTAGCACTTTTAACAGATCCTCTCCTATTAAACTGAGAAGACATTGCATTCTTGTTCATTCCAAAGGTCTATGCCTCCATAAGAAGGTTCAGGTCACCTTGCTGACACAAGTTCGTCACTTCTTCAACGACGAATTCGCCAATTTCGGCATCTCCGGTTACCTTTGAGCAGTTGAATCAGATCGGATAGCCGTTGGAGAAACCGAACGGGTAACGCAGTGAACCGGTGGTTTGTGTAGCAATGTGTAAAGTGAAGAAAAAGAAAATGAGATTCGGTTGGCGGGTTTTTGCCATCGGGGAAAAAGAAAGATTACAGTATTATGAAATCGAATGATTGTGCCAATGGCAAAGATTTTAAATTCTGCAACATGATTATTAGTTCAGAGTTCAGACCATTAGCTAGCTTGCGAGCAGATGCTAAGGGGCAGTCTTGTCATTTATCTTTAACGTAGTCTTGGCAAAGAAGTCTTCCTTTTAAAATTTGGTAGGTATTGGCAGATTTTTTTGCAGACTTTTGGAAAAGGTGGTCTATTTTGTAAATATAAAATCTATTTTGTGAAATTAATTTACAGTCAAACCTCCATTATTTATTAATTTAACTATAAATTAGCATTTATTATTTTATAGTATAAATATATAAAAAGATTTTGTTCAATTATTGAAAATATAAAAAAAGTATAACAAAAAAAAACATTGTTAAAAATATATGAATGTTCAATAAACAAATTTTAGTAAAGTACCATCATTTCAACGAAGCGTTATGATTAAAACTTGTCATGTACAATCTTCATTAATAGTTTTTCAGAACATTCATGACAAATGTTTTAAAACATTCTTATTTAGCCATTTTATAGTTAAATGTGATATTCTATATATATATATATATATATATATATATATATATATAATACAGAAAACGTAAATATATAAGAAATAGCCAATCTATACTAGTATAATTGCAGCACTTTTTGTGACGGTGGGTAAAAAAGCTTTCGGGTATATCAGATATCCGATCCATTTTAAAAATTCCTTCACAAAAAATTTGTTGGGTCGGGTTATATTTAACCCAACTCATACACCGGATATTCCATATTTAATAATTTAGATTTTGAGAAGATTTGATTAAGATTTATAATTATGATTCTCCTATCATCTTTGTTTGATTTGTTTTTAACTGTTTTGAATCATCATATAATACATAAAGTAAAAAAAAAATCAAATTTTTTTTCTGCATATAATGTGATTCGAAATTTAAAAAACGGACATATATTATCCAATTGACGAAAATGTGTGTTCAACGTTCTACATCGATTAAAATATTTAGACAATGATTCAGAATCATATCATAAATAAGAACATTAATAAAATAAATGAGTTTTTTGGCGGGATGGGTTTGGCGGGACGGGTTTTTGAATCAACAATAATAAAAAGATTAAAATATCATTAATCCGCCGCTTCAATACGGATTTAATCCCTTTTTTTTTAATACAAATCACAGGACGGGTTAAGAAATTACAGAACGGGTTATATTTCGGAAATGATTTATATGGCGGACGAATTTGAATCAATATTTATATACCGCTTTAATACGGGTTAAATCCTCAGTTTATTAATAATTATCTCGTGGACTCGTGGTATACCGTTACTTAATAACAATTGTAAACTATAATATAAATAAATATGTTATAAGGAGATACAATTTACAAAATATTTTTACACTAACTTTAAAATTAAATCATCCCGCGGTGTACCGCGGGTTAAAATCTAGTTATGTTGTAAAATATGTATAAATAAAAAATTTATTAAGATTATTTAGGATAGTTTTTCTTAAAAATGTTAGTAATTTCGATCAAATTTATCTTGTAATCTTAAAAGTCCTTCTTAAAATATCTTAAGAGAAATAATGCTAAGAATACAAATATATTCTTCAATTATTCCAAGAACAATTATATCAATTCTAATCTAATTCTCATTGGAATTTACTAATGACAGTATGTGTAATATTCTACAATTTAAAATTTATTTTCTTTAATGTATTTTTCAAATAGCAATACAAAGAATTAGAGATATCAAAGACAAGTAAGTCAGTTCGTAAGAATTTTCTAGGAACTTGAGGCAAAACATGGAATTAAATCTTGAGTGGGAATGGAGGGACTTATTTGTAAACCTAGATCACACTTTCTCCTCACTAAAATCTGTTTTTCTTCATGCATTAAATTCCTGTCTGTGACTTATTCGACCTTAGAAAATTCAACAATGTGATTGTGACTAAACTTTTTTTTTTTTTTTTTTTTTTTGAAAATAATGTTAAATTATATTCAAAAGAAAATAATGTTTGTACAACGAATGCTACGAGAGATTGAATGTTTTGAGCTGAATATAGAATTTAAAACTTAATTTCGAGTGTCAAACCTAATCCTTTATCATAGCGTCGATCTCCAATGAGCCGGATTGCCGGAAATCTGTTCCTTATTTGCTTATCAATCCAATCAGTGAGTCGAGTTGCTGAGTTCGGTGATTCGCCATGGCGCCGCTTGTTCCTCTCCTGCCATATAACTGAAACCACTGTTTGAAATGCATACCTAGCCGTGAAGCTTTCGGTCCGGTTTTGCCATTTGCCGCAGATCAAGTTGAGTATAGTGTGCCAATCCGTCAAGTAGTTTGCTTTGAAGATGTTTTTAGCCACAGCTGACCAAACTTCAGAGCAAAAAACACAAGAGAAAAACAGATGGTCCCGAGATTCGATCGCATTATTACAGAGAACACATGTCCCGAGAGCTCCATTGTTCCACTGTAACATACGATCTCCCGTAGAGAGTCTATTATGTACCGCTAACCAAACGCAGAATGAAAACTTAGGGGTTGCGTGAGGAAACCAGACCCCATTGTGCCAGGTAACCGTTGTTACAGTAGTACGAATATGATTCCAAGTATCTCTGGTGGAGAAGCTTGGATTGTGACTAAACTTTTCACCAACTATGATAAAACTAAATCATCCAAAAGTACGTTAAACGGTTAAAGAGAAGCCGCAAGTAAAAAAATATTCGATATTGCGTGTTTTTGTTATCAAAGAGTAAAATATTCACACACATGTGTTCTGTTTTTCCCTGTTTTGCTTAATGACATAACGAAAATGTATCTGACGGCTTTCAAGTTAAATAATGACAAATGTGTTCCATCAGGGCCGGCCCAAACTATTTGAGTGCCTAAAGCAAAAAAAAATTTGGCCCATTAATAAAAGCTGTTATAAAAAAAAAATACAAGTTTTAACATGTATGGAATTCGAAACCGTGACCTGTACAACAAAAGACTTCAATCTAACCACTAGACCACAGTAACATTTTAAAAATTGATGCCCCTAAAACTACTTATAATTATTTGATGCCTAAAGCCCTTGCTTCATGGGCTTTACCCATGGGCCGGCCCTGTGTTCCATTGTTTTTGTTATGCAAAGAACATTCACATTTAAACCACAGAGATTTACTCATAAACTAAAAGCTTGCGATATGCAGTTTATGGAGAAAATCATATCTCGGAGGAGATTGAATTTTCCTCTGAAATCCAGGAAGAATCAAGATGAGGCACTACGGAACATTCCAAAACAGGTCTAGGAGGCACTTCAAGAGCATCCAGGTTTCCTTCCATCATCTCTACCACTCTGTTCATCGCTGGCCGATCTGATGGCCAAGGCTGAATACACCACAAACCTACCAACGTCATCTTCTTTGCTATCTCATCTTCTTCGCTACTTATTCTATTCTCGATAAGCCTTCCATTGTCTCCCTTCTCAAGATCCTTATATATCCATTCGGGAAAGTACATTGAACTTGTGCTAGATGTAGTTCCTTCGGTTGATGTTTTGTTCCTAGCTCCTATTATATCGAGAATCAACATTCCATAGCTATACACATCTGACTTGTGGGAGACTCTACCGTACACTCTTGAAAACACTTCAGGTGCAATGTACCCTATCGTTCCTCTTGTGTCCAGTAGTGACAAGATACTTTCTTTCCTCTCGCATAGCTTAGCAAGGCCAAAGTCTGAAACTTTCGGGGAAAGATTGTCATCTAAGAGTACATTCTGTGGTTTTATGTCGAAATGTACAATTCTTGTTCTGCAGCCATGGTGTAAGTACTCTAGACCACGAGCAACGCCTAATGCGATCCCATATAGTTCCATCCAGTCCATATTTGTTGACTTCTTGCTTGAGATGAACTTATCAAGAGACCCATTTTCCATAAATTCGTAAATAATTGCTCTCTTATAACCTTCGGAACAAAATCCTAACAAGGTAACAATGTTGACATGAGAAGTTTGGCTCATGCTTGCAACTTCATTGATGAAGTCTTCACCATTATTACCCTTTAAGTCTTTCAAGACCTTCACTGCAACCATACGGCCATCAGAAAGGGTTCCTCTATAGACAGTTCCGAATCCGCCTCGCCCGACCACTTCCGCGAATGAGTTTGTCATTCTCTTCACTTGTTCGTAGCTATACTGCTTCAGTGGAATAAGTGCTTTGAGTCTTGGTTGTGGAATACGTTTCTTGAGCTCGTGTTGGCCCAGATCATGTGAAGTTTTTCTCTTTTTTCTCTTTCGGAGAATTTGGACAACCAATGTTAAGACCAAGAATGGAAGAAGAAAAACACCTGCTATTGTAGCTGAAACCACAAATTGTTTTGATTAAGTGATCAAAACAGTATTCATAACCAAATTAAGTTTATTTAAAAGAATAGGAGAAGGTAAAACACCTATTTTTGCTTCAGAAGAAAAGCCTACAACAATGATTTTCAGTTTCATTTCAGTATAAATTAAAGTTGTTAAAGAAAATGGATATGAAATGATTAAGAAGCTTACGAGTTGGTCGATGGAGTGGCCGGCATTTAGTTTCTAATGGTAAGGTTCCTGTGAAGCCGCAATATTTATGAGAGGATGAACATTCTTGACACGAATTCTCATCGATTTTCAACTTCACCTCAAATCCATTTCTTACATCACTTACCAAATTGGTTATATTCAACTTTTTCTCCTTTGTAACGAAACTCGTGGGAACGTTCACAGCGAAACGTGCTTCGCAGCTAATAGGATTTTCAAGGTTGTCAGACACTGAGACCGAACCTATCGCAGGACATCCGTACCTTGCAAGGTCAGGAAGAACAGGGTAGCAACGGTAGAGTGTGACGCTCTTGTAGGTTGGCAAAATATCGAATATTTCTGGTGGCAAAGTCGTGTTGACGAATGGGAATGGAGAGAGACAAATGGACTGTAAAAAGTCTGTTCTGGCAATTCTAAGAGTGTTATATGTATGATTTATACTAAGAACGTGGTACAAATGGTCTGAGATGGTTATCGAGGTGATGTTGTCAAGGCAGCGAAGCTCCAGCAATGGATGACCGCAAACTTCGGGACGATTCCCTCCCCAGAAAGGGAAACCGGCGGTGATGTTTCCACATTGAAACTGAGATTCGCACCACCCAAGTTTTTGTTTACTTGAAGCACAAGGAATATGGTGAAATAAGGAGAAGAGGAAGAACAAAACCAGAAAAGAAGTGGGGAGATAGTACATGATTGGTTTGATCAATGAACAATGTGTCTTGTGGTGTGAGGAGACAAAAAGAGAGAGGAGATAAGGAGCAAGTAGAAACAGTGAGGGTTGAGAAGCACCCTAGGTCAAGGAAGGATAGTGAAAGATACAGAGAGATTTGGTGTCTTTTTTAATCACACGTCTTTGTTAGTTGACCCTAAAAATGGTATTTCTCAATTATTATCTTTGATTTTTTGGTTTTAGTAATTTATGGAATAAGTCAACAGTGGGAATGAGAGGGACTTACCGATAAAGCTCTACCATACTATTTCCTATCTTCTAAACCTAGTTGTTTTCATTTTTCTAAAGCTGACAAAAATAATAATTGAAAGTCAATAATTTGATAAGTCAAGGACTAATAGGTTCACACTTTCAGTTATATTTAGATTACGACTCGCGTTAACACGCCGGTTCTTTACTTGATAAATCAGTTGTAAATTAAACTAATATAACTAATGTTAAAGGAAATTTTAATAATTGATATACAGGCATATAATGAAAATTAAAAAGTATTTCAAAACATATTAGTTTTTAGCATACTAGAAACAGCAGGATCTAAGCGATGTGGACAATGGCTACAACTGCTAAGACAGTCATGTTCGAAACCCGAATCCTTAATTGAGCAACGTGTTGAGACTCATGTCTCTGACTCCAGTGATGTGCACCGTCAAATCCTTTATCCAGTAGTAGTACCATCTAGACCATATCGACATATTGGTATTTGCTGCATTTTCCTCCAAACAAAAACTTAAAAGTTATCAAATGTAAAAACACTTTTCTTGATATTATCACATGTACGTTGCTTTACCGGTCTGGTGAGGAAACGGGAGAAGAGATTCCAGAGACTGAGGAAGGATATGCAGATTCCAGCAATCTGATAGTTTGCGGCCAACGCCATAATTAAGCATAATACCGTATAGCATAAAGTAGATAAGTTTGTTAACATGTAATAGTAGAAGTGTAGAACCAAAAGAATTTGGCCACATCCGAGCATTGAGTAAAGGATTATCATGTAAACTCCGGTTTCAGCCGATCCAATCTTTTCATATGTCCTATGCAAATTAAAAAAGGATGTTTTCCCCCAATTTTATGCAAAAGAACTAGGATATGACCCGCGGTACACCGCGGGTTAATTATTTGATTTTTTTATTTTTATAAATTGATGAATTTATTGTGTATAATATTTTTTGTTGTATACCGCGGGTCACATGCGTTGTATCTAAAATAAAAAATTTTAAGTTGTATTTGTTTTGTTTAGTGTTTAAGATTGTATAATTGTATTTTGATTTGTTATTTATAGGATTTCACCTGTGGTATATTGTCTCGTATTAATATTGACCCAAACCCGTCCAACCATATAATCTAAAATGAAATTAAACATCATTTTGTTATTTTTTTAATAACACTTTTATTTAAATGTCATATAATTCGAGTTAATTTGAAAGTTGCTTTCAAATAGTTTCCATGTATATTTTTAAATTAGTGTATGTTTTTGGACCAACCCGTAAAAACAATTTATAATTGTATCTTAAAATACTAATTAGGATTTCACCCGTGATATACTGTCCCATTTTAGATAATTGTAAAAATTAAAGAAAGATCCGAATGACTCAATTTCGGGTCTGAATAAAATAACGACATGATTAAATGCTCAATTTGTTCTTAAAAATGTTAATATAGATTACACACATATTTTTATTCATCGATTGAGTAATATATGTCCGTTTTAAAAAATTTGAATTGTAACATATGCAGAAAAAAAAAAACTAAAATTTACTAACTATTTATATATTTTATAATAATTTAAAATAATATAAATATAAGATCAAATAAAAGTGAAATAAGAATCATATATTTATGTTTAAATTAGGTAGAGAGGTTTTAGGAAATTAGTGCAAATTTGTTATATTAGCATTAAATCATCATATTTGATTTCTTTATCTATAAAAATCGTGGAGAATATACCATAAATAAAGCATTTAAATATAGTAATTAGTTGAGAAAGTATATATATTTTAGATTTTATTAATTATTTTCGTTTTTTAATTTTGCCAAAATTTAAGGAAAGATCCGATTGAAGATTTCCGGGTCAAAATTAAACAAATTTGATCCGATTTGGGTACCCCAAAAACTGCTGCAAAAATGTATAGTAGATATATTTTTGGAGCTCTACACACTTGTTAAATTTAATTACATTTTTTGGCAAAGTTAATTGATTCTAGGGAAAGTGTTAAAATTCTTTTGTAAATCAACTCTTCATTTTAATAAATATTGATCTTATAAAAAAAAACTATACTACAGTTTCTATATAAAACAATTTAAAGAAAAATTGCTTAAAAATATTCTCAAAATTGCGATGCCATTATCCATTGCTTGGCATGTGGGCCGGGCCTGCCGGTTTGTATCGTGTTGTTTATGATTTCCACTGCTATTTACAGACTAGCCCCATTTTTAGATTTGATTTTCGTTTGAATTTTGATTGTGGTGTCAACCATATTTTAGGAAAAAATATCATATACACATGAAGAAAATTTTGTTAGAATAATTTTAAACTGAGAAATTTTTATAAAGAACAGAATTTCGGCGATTTCGGGGTAGAAAACCGTTCGCTCAATGACAATTGTGGGATGAATTGTTGTAGCGTTGGTGGCATCAAGGAACAATACTGCAGCGTACATGGCTACTGAGGTCTTTGATGAGTTATTGATTTTTCCTGAATAAAATATCAGAGTTCGGATTAATAAGCTTGTAACACTCTGGTTTAGTAGTAAAGCATATCATGTTGGATAAAATAATGGTTTTGATCTCACCCTATTGGTCCACTTGTATTTTTTCAAACATTAATTTATTGTTTCTCCAAATTAAAATACCATCTAATTATTTTTACATGTAATTAATCAGTACATCTAACTCAACAGTAATTAATACTCTCTCTGTCCCATTTTATAAGATGTTTTGTGTAAAAGCACAAAGATTAAAGAATAATTAATGTTTATTTTTTTTATAGGAATTCAGCCAATAGAAAAAAAAGACTGCATAATTTAAATGGTCATAACATACTAAATAAACATAAATTATGCATAGTAATCTGAGAAAATCTTATAAAATGGAACAAGGAAAAAATGCTAAAATATCCTATATAATTTGGGACAGAGGGAGTAAAATAAGTTTCTTGAATGTGGAATTATTCTTTTTGCGCATAATTGTGTTTTTGCACGTTCAAAATAATTCAAACTTTAGGAGAAGTCTTTAGTCAATGGTTAATTTAAAACAATCCATGTCTACGACATTTTTTACCAGAATTCGACTCCACTAAGTCGCGTTATCCCGTAAGAGATTAAAACTATTGGTGGGGTCTTCTCGACTCAAATGAAAAAAAAAAGAATTTTTTTTTTGAAGCTTCTTATTTGTTGGGTAAACGGAAAGGTTTTGATCTCACATTATTATTAGTAGACTTGGCATGTCTTTTTTTCACAACCTATCATCTAATTGTTGTCACATGTAATTACTACATCTAAAGACTCTTGAACTATATTCTGATCAACACTTGACTGTGCTTTTGCATATTCTAAATACTTTTATTAAATTTATTGGGTAAAAGATCTCACCCTATTGGTCTACTTAGCATATATTAATTAAAATTAGAATAAAATTTCCTACAAAATATCATCTAATTATTGTCACATTTAATTAGAACATCTAAGGTCACAATAATGAAATCAACTTCTAGAATGTGGAATTATTTATTTATCACATGGTCGTACTTTTGCTTGTTCTAAACATTAATTTGTTAGTTACAAGAAGGGTTTTGATAGTTGACAAAAGAAAAATAAATAAGAGTTTGAATCTCATTATAGTGATCCACTTGGCCTTTATAATTCTAAATAAAAAATAGTTTTATTTCCCAAGAAAATTTATTTTATTTCCATTGGCTTTGGAAAACTTTTCTAAGTTTTTCATAGTAGTAAAGCAATTTGATTAAAAAAAGCTCTTCGTCTTTCAGTATATGTCACGTAACCTTGACTTGGTCTTGATGCTTCTCTCTCTAAAGTCACTTGCTCCTCTCATCTCAACACAAACAGAACCTGGAAGGCATACTGTTCATATTTCTCAAACAGATCATGTACAATCTCCCCACTTCTTGCCTGGTCTTGTTCTTCCTCTTCTTCTTATTCCACCATCTTCCTTGGGCTCTAAGTAAAGAAGACCTAGGGTGGTGTGAGGCTCTGTTTCAATGTGGTAACATCACTGCTGGTTTCCCCTTCTGGGGTGGAAATCGTCCCAAACCTTGCGGTCATCCGTTGCTGGAGCTAAGCTGCCGCAAAGACATCACCTCTTTAAACATCTCAAACCATGAGTACAACGTTTTTGATATAGATCAAACATCTGATACTCTTAGACTTGCTAGAACAGACCTTCTAGGTTCGTTTTGTTCCGCTGAATTCATTACCACAACCTTCCCCCGCGAAATCTTTAAGCTATCCCCAACTTATAAGAGCCTTACCGTTTTATATCACTGTGATCCAAAGCTATCTTACCGCTCAAGTTATACATGTCCGGATCTAGGTCTTTTCTCCATGTCTCAAACTCTTGATTACCAGTATTCCTGCCAAGAAAGTTTCACAGTTAACGTTCCAACGAGTTTCGTCCCAGAGGAGAAAGAGTTGAATTTGACCCATTTGGAAAGTGCTCTAAGAAAAGGGTTTGAGGTGAAGCTGATGATCGATGAGATACCGTGTCAAGAATGTTCGTCCACTCGTGGAATCTGTGGTTTCAACAGTACCACACAGATTTGCTGCAACGTAACCTCAACATCTGGTGGAGTTACTTGCGTACCACAACATCAACCTAGTGGTAAGTTTCTCATCTAATCCTATTGAGTGGCCTCCAAGGAAACAAAACAAGAGTATAACAGAATGATCAAGCTATCTCTTTCTTTGACGAAATCTCTGTCTTAAAGTCAAAGGATGCTCTTTGTGATCCCATTATTTGTTTTCTTTTTTCAGCTGATTTGCTTAAGAAACGCTGCAGTGAACGGTTTAGCTGCGGCAATCAGCGAGATCTCTATTACCCCTTCTGGATACCTGGCAGGGAATACTGTGGCCACCCTGACTTCAAGCTCGATTGTAGCAGAGGATTCGCAGAGATTAACATCGCCTCCGTGAAGTTCAAAATCATAAATATGAGCCATGACTCTTCTACCATAAGACTTGCCAGATCAGATTATATCGGCGATCTTTGTCCCCCAAACCCATTAAATGAGCCACTCATTGAAAACGTCCTTCAATTCAGTGCTGACACAGAGCTTCTAACATTATATTACGACTGCCAACTAAACTCATCGGTTATTTCTGCTACTAGCTACATTGGAGAGCTTGGTTGTGATGGTGGAAGAAGTTACTTTGTAACGAAAAACCTCTCATCTCCTTTACTTGACAGGTTTAGAGGCGTTTTAAACAACTTAAGGGGAATGTGCAAAAGAAAAGTTCGAATTTTCCGAAAGAGAAAAACATCAGATGATCGGCGACAAGAGAAGCTAATTAAAGGCCCTTATTCCACTCAAACATTATACTTATGCGCAAGTGAAGAAAATGACAAAGTCATTTGCGGAAGTGGTTGGGAGAGGCGGATTTGGAATTGTTTATAGAGGTACTCTTTGTGACGGCCGTGTTGTTGCGGTGAAGGTCTTGAAAGAATCAAAGGGTAATAATAGTGAAGACTTCATCAATGAAGTTTCTAGCATGAGCCAAACATCTCATGTCAACATTGTTTCTCTTCTTGGATTCTGCTCTGAAGGTTCAAAAAGAGCTATTATATATGAATTTTTGGAAAATGGGTCTCTAGATAAGTTCATCTCAGAAAGGACTTCAGTGAATTTGGACTTGACGACACTGTATGGGATCGCGCTAGGAGTTGCTCGTGGTCTAGAGTACTTGCATTATGGCTGCAAAACAAGGATTGTGCATTTCGACATTAAACCTCAGAACGTGTTGTTGGATGATAATCTTTCCCCTAAAGTTTCTGATTTCGGACTTGCTAAACTCTGCGAGAAGAAAGAGAGCGTCATGTCATTGATGGATACAAGAGGTACAATAGGATACATTGCATCAGAGATGATCTCTCGAGTTTATGGGAGTGTTTCTCACAAGTCTGATGTGTATAGCTACGGAATGTTAGTCTTCGAAATGATAGGTGCAAGGAAGAAAGAAAGATTTGGTCAAACATCTACATCGAACGCAAGCTCCATGTACTTTCCAGAATGGATTTATAAGGATCTTGAGAAGGCAGACAGTGAGGATCTTGAGAAGGGAAAGCATATCGAGAATGGAATCAGCAGCCAGGAAGAGGAGATAGCAAAGAAGATGACATTGGTGGGTTTGTGGTGTATTCAGCCTTCCCCGTCAGATCGTCCACCAATGAACAGAGTAGTAGAGATGATGGAAGGAAGCTTGGATACTATTGAAGTGCCACCTAGACCTGTTTTGCAACAAATTCCTGTAGTACCTCTTCTTGAATCTTCTTGGATTTCAGAGGAAGGTTCAACAATCTCTGAGATTGAAAATAGAAACAGTTTGTGAAAAAATATTGTCTTGAAGATCATACTCTAGAGAAAATATACTATAAAGTTATGCCTGTAAATGATATTTGCATGCATAACAAATAGAGAACATGTATCAGTATACAAGAACACAATTCAAAAGTTGCTACTAATTCCGTGCTTTGATAGGTCATGTGGGATTTTGCACAACAGGTTCAGGAGGGACTTCAAGAGCATCTGATGTTTTTTTCTTTCTCAAAATCTTGGCTCGACAACATCGGCAAAGAAACACCAAGGAAACAATAACACCTAATAGTAAAAACCAATGTAGAAAAACAGAGAAAATGTTTGGTTAGTTACTTTGTAGTAAAATATATTAATCTAAGAAGATAAAAATATTTTTGAATAATCCCTAGGCAGAAAACTAACCTATGAGAATCAAGATCAATACACCACCTGTATAGCCAATAGATAAGTAAAATTTGTCAGCAAAGAACCAAAAACTAACCTATGAGAATCAAGATTAAGGAACAATTAACTCAGAGAGGAAAGGTTTATGCAATAAGCACCTATTATCCATCCAACAAAAGATTCTGCATCAATCAAATGGCACCAAAAAGAAAGTCAGTTAGAGCTGAATACTGAAACGAAATCTTGAAACTAAAGAGCTTCTGTAAATGATCCAATGAAAGAAATCTTACTGCCAGAACTGCATGATAGGCTATACGGGTCTTTACAATAGCAGATGAACGTACTTGAGGTCTGATTATATCCACAAGAACCCTCAGAATCTACATACATTGAACAATCCAAATATATAACAGAAAAATAGGGTGTGGCACAAGCAAAATAAAAATAAAAAACAGTAAGGGAAAGAGACTAATGCTAAAGTTAAGCTTATCTATTGTCTCACCTTTTCACTTGAGCTCACTAGTAAGTAATTTATGTCTAAAAGTGTGAAAAATAAACAAGAGCAAGATTTTGGTTGCTGATGATAGTAAAGAAGAGGACTAGGAAACGGAAATGATGCATATGAAACTTACCACTTGGTGGACGACATCCTGGTGTTAAGTTTTCGGTGAAGCCATGACATCTTCCAAGAGAGGATAAACATTCCTGACATGTATTCTCATTGATCACCACCTTCACCTCAAATCCTTTTCTTAAAACACTTTCCAAATTGGTCACATTCAACTCTTTCTCTTTTGTATCGAAACTCGTAGGAACCTTCACGGTGAAACTCGAACGGCAGCTCTCAGGATGTTTTTCAGGGTTTTCAGACACTGCGATGGGACCTATCCCAGGACATGTATAGCTAGAAAGGTTAGGAAGCAAAGAGGAGCATTGGTAGAATATGGTGACGCTCTTATAGGTCGGTGGAAGCTCGAAAGTTTCCGGAGGCAAGGTTGTGTTGGTGAATACAGAGGAGCAAAAAGAACCTAGAAGGTCTTGTTTGGTAAGTGTAAGAGTGTTAGATATTTGATCTATATGGAGAACAGAGTATTTTTGGTTTGAGATGAATAGAGAGGTGATGTTGTTTTTGTTGCAGTGAAGCTCCAGCGATGGATGACCGCAATCTTTGTGACGATTCCCTCCCGAGAAGGGAAAACCAGCGGTGATGTTTCCACACTGAAACAAAGTCTCACACCAGCCAAGTCCTTGTTTACTTGAATCACAAGGAAGAGGGTGAAATAAAGAGAGGAGGAAGAATCTGACTAGACAAGAAGTGGGAAGATGGTACATGATTTGTTTGGTTTGTGTTGAGAAGATGCAGGGGAAATGAATTAGTGAGATACAGAGAGGGAAAGAGAGACAAGCAGCCTCAGGACCATGTCAAGTGGGGAGAGTGGGTGGACCATGTCAAGTTTAATTTTGAAATTTCTTTGTTTTTCTCTCCAAGTTAAATATTTTGAAATGTCTCTCTAAGCACTGAAAATTATATTTATGTACGGTTCTACCACGTAGTTGATGAGGTCTCAGCATTGTTCGAACTGGATATGATTATGGGAACACAATTTTTCCTTGCAGTGAAGTGAAAGCATAAGGAAGTGAAAAATATCTTCTAAACACATCCCAGAGAACGTGTGGCATGGAAACACAAAATTCAAATCTTCGATATATATGACATTTTTTTTTTTTATATGACATATTTGTGGCATAGTAATGACTAATGATTAGTTCTCCAAATATAATAGCTCGCTCCAATAACTAGGAAATGTTGGTATCGGATTAAGCACAAATCGAGCCCAATGAAAACCCATTAAGTGTCGAAGATATAAAAAAAAAGCCTAGGAGATGAGGTACATAGTACATACGACGTAAATGTTAAGCCCATGAAACACGAAGATGAGTCATCCATATCACTCCAGTGACCTCGACACATTCTAATTGCTGAATCAAAACGGTCAAATTTTTAATTTAATGAGATATTTAACAAGTTAAGGCATTTTGATTTGAGCATTTAATTAATGACTAAGACAGAACCACTGCTTAAACTGATAGTAACTTTTTTTATCCACATTTTCTCGAGAAATCATTAGCAGAACTTCATTTTCCTTTGTATTTCAGCTCGAGTATCTTCAACAAAAAGTCATAATCAGAACTATTAATGATTATGGTTGGGGAAACGATCAGAACGTGATCCATAGGGGCTCTATATTCTTTCTTAACATGCCTTAGAGATATGGCGACCTTATATATATACCGTGCAATGAAAGTTTTCAGGTTTTTACATGTTCGGGACAAATTTGGAGATTATGGATCATTCTGGAGTAAAATAGAGAAGTTATGCTGCAAGAGCAATTCGGAGACGAAAATTGGTGTAAGTGTCGATCGACACCACCCCTGGTATCGGTCGACACCAATTCGTGACGGCAATTCGATTTCACGTCTTTTTTAAGTTATGAAGATTTGCAGAGAGTGCCCAAAAGTTTTCCCTATTTTCAAAGAAGTCCATGAACGTTTTTAAGAACATATATATATATATATATATATATATATGTTTTAGAGACATCTCTCATATTCTCATTCTATTGTATTTTTGAAGCTTGAACCCTTTGGGAGATAATTGGAGAGAGCTCCTCCAAAGAAGATTTCTTAAACTCTTTTACTTCTTCTCTTGATTTCTTAATGTAATTCTATTCAATCATGTTGTTTGTTTCATTCTCCATATCTAAGTAGTTTGCTTGTTAGGTTTAGGGATTCTCATTAGAGATTTAGATGAATTAATAAGTTGATTACCTGTTAGGATTAATCTTTAGAGTTCTTCACCTTAGGTTGTTCTTAATGATAGTTTTAGAGTAGCTAACTAGAACTTGATCATAGGATAATAGGTAGATTCGAGAGGTCATCTATTACTGGTACTATCTTAGGTGGGCAAAGATTTCTAGATTCATACGAGAGGTGGTCTAGGAATATTTGTGAACATATCAAACCTGTTTTTAATGCTAGTCTAGATCTAGGAGTTCGCATTCGAGAGGGTGGAATTACCTAATATTAGACTTGTTAGTCAACGCATTCGAGAGGGTGGTTGGCTATACATTAGTGTTTTGAGTTCTAGAACGGTTCGATAATAATCCTAATTAATTTGCTAGATTTACTATTAGTTTATTTCCTGAAAAATATCTAAGCCTAACGTTTTCCTCATCTGTTTTAAAACACAAATTTAATTGCTTTCTTTGATTTTTAATATTTATATTTTCTGTTTAGCTTAATTCAAAACCTGTTAGTCTATTGTGTGAACACGAGAGCTTTGTGGAATTCGACTCTAAAGTGCTACACACGATCTCTTATTTGAGAGAGTAGTCTTAGGTCTAATTTAACTCACATCAAATTTGGCGCCGTTGCCGAAGTTCTCTTTTTTTCACCATTAAATTAGGTGTAGAATTTAGACTAAACTTTTCTTTATTTCGCTACTCACGTGTTTTTATTTCTTTGGTTTCTTGTGTTTCAGAGACCTTAAGAATTTAATCACACTAAACAAATGGACGATTTCGACGAGAGTGTCGACCGACACCACCTGGGTGTCGATCGAGACCACACGGGAAACAGGCCAATGACGTTTGCTGATTACAACAGACCTGATCTCTTCTACTCCAATCGATCGGCGATCAGACCACCTACAGTTGCAAGAGATGATTTTAAGCTCAAACCATGGTATTACGATCTCGTTTCTAGGAACCGGTTCGAAGGTCAAATTGGAGAATTGCCTTTTGATCACATCGAGACATTCGAAGACATGGTTTCAAGCATCAAAGCAGAAGGTGTTCCAGCTGACTACTTACTCTGCAATCTCTTTCCACACTCTCTTGGAGAAAGAGGAATTAGCTGGCTTAGACAATCGAGACCAGGATTTCTAACTACTTGGCAGGAAGTAAATGACGCATTCTTAATCCATTTTTATGATGAATCACTGTCTGAAGAAGTGTGATTGCAGATTTCTTCATTTTCTCAAGGTTCCACAGAGTATTTTAAGGCAGCTTGGTTAAGATTCGGATCATATCAGAGGAATTGTCCGCATCATGGGTTCACTGAAATTCGTCTACTTGGAATCTTCTTCAAGGACATTGATTATCGTTACCAAGTCATACTCGATGCAGCAAGCAGTGGAAATTTCACCACAAGGATACCCAGCGAAGCAACAAATCTAATTGAGAATTCCGCTTCCAGCAATGACATCAGAGGCATTGATAACGAGAGAAGATAACAAGCCGCAAAAATTGACTCCAAGCAAGTGGAACAGTCCAAGATCCAATCTGTCAGCACTTCATGCCAAAACATCCAGCTTTTCACCCACAACGCCACCCCAACTCCACCATCTACCAGCAGGATCGAAGCTATGTTCGAGGCAATCTACAGTAAAATAAGTAACGCTCAAATTGAAATGGATGCCAGGATTTCAGCTTTGGATAGTAAGGTTAACAACATGATTACTGCGCTCAACCATACGACTTCACTAGAAGAAGACGTTTGTGCAGTTCAGTTGAGGAGTGGACTTCAGCAAAAGGTCTCAGAGACGCCCCTCATGACTGCTTGTCATGTTGTTTTGATGGAAAGCAAAGCTGATCTCGTGGACGTTACGGAGGGCGAAGCTGATTTTGTGGTTGCAAAGGCAGTGTCGACCGACACCAGTTCAGAAATTCGAGAAATCAAGCTGTGACAAAGCAAAATCGACCTGGTTCGACACTAATTTACAGGATGACTAGACACACAGTCTCAGTGTCGAGTGACACCACCTGGGTGTCGATCAACACTCCTCCAAAACAAAATCAGAAATCGACGTTTGATAGAGCAGAATCGAGCGTGCTCGACACCAGAGAGTCGATGCGAGACATTAGTGTCGAGCGACACTCACCTAGTGTCGATCGACACTGGACGCGGACTGCACCATTCAGACTTGAGTTTCCACCTGTTGCTGAACAAGTCTACACGCCTCAAGTTCCTTGTCCAATACCTCGACGGTCTAAGCAAGAGATCCATGAGGAATGCTATAAGGGTATCATGGATAAGATTATACCTAAGTTACCTTCGGTTGATATAGAGAAGTTATCATCACCGCTTCAAAGTGTTATTATACTGTATGAAGCTCCACAGAAGCAGAAGGACAACAAGAAGACAGTGATAACAGGTCAGTGCCATGATTCAGAGTAGGATTCCAGAGAAGCTACCCAATCCAGGAAGCTTTGTACTCGATTGCTACATATCTACAGGACGATTGGCTCGCTCTCTTTGTGATCGTGGCTCTTGCATAAACTTGATGCCCCATTCTGTTGCTGTACGACTTGGGATGACTGCTTACAGACCTACCAAGATCACTCTTCTCTTAGCTGATCGATCAAAGAGAATCCCTGAAGGTGTCTTAGAAGATGTTCCAGTGCAAATTGGAGAATGCTTGATTCCAACCGACTTCGTGGTTTTGGAATATGAAGAAGAACCTCCAGATCCTCTTATTCTAGGGAGATCTTTCCTAGCTACTGCTGGTGCTCAGATTGACGTGAAACAAGGCCGAATATCTCTACATGAGTGTGACATGGTTAGGACTTTTGATATGGACAAGCTGAGGAAGCCACCCACCATCGATGGTCAAGCGTTTTCTGTAGAGACCTCCATAGATATTACTGCTGGGTATGTCAAGGAGTTGAGTTCTATTGAGCAAGTAAATATGCAAGCTTCTAAGCTTGAGGATTGGAGTGGTGACCATCTCTTCAGGACTAGGCTCCAGGATGAGGTATAAAGCAGTGATAAGTTGCTGCAGATTGCTGAGCCGCGTTGCATAAACACTGCAGAAATCCGAGCTGTCGACATAGTGTCGATCGACACCACCAGGGTGGCAGTCGACACTAGACTCGACGAGATGGACCTTTGTCGACCACACCATCTCGCAGTCGACACAAAGTGTCGACACACTGCATTGGTGTCGATCGACACCATCTGTGTCGGTCGACACCATCTGTGTCGGTCGACACCCCACACGGGCAGAACCAGCGTTTCCCAATAAAGATGCTTTCCGCGCTGGAATCACTGCTATAAGTCCATGAACTGTTTTCACGTCAACAACTGTACCTCTTCCACTCCATCCTCCTCCTAACCAACTATGGTACTCATGTTCTCCACCTAAACCTCTTGATTTCATCAATAAGGCCTTAAATTTTTCAAAGACTGTTTCACGGTTAAGCAAGCCACGAGTTTCTCGTCAAGTGCTATTCGTTCTTTTGATGATTGTGCAGGAAAAAGGAGTATTCCACCTATACCTGAGTCTCACCCTGCTGATGTTCCTCACTTACTTGGTCGTCCTTACACACCAACTGCTTATACATCACCATGGATGATGAGACGTTTTGCTCGGAAGCATTTACTGCCACCATCTGATCCATCTAACATCTGTGCTTAGACATAGTCAAGCTAATGACTGAAAATAAGCGCTTAGTGGGAGGCAACACTTGTATGATTTCATTTTTCTTTTATTTTTTCTATATTTTTCGTTTTTCTTTTTATTTTATTTTTGCCAACTTCGAGTTTGAATGTCACTGGAGACAATGTCGTTTAAGTCTGGGGGAGGCAGTTGCTAATTTCGTTTTTCTTTTTGATTTTTATTCTTATTTTTCTTTTTATTTTGAGTCATTTTATTGAGTCAAATTTTTGTTTGAAATTATGATCTTTTTCTCTAGATTATTACCTGGTTAGTTTAATGCTGTAGATTCAATTCAATCCGACTAATGGAAAATTCAGAGAATTAATCGATAGACCAGAGGACATCCACATTTCCAACACAATCCGCTAAAGCCTGAGCAAAGTTCATGATCTTCACCTCGTCAATATGGTTAGTATTCGTAGACGTGCATACCTGATAAATGAGACAAATGTGGAAAAAGAATGGTATTCCTCTCCCTTATTCGAAAAAATAAAAATAATAATAAAAAAAAAATGGAGATGATTTTTTTTTGGAGTAAAGAGATAGGAAAATTTTCCGTGATCTCATTATTTTACTTCAAGATGAATGATCACACGAAGGTTGGAAGCGAGGTTAAGAACAGTTCCGATGATACCATTATTCGCCTACACCTTTGAAGTTAAAAAAAAATGGTTTGAAAAAAAGAATAAGTCTGGGGAGAGAAAGCGTATCTAAGTGTGTAAAATGGTTGATTTATCATGGTATAGTACGGGAATGAGTCTAGAAGGTTCTTGAGTACTGATTTTATTGATGAGATTTATGCGATGAGGGCTATAGGATATAGTTGTGGAATTTGGTTTGGAATTTGGAATGTTGAAAATGCTTGCGGAGAATTACATGGTAATTAGGATTTGATGCGATCTGGATTTGGTTTGAATAATCAAGGTAATAGGTTAGAGAAATTGGGAGTTTCTGTGTTTTCAAACTTCTTCCACGGGTTCAGTTTTTGTGTTTTGGTTGAGGGCAAGCAAAAGTTAAGTCTGGAGGAGTTGATATATCATGGATTTTACCGTTTTTAGCCATAATATATGCATTGTTTTTAGAGTCTTTTTGTTGTTTCTAGAGTCTTTTTGAGTCTTTTCAGGTTTTTACACGTTTGGGACCAGTGGCGGATCCAGAAATTAATTTTATCCGGTGCAAAAATATTAAATAAAAAAAATCCTAATTTTATTTAGGAAAAACAAAGTAACAAACCTTCTAAATCAGTTAAAGCATTTAATTATCATTTTTAAGTTAACGAAAGTGATTTAATGTTGCTTTATAAATGAAATATGGGCTTGTTAACAAAAAAAAATTAGAAACTGATTGGGTTTTTTTTTTTATGTATTTGTATGTTATTTACTTATAGTTTTAATATTATATAACAAAAATTGTGTGTATAAATAGAAAACAGAGTACTGAGGGGCATTAAAAATTGTTTTAACAGGGGCATAATTAAAAACTCTTGTAAAATAACAATAACTTTAAAAAATTTACCCGTGGCAAGTGCCCCTCCCCATCATCACGTACGTCCGCTCCTGTTTGGGACCAATTTGGAGATTATGGATCATTCTGGAGTAAAACAGAGAAGTTATGCTGCAAGAGCAATTTGGAGACGAAAATTGGTGTAAGTGTCGATCGAAACCACCCCTGGTGTCGGTCAACACCAATTCGTGACGGCAATTCGATTTCACGTCTTTTTAAAGTTTTGAAGTTTTGCAGAAAGTGCCCAAAAGTTTTCCCTATTTTCAAAGAAGTCCATGCACGTTTTAAAGAACATATATATAGATTTTTAGGGTTTTGTTTTAGAGACATCTCTCATATTCTCATTCTATTGTATTTTTGGAGCTTGAACCCTTTGGGAAATTGGAGAGAGCTCCTCCAGAGAAGATTTCTTAAACTCTTTTACTTCTTCTCTTGATTTCTTAATGCAATTCTATTCAATCATGTTGTTTGTTTCATTCTCCATGCTGAGTAGTTTGCTTGTTAGGTTTAGGGATTCTCATTAGGGATTTAGATGAATTAGTAAATTGATTACCTATTAATATTAATCTTTAGAGTTCTTCACCTTAGGTTGTTCTTAATGCTAGGTCTAGAGTAGCTAACTAGAACTTGATCATAGGATAATAGGTAGATTCGAGAAGTCTTCTATTACTGGAACTATCTTAGGTGGGCAGAGATTTCTAGATTCATACGAGAGGTGGTCTAGAAATATTTGTGAACATATCAAACCTGTTTTTAATGTTAGTCTAGATCTAGGAGTTCGCATTCGAGAGAGTAGAATTACCTGATATTAGACTTGTTAGTCAACGCATTCGAGAGGGTGGTTGGCTATACATTAGTGTTTTGAGTTCTAGAACGGTTCGATAATAATCTTAATTAATTTTCTAGATTTACTATTAGTTTATTTCCTGAGAAATTCCTAAGCCTAACGTTTTCCTCATCTATTTTAAAACGTTAATTTAATTGCTTTCTTTTATTTTTAATATTTATATTTTTTGTTTAGCTTAATTCAAAATATGTTAGTTTATTGAGTGAACACGAGAGCTTTGTGGAATTCGACCCTAAAGTGCTACACACGATCTCTTATTCGAGAGAGTAGTCTTAGGTCTAATTTGATGTGAGTCAAATCTGATGAATGTGCATGGTTTTAACGTACGAAATGATGTTACCGTTTCCATATATATAAATGTCCAAAATTATGATACTCTACCCACTCAAGAAGATGTTAATTAAATAGGGAAACAAAATAAAAGTACTTCTTTCAATTTGATCCAAAAAAACAAAAGTACTTGGTGTAACACTCCAATTTTTAGAATATTGTGGTGTATTCCGCGCGGCCTAAAAGACTTGATTAAGCTATCTATGACATGAAAGTTCATTAATATTTTCGGTCTAATGTCCTTTCAGAACTCCATAATTAAATGTTTTTGAGATTATGCAATTTCATGATAAATGACCTACCGCAAAATGATTTCCGGTAATTTTTATGATCATTAAACAAGTATTTCGTAATAATGCGCCGACCGTCGGATGCCCATGAACCGGAAAAGGGAGTGGGAACCAGACGGTAGCAGTCGAGGCGTTACAAACTTACACTTCATCATATAGGTGCCACTATGCATGTGCATGTGTGTTTTAAAATAAATTAAAAGAGATAAAAAATCGGATAATTCGATAATAATATAAATACACAACTAAAATCACTAATTTCTTGCGGTGATTTGGTTTAGTATAAATGATTTCTTTAAAAATTAAGGTTGTGACTTGTGAGTTTTTCAAAGTTGTTCGATGAGTTTAGTGTAGAACAACACGATTAAGAAATAGGGAAAATGATAGCTAGTTATAGTATATGGTACGATATGGTCACAAATGCAAAATAATTTCAATATCAACAACTACATCAACGATTGTATTTGTATAGTGACATGCACCAACTAACATGCTTCATGTTTGCAACATCATACCCATATTTTTTTTTTAGTTTTGTTCCAGTGTATCGTACGTTGGAATTCGTAACCATCGGTTTGAATCCAGACCTACCTACCCAAACTTGACACAAAAGAAGAATTTTTTTTTTTTTTTTTTAGATTGATAAAATAAATAAAGAGAAATATATAAATAAATCATTTTATTTAACATTTATTTATGTGGATGATTCAAATCTATTAATTATATAATGAACAATTATAATTTTTTTTGCTACATTGAAAATATATTTCGTCATTTGTTAATTACAGTCAATAGTGAGTGGAACTCATAACTAAAATTAGTTTCTTTTATCAATAATTTTTATTGTAGAATAACACAGTTAAGAAAGGGCAATTCTCTAAGAAATACTAGTAATGATTCACAAATAATAATAGAAAAATACTTGATCAAAGTTAAGAAAAAGAAGTGATAGGAACCAAGTTGTCGTGCATGCACATGGCTGTTCGGCTGCAACTTTTCTTAAATGCTTTGAGTTCGATTATTGGTAGTACTAAGTACTATTAATGATTATGGTTATGATGACACTCATCATTACTGTTGTATTTATGGATCGCATGGGAGTAACCAAATGCTTTAAAATAGTCATGTGGTGAAAACCCCTTCCGTCGTGGGCTACGCCGCTACGGTATCTACTGATTTTACATTTTATCTAAATCGATAATTTTATGTTTAACTGTTATCACAACTTTTTGATCAAGTTAAAAAAATATCACGTAACTAATTGGTAGGCAAAAGTATTTTGAGTTTTGACAACCTTAGGCAAAATACAAAAAAATAAACCTTTGATCTATACGATGTCAACAAAATACCACGGTTATGTTTAGTGAACTCACATATCCTCTCGACTATATCAGCTGCATTTAAACAACCGTCGAATTTTTTTTCTTATTAAAATTTGTAATATTGTTGACATAATTTTGTTTTTCTTATATACATTAAAAATTTATTCTATTGTCAAATCTACGTTTACTCATTATTCAAAAGATTTTAACCCACCTATAAATTAATGGCGGACGCATATATATCGGCATCCTTCTTCGTAATTCAAACAAGACGACTCGTTGGCAATGGCCACAATGTTAGGACGAGATGAGAATCCGGTAGGAACAATGAGCGGGAGAGTGAGTTTGGCCTCAACCAGTCACAGGAGTTTGGTCGGAGCTTCCAAAAGTTTCAGAGACGTGTTTGTCTCTGAGGCGGACGAGGTTTTTGGGAGGAGCGAACGGCGGGAGGAAGATGACGTGGAGCTCCGGTGGGCGGCGATTGAGCGATTGCCTACGTTTGATCGGCTACGTAAAGGGATGTTGCCACAAACGTCGGTTAACGGGAACATTAAGCTGGAGGAGGTTGACTTTATGAATCTTGCACCTAAGGAGAAGAAACAACTTATGGAAATGATTTTGAGTTTCGTTGAAGAAGACAATGAAAAGTTTCTACGTGGATTGAGAGAAAGAACAGACAGGTATTTAATCCTTTATTTTTAGACAAACCCTTTATTTTTATTTTGTAGTGTGAAATTTTGAAGTTTTTCGAAAACAGAGTGGGAATCGAAGTTCCGAAAATCGAAGTAAGGTATGAGAACATTTCAGTCGAAGGAGATGTGCGTAGTGCAAGTAGAGCTCTTCCTACTCTCTTCAACGTTACCTTGAATACTATGGAGGTTTAAATTTTTTCTTCTTTTTTTCTTTTGTTTGTGTGTGTGTGTTGTATTTTTTTTGGTAACTTTGTCTTGTTAGACGCCACCGAGTAAATAAGATCTAAGTTACAGAAATGAGAAAGAAAATTAAACCTAACCTTAATTATAGATTTTCCGGTCAAGGAATTTTTACAAATTTATAAGTTTCTAATTTAAATTTTTTTGACCAATAGTAGATTTAGTACTTTATAAATGTATAAACTTTCAATAGCAATATAATTTTTTTGGGATGTAGTCTTGTCGGTCCAAATTATATATCTTTAAAGTTTATGAATGATATGATGGGGTTAACTTTCAGATAATAAATCCATTTCTTTTATTATTTTTTTTTGTAGTTGTTGTTTTTGATTTTGAAGCATTTCAAGAATTTATTTATAATAAAAAATAATGAAGCTTTACTTAAATGTCTTTCTGTTATTTCATTATTTGTATATAGAGCATTCTTGGATTCTTTCATCTTCTCCCTTCTAAAAAGAGGAAGATAGAGATACTTAAAGATATCAGTGGCATTGTCAAACCATCTAGGTAATTAAAACGAATGCGCGCAACGGTCTTTGCTATATTATATCTCGATATGGAAACTTTTAGATGAAAGGAGAATACATTTGAGTTGAGTTACATTGTTGTTGAACATTTCCAGGATGACTTTATTACTTGGTCCACCAAGTTCAGGGAAAACAACTTTGTTACAAGCTTTGGCTGGGAAGCTCGATGACACCCTCCAGGTTTGTTTTCTACTAGAGTAACAATCCCGATTCTTATA
This sequence comes from Arabidopsis lyrata subsp. lyrata, assembly GCF_000004255.2. Taxonomy (NCBI): domain Eukaryota; kingdom Viridiplantae; phylum Streptophyta; class Magnoliopsida; order Brassicales; family Brassicaceae; genus Arabidopsis; species Arabidopsis lyrata. Next base: position 11,979,423 of record NW_003302554.1, read on the forward strand.
ATTCATTATATGACCCGGAATTGGCAAACAGATGTCGGGGAGGATAACATATTGCGGTCATGAGTTTCGCGAGTTTGTACCTCAAAAGACGTGTGCATACATCAGTCAACATGACCTTCACTTTGGAGAAATGACGGTTAGAGAGACACTGGATTTTTCGGGACGATGTCTAGGTGTTGGGACTCGGTACCAGTTGATGGCTGAGCTTTCAAGGAGGGAGAAAGAAGAGGGGATAAAACCAGACCCTAAAATTGATGCATTCATGAAATCCATTGCTATATCAGGGCAAGAAACTAGTTTGGTTACAGATTATGTACTTAAGGTACAACATTTGTGCGTCTGTCTTTTTCTAAAAGTGAAAGATCAATATTTTGAGCTTATTTCTTGTTACTGCCACTTGACAGATACTTGGTCTAGACATTTGTGCTGACATACTTGTTGGAGACGTAATGAGAAGAGGTATTTCTGGTGGACAGAAGAAGCGTCTAACAACAGGTAAAACTTTGAGTATTATATATCTTCCCTTTGATATACCGATGATATATTATGACTCTTATCTTCAATGAGCAGGAGAGATGTTGGTAGGACCGGCGAGAGCTCTTTTCATGGATGAAATATCAACAGGATTGGATAGTTCCACAACATTTCAAATTTGCAAGTTCATGAGGCAATTAGTTCATATATCAGATGTCACGATGATTATTTCGCTTCTACAACCGGCACCAGAGACATTTGAGCTTTTCGACAACATTATCCTGCTCTCTGAGGGCCAAATTGTCTACCAAGGCCCACGAGACAACGTTCTTGAGTTCTTTGAGTACTTTGGTTTCCAATGTCCTGAAAGGAAAGGGGTTGCAGATTTTCTTCAAGAAGTTACGTCTAAGAAGGACCAAGAACAGTATTGGAACAAGAGAGAACAACCTTATACCTATGTGTCCGTAAGTGATTTTTCAAGCGGCTTTAATACTTTTCACACCGGGCAACAACTTACTTCAGAATTTAGGGTTCCATATGAAAAAGCTAAAACCCATTCTGCTGCACTAGTCACACAAAAGTATGGTATATCAAATTGGGAGCTGTTCAAAGCATGCTTTGATAGGGAATGGTTGCTTATGAAACGTAACTCCTTTGTGTATGTTTTCAAGACCGTCCAGATAACCATCATGTCTTTGATTGCCATGACGGTCTATTTTAGGACAGAAATGCATGTTGGCACCGTGCGAGATGGTCAAAAGTTTTATGGTGCTATGTTTTTCAGCTTGATCAATGTAATGTTTAATGGACTAGCTGAACTAGCATTCACAGTGATGAGGCTCCCTGTTTTCTACAAACAGAGGGACTTCTTGTTCTATCCTCCATGGGCTTTCGCTTTACCAGCGTGGCTTTTGAAGATTCCGTTATCTCTTATCGAATCTGGAATATGGATCGGTCTTACATATTATACTATCGGTTTTGCTCCTTCCGCTGCAAGGTACATTTTCTTTCTTCTAGCCCTCATGTAGAACTTTTCTTAATATTCTTTCGTTTTCATTCTCTTGAGTGTTGAACTAACTAAACTTGTGCCAATATATAGGTTTTTCCGGCAGTTGCTGGCATACTTCTGTGTGAATCAGATGGCCCTTTCCTTGTTTAGATTCCTTGGAGCAATTGGAAGAACAGAAGTAATTTCTAACTCAATTGGGACCTTCACATTGCTGATTGTATTTACTCTTGGAGGCTTCATTATTGCTAAAGGTAAAGCAGATGATCCCTTGTGACACAAGTACAAAATAAAACACTATACATAGGTTTTAGCAGATAGTACAACATTTGAGTAGATACAGTGGACATATAAAATCTGTTGGAGCTACAGAATCAACATTTGCTATATTTTATATTTCTTGCTTCACAGATGACATTCAGCCGTGGATGACTTGGGCCTATTATATGTCCCCTATGATGTATGGACAGACTGCTATTGTTATGAATGAATTTCTCGATGAGCGATGGAGTAGTGTAAGATTTCACCACGTCCTTCTCTTGTTGACTATTCTTTTTAAATTGTAATGCGAAATCTGTTATGCTATATGGTGCAGCCCAACTATGATACCAGCATCAACGCGAAAACAGTTGGAGAAGTCTTGCTTAAGAGCCGGGGCTTCTTTACGGAGCCATACTGGTTTTGGATCTGTATCGTGGCATTACTTGGGTTTTCTTTGTTGTTTAATCTCTTTTACATACTAGCCTTGATGTATTTGAACCGTAAGTGCTCGTATTTCTACTTCTCCTGCTATTCTAGACTTTGGAAGAGAGTGATTTTCTAGTTGACAAAGTTTTGAAAAAAATATTTCTTCAGCTCTTGGTAACTCTAAAGCCGCAGTTGTGGAAGAAGGTAAAGAGAAACAGAAAGCAACAGAAGGTGATCTTTGACATTTTTAATCTTCAGCTATCTTTTCTTTTCTTTATGTGTCTTGTTTCTTCTGACTATGCTGAGAGATTGCAGGTTCTGTACTGGAACTAAATAGTTCTTCAGGTCATGGGACAAAGAGAGGAATGGTTTTACCTTTTCAACCACTTTCTCTTGCATTCAAAAATGTAAACTACTATGTGGATATGCCTACAGTAAGTAACTACGTCTCATACTATAGTCAGACTTCACTAATTATGTTACAAATGCGCCTTAAGTTTCATTCGTTGTACCTTAAAATATTTCAGGAAATGAAGGCGCAAGGAGTTGAAAGCGATCGTCTTCAATTACTAAGAGATGTTGGTGGAGCTTTCAGGCCAGGAATATTGACAGCATTGGTCGGTGTTAGTGGTGCAGGTAAGACAACCTTAATGGATGTCTTGGCTGGTAGGAAAACAGGAGGCTACGTCGAAGGGAGTATAAGCATATCTGGTTACCCAAAGAACCAAGAAACATTTGCTCGAGTCAGTGGTTACTGTGAACAAAATGATATCCACTCTCCACATGTTACCGTTTATGAATCTCTTATCTATTCAGCTTGGCTTCGTCTTTCCGCCGATATAGATGCTAAAACAAGAGAGGTAAGTATATTATTATGCAAAAAAATTCACTGTTTTCTCATAATCGTTTGCAAGACTTAATACACAAGTAAACTCGTTTGCTTATTTCTGTGATTGATAGATGTTTGTTGAAGAAGTAATGGAGTTGGTGGAGCTCAAACCTCTTAGAAACTCTATAGTTGGTCTTCCTGGGGTAAATGGTCTTTCTACAGAACAGAGGAAAAGGCTTACTATTGCAGTTGAGTTGGTAGCAAACCCATCAATAATCTTCATGGATGAGCCAACATCTGGTCTGGATGCAAGAGCTGCCGCTATTGTTATGCGCACTGTTAGGAATACCGTTGATACAGGGAGGACTGTTGTTTGTACAATTCACCAGCCTAGCATCGACATTTTTGAATCCTTCGATGAGGTTTGCTTCCGAAAAATCACATTTTTGGTCCCAAAACAGAATTAAAGAAAACTTAACAAGTCATCTTTAACTAATGTAGCTTTTGTTGATGAAACGTGGAGGCCAAGTTATATATGCTGGAAGTCTTGGGCATCAATCTCAGAAACTTGTTGAATACTTTGAGGTGAATTATCTGCTTTTTCATCTCTTGGTCATATATATCCATGGAAGTAACTATATCTAGAACGCTACTTGCAGGCTGTTGAAGGGGTTCCAAAGATCAAAGACGGATACAATCCTGCGACGTGGATGCTTGACGTCACTACTCCTTCAATAGAATCACAAATGAGCTTGGACTTTGCACAAATATTCGCCAACTCCTCTCTTTATCAGTATGTTTAAGACAAATTCTAATACTAAAACAGAGTGTTGCTCTGTCTTTTTGATCCGAACTTGATGTTCTTTTTAGGAGAAATCAAGAACTCATAACAGAGCTCAGTACTCCACCACCGGGATCAAAGGATGTCTACTTCCGAAACAAGTACGCGCAATCGTTTTCTACTCAAACCAAAGCTTGCTTCTGGAAACAGTATTGGTCATATTGGAGACATCCTCAGTACAATGCCATTCGGTTTCTCATGACAGTGGTCATTGGTGTCTTGTTTGGTCTAATTTTCTGGCAAATAGGAACAAAAATGTAAGCCATTTCTCTTTTCTTTATTCCATTATTTAACCATCATTTTATAAAAACGTGACTAACACATCTAATAACCAAAACAGAGAGAACGAACAAGACTTGAATAATTTCTTTGGAGCCATGTATGCTGCTGTATTGTTCCTCGGTGCCACCAACGCTGCAACAGTTCAACCCGCAATTGCCATTGAGCGAACCGTGTTTTACCGCGAAAAAGCCGCTGGAATGTACTCTGCCATTCCCTATGCAATTTCTCAGGTTACAACCATTTTAATAAAAAATTTTACTTGTTATATAATTTTTTTCCTAATATATGGTTAAGCCACAATCAGAACTCAAACCAAAAATGAATCTAAAAACGGTGCAGGTAGTAGTGGAAATCATGTACAACACGATACAAACCGGAGTTTACACGCTAATCCTATACTCAATGATTGGATGTGACTGGACTGTGGCCAAATTCTTGTGGTTCTACTACTACATGTTAACAAGCTTCATCTACTTTACGCTATACGGTATGATGCTTATGGCCTTGACACCAAACTATCAGATTGCCGGAATCTGCATGTCCTTCTTCCTCAGTCTTTGGAATCTCTTCTCCGGTTTCCTCATTCCAAGACCGGTAAATTAAGCAACTGACATTCTATAATATCAACAAAAGTGTTTAAGAGCTTAACTTTAAATTTTGTTTGGATTAAAATGCAGCAAATACCAATATGGTGGAGATGGTACTACTGGGCAACACCTGTGGCTTGGACATTGTATGGACTCATCACATCTCAAGTAGGAGACAAGGATTCAATGGTGCACATCAGTGGAATCGGAGACATAGATCTGAAAACGTTGCTCAAAGAAGGGTTTGGGTTTGAACATGACTTCTTACCAGTTGTAGCGGTTGTTCACATCGCTTGGATCCTGCTCTTTCTCTTTGTCTTCGCATATGGTATCAAGTTTCTGAACTTCCAAAGAAGGTGAAGAACCTTAATAGAAAGAGTTTAAATCTTTATAGAATAGTGTTGAAAGTTTATGAATTCATTTAAAATTTCTTTGGAATGCTCTTTTTTTTATTTTTTAAATTCTTTTGTCATTTGGTTAGTAATAAAACCAGCCTAAGTTATTATAAAATTATGAACTTCAATATGATTTTTTCCAAAATTAGTCCACTTGATATATTCTATATTCCCTAGTGATTATCGTTGGAATGATATTTGTGTATTTTTAGACTCATCCTCAAATCAAGAAAAAGTGTCTTTATTTTAAAGAAAACATCACTATTGGCAAATTGTGCTCATCCAATTACTGCAGAGCATAGAACTCTTGGTTTGAGATGATCATAGAGGTGATGTTATTGTTGCGGTGAAGCTCCAGAAATGGATGACCGCAAACTTTGGGACGATTCCAACCCGAGAAAGGGGAATTAACCAGCGGTGGGCATTCTCACACTGGAACATAGCCTCATAACAACCATGTTCATTTTTTTTTACTTGAAGCACAGACAAAAAATAATGAAGAGATAGTACATGAACATGGTCGGTCCACTGCAGAGCCAACATTATTTATACGCATCTAAAACGCAATTAAAATATCTAATACAATATTACAACATATTTTTCATTTTGGAATTGTCCATTGAGAAAGATGGGGATCGAACCCTTTTGGTGATCGAGAACCTGGCAAGATGGAAGACCACCGGCCTACATGTCATTATTTTTGTGCGTTTTTGTGTTTTAAACTTAATGTATGAAGGAAGAGCTATTGATCTGCACGATATACGAATGCAGCTTTCCGGTATTCTGCAAGTGCCCATAATGGGAAGATGTCATTGTATGTAGCATAATGTATCATGCATGTCTTCATGGATGCACCTAATAGTTCCTACACACACATAAAATAATGCGAGTATAAGATCAGAATATATATACACATCTTTTGCTAAAGCAAGAGCAAAATACGGATCAACTTGACCAACGGTCTCGTTTGCAATCACCATAGTTTCAAACAAGAACATATTGAATGTTCTTATCAAAGAAGGTGTCTGAAAATTACCTGTTGAGGAAAATCCCCTTTTTCTAGTTGCGAAGTGATGATCAATTTTGCAGCACGATGAAGAGGTGTAATATCTCTCTTGGACTGTGGTATACATATAAGCAGAAGAAACAAAATGGTAGGTGTCAAGACAACTTTCTTGTACTTGGAAAAAATACAAATGTAAGATTTAAAATGTTTGAACCTGTCCAGCATGAATCAGACCTAACATAGCCCACGCGGTTTGCACTAGGTTTGATCTATTCCCCTCTAATGGTATGTATCTCTGCATATAGACCATATTATAAGGATTAACACTTTTTCAAAATTTTAGGTAAAATCTATATACTAGGATTTCGTGCTGATTAATAAAAATACCTGCTCAGGGCATGACAAATAGCTTTCACCCCAGCCCCCATCATCATTTTGAATCTTAAGCAGGAAATCTACACCGTTTCGCATAGATAGACAATTGTTGTATGTCTTACCAATCGCTGCTAGGCCGCTAAGAGCAAACCATGTGGCATAAGTGAAAAAAATACCCCAGCTTCCGTACCTATACCATTACTCAAAAACAAAAATGATTTTGTTAGAGTTCTAAGGAACCATATTCATCAAAAATGTCTTAACCATATTAAATTAGCCTACCATGAACCATCTGGCATTTGTTTGCTTTCTATGAATTGCGCTGCTTTCTCAATCGATTTAATGATCTCTTTTTTCCTGTGATTCGGATGTAGTTGTTTGAATATAACCAAAGCTTGTATAACAGCTGAGGTACATTCGGTATATTCACGCTCGGTCATAGCATTAGCAAAAAAATCCGTGGGATTCATCAACTGCAACACCAATTACAAAGGTTATACTTCAGATTTTCTTTAAGAATATTGTTTTAGCTTAACTTCGCGATAAGAAAATTGTTGTTATTTGTTTTAGCTCTTACTTCCAACCATTTATAGGCGCGGACAGGTTCCCATGCAGTAAAACCTCCATTTTCACTCTACATTACATGAAATCACGAATATTATTTAGAGGCATAGTACTTTCAACAATTTTAGGTTTATATATAAAAAACTCACCTGTAGAGATAGCATGAGATTAACAGAATCATATAGTTGTTCCAGATTGATTTTCTTGCCAATGACATCAGGTGGCATCGTGGAAAGCAACATGCAACACTACAAGAACAAAGAAATAAAAATTTAGTTGAGGCAGAAATCTTGTGAAAACTTTAGCCAACTTGTTAACTAATTTGATTACCTTAGCAGCTTCAGCTGTACAATCTGAAACTTGCCAACCTTGATCTTGATCAGAAAGAGTCCATCCGCCTTTGGAAATGTGGCGATACATGCTCTTGAAGTCACCTGAAGGGTTTTCTCTAATCTACAAAGTTGTTTGATTTAGAAACATTTATTTGTTCCATAGAGCAAATTCAAGATACAAGACTATACTAATTAACAAGGATATCAAACCTGTGATTTCTTCAGAGCCGGTCCGGAGGGCAAGCAAGTGAAGCCATCGCTTAGGGTCTCACATTATAAAATATTTTTTTTGGGAGAATTTTTTTTTTTACATTAACAAAAAGGCCTAAATTTTTAGTTATGCGTAGGGTATCAAAGAAAAATTTGAAACTTTGGACCGGCCCTGGATTTCTTTATGTAATCGTGTGCTCTCCTGAGCACGTCATAGGTTTCATCGCATGGATCACTTGCAAGTAAAGCCTGAACTGCAAACCCCGTCACCCAAAGTTGACTTCCAAAGCACTGCAAAAATTTGGAATGTTTAAGAACTTTTCTCGACTAAAGTATGTAAGATACTCACATTAATTGGTTAGGTGTGAAAGTAACTAGTGCCTTATATAGTTAGCTTTTGTTGTGACTTGCACTCATGAGTATAGGTTCATATTTAAATATGTTAAGTGTTATGTTTATTCTATTAGAACCTGCATTTTCATTCCATCTTCAGCGACCCACACATCAAGTCCGGAATTCTTGAAAGATGTTTCTTAAAGTGATCCCCGTCCGGGTTGTCAATCCAGCAAGCAAGCATGCACAAAATCTGTGTATAATTATCAACATATAAACCTTTTTTGAGAGACTACTATGTGCATAATTTTTATTAGGGTTGCTCAATGTTATACCTTTTCAATACTTCCAATGGTGATATAGTGACTGTTTTCGTCCTCATAATGTATGTGTTTCATTGCAACCTGAAGAGCCTTATTTCTTACAAGCTTATTTAACGGCCAACTTGCAAGGAAAGGCTCCACGAAAGTGTGGAGAGTATCCCATATCAAATCTTGAACCAGAGGATGGGGATAATACGTGTCTTCCTACATGGGTCAATGATGTAATGTTTCCATATTTGTTCTAATGATAGAGAAATTTAAAACCATACCTTGTTGGATATGGGCTTCACCCACAAAATGCCATTTGGCCCAAACAGAGACCCAACTATTTATCGGGCCTGTTGTCTCTCCAATTCAGCCCACCAAGCTTGGAGGGTAAAATGGTAATTTGCTGAGGAAACAGAAGAGACCTTAGGTCACAATTCTTGTCCTATAAATAAAACACTATTTGTAACAAAATGGGACACAAGGGGAATATCCAGAAAATCAGAGAATTATCCATAGCGTATACTTTCGTTCGTAGTCCTTGACGTATACGGTCGTTGGTTGTTCGTAGTTCTTTGCGTAAACCTTCGTTCGTATGTCATAGTTCTTTGCGTATACGTTCGTTGGTTGTTCGTAGTTCTTTGCGTATACCTTCGTTCGTTAGTCATAGTTCTTTGCGTATACGTCGTTGGTTGTTCGTAGCTCATAGTCTGTACGTTCGTCATTTGCTCCCTGTAACTAACCAATCTCGTTCGTCGTTAATAAAGAAGTCACTTCGTTCTCCCCGAAAATCCTATAGTTATTTGTTGTTACAACCTCGGTACAAACAATACCTTTGCGCATAGATGCCGCGCTTTGTTCCATTTGATTTCTTCATAAGGTTGTACGTGAAGTTCTTCACGCAGTTGCATAATAAGTGGTGTAATTGGACACACAAATTTTTTCCCATATAGATATGAGATGGGCATATATGTTACCCGGGTATAGCTTAAAGTTTTTCCTGTATAATATTTGCGTCAAGGCATACATTTTAAAACAATAATATACACTCAAAAGAATATTTCTGTTCCAGTTTCAAGTTGATTCATATTCATATATTTACAAACCTAGGTGGATTGGAAGGAAAGAAGGTAGCAACCAAATCTCGGGAGGCATCGGGTTGATTCCAGACCAATCATAGATACCAAGTACCTACATATATAAAAATGAATTTTGATGGTAGTCCTACAAATTTCGACATCTCTCAGCTAAATTAAATTATGGTCCAAAAGATTCACCGAGAGCCAAACTTTTCCCCAACAAGGAATATATGTCACACCGCCATGGCTAAGAATCCATTGTCTGGCCCGTTTGCATGCGTTTTCTACTCCTTCATCGGGTCCTACTCCAACCATACGCAAGCATATGTAATTCAGCGCGGTGCTGAACATAATGCTCTTGCTCTCAATGTGGAATCCCCATCCACCATCTTCGTTCTGAAAATTAAGGGATATAAACATAATTCCTAAGGAGATCACTAATCGAAGCTTTTCTTTAATATCCAAACCGTGTAATTTGGCAGCTCAAAGTATACCTGGTGACAATAGATATATCGGAGCATTTCTTTGCGATGCTCTGCATCGAATACCTCTTCCAAGTGTCCAGTAATGTACAAACAAAATACCTACAAAAAGTTTTCTTTATTTCATTACTAATCCCTTTTTTGTCAACAACATGAAATACGCAGATTTAAAAACTAGTACACAAAGACGCTAATACAAACTATTATGATATAAATCTTTTTTTTTTTTTTTTTTGAAAAAGAATTATGATACAAATCTTGATATTGATATCTTGTGTTTTTGCTTCTTTTTAAGTTTTGTTTCTCTTGGTTTTTCATCATTTTGCATTCTTGTTTAGGTCCTTAGGTGCATATTTCCATAGCATTTCTTACTTTTAGGTTCTTGGAGTGGAGCATTGAGTTTTAGAAGCAAATGGAGTTAAAAGAAGTGAAGAATCAAAAAATCAAGAGGAGGATGAAAGCAATAGACCAGTTGGTCGATTGGGACCAAACCAGACCCGCGAACGAGAAGGAATCGAGGAAGCAGTCGACTAATTGGTCGATTTCTAGGTCGATTGACTGGTCGATTTCCTGGTCGATTGGGTACTTAAACCGGGTCAAAACCCAGTTTGTTCCGGGTTGACCCGGTTCGTTTTCTTTTCCTATAAATGTGTCTAAACCTAATTTCTAGATTTCTCATGCTACCTAAGCCTAGTTTTCTGAATTTCTCATTGTAATCAAGTTCAAACCTTTGTGATTCTTGCTTTTATATAAGTATTTCTTTAGATTCAACTTCTATCTATCTCTTATACTCTTCTTCTAACATGAATCTTCAAGGATTAGTGTCAACTCCTTGGATTTTCATGGCTTTAAGTGAGTAGTCTTCTTAGAGCTTTTGGGTCAAGTAGATTAGGGTGATTAGGTGATGATTTGTGATGCTTAGGACTTAGTCTTAATATATCCTTACTCTCTAGGTGCTCTTAGTGCTAGATTAGTCTTGATTAAGATAGTCTAGATCATAGGAAGTTTCATGCCCGGAAGGTGTTCGATGAAATTCCCGAAAGAACTTAGTGAGTGCTTAGCATTCCTAGCCAATGGAAATTGATGATTAGGATGCTAGGTGGTTAGTTAGGCTTGAAATTAATGCATATTAGTCTTGTGATTGCCAATGGAAATTGATGTTAATTGCTTGATTAGTGTAGAGTTATTGCCATGGAAGTGGATTAGCTTAAATTAGTGATCTTAGACCTAAGGATTAGCAAATGATTGATTGTATTAGCATCATAGAATTATCCTTTGAACACCCAAGTCAATAACCTTAACCCAAAGGCTTATTCATTTAGTATTTTCGTCTTTGACTTTTTGTTGACTTTCGTTGACCTTTATAAATTGCATCTTTCTTATTTATTTTGCTATTGCTTTATGTTTATGGGTTATTGCTTAGCTTATACACTTGTTTAGCTTTGTCAATTGCTTTTGGTTTGTTTATTTCATTTGCATTTTAGTTCCTTTTGTTTTCATTTCATTTAGGTAGTTAGTTTAAAACCAATCCTATATTTGCTTAGATTAAGAAATTTTGTGTATTCTTAGTGTCTTAGATCTCTAGTTCTCTGTGGATTCGACCCTTAAGTGCTATAAACGATAACCATTAGATTGTGGTTTTTGGACCTTGAGGAAATATTAATTGATAGAAAACCTCCTAATCAGATATCAAAACAAGTTCTTCTATTAATTCTACGTGTGGAAAACCTAAATCTCTGATCTATTCCTAAAAATATTCGTCGTACACAAAATTTTAGAAACTGATAGTATCAAATAAGAAGAAACATACTAATGGAGGAAGCATGAAGAGAGGTCCGGTGAACTCTCCTGGCCAGTGGCCGTCAGAGGCCTGCAAAGCTGAAAAGAAAGCAACTCCTCGCCGTAAAGCATTCGTGGCTTTTTCATATGTTATGGCTTCGCCGCGGTCAAGTTTTACCGGCGGAATCACTTGCTCAAATTTTGCCTCTTTCAAAAACTGTGGGTACGATCAGCCCGGGCGAAAAAGGAACAATACGATTTAGTTGACTATTTTAAACTTTTATATGTTTCTATTATAAGAAACTAGGTTATGAACCCCGCGATATCGCGGGGGAACTCATTTTCAACAAATATATTTTATTATGTTTATGTATTAAATTATTATTATAATATATTCAAATAATAGAATTATTATATAAAATTAACTATGTCTTAAAGTTATATCGTAAATATTTTCTAAAGATATTAAAAAAAATTTACGAATAAAAATGTAAAAAAAAAATTATGATTAAAAAACACTTTTGAAACATTTTTTGTGAATATAAAATTATTTATAAGTGACAATAACTAACGAAGAGTTATAATATGAGAAATTGTTAAAAATGCCCATTTTTCAATACCCTTTTTTTAAAATGCCCCTTTTGAGAGTCCATTTTTAAGTTTGCCCTCTTTTAATTTTTAATGACCATTTTATCCTTATTTGAAACAAAATTAGGTCCACAAAATACAAAATATTTTTTGGCGGAAAAAGTGATCCCGAAATTTTTTGGCGGAAAACGTGATCCCGTAATTTTCCCGCAAAATTTTTTTTTTCGGGAAAAGTGATTCCGCAATTTTTTTGGCGGAAAAAATTTACAAGGTATTTTAAAGGTTTTACAGAGTATTTACAAGTGTTTTGTAAGGTTTTACTATGTATTTTAAAAGGATTTACAAGGTACTTATAAGGTAAAACCTTATAAAAAACTTGTAAAACCTTATAAAATAGCTTGTAAAATCTTATAATATCTTATAAGTATCTTATAAATACGTTGTAAAACTTTTTAATATACATTGTCAAACCTTATAAATACCCTGTAAAAAACCTTTAAAATACCTTGTAAATTTTTCCCGCCAAAAAAATTGCGGAATAACTTTTCCCGCAAAAAATATTTTTTGGCGGGAAAATTTTTTGGCTGGAAAAATTTTTACAGGAAAATTTTACAAGGTATTTTAAAGGTTTTACAAGTTTTTACAAAATCAAATTTGTAATTTTGATGTGTGTACATTCTCATGTTTTTCTTTTATTAAAAGAAGGGTAATTTAGTCATTTTATACATAAAAAGGAGTATTTTTAAAAATGGACAGCCAAAGGGGGCATTTTTGAAAAAGGTTATTGAAAAAGGGGCATTTTTGTGAGTCTCCCTTATAATATAGAGAAGAAAAATTCTAGCGGGTCAAAATCAAAAAGATATAAAAACACAACCAGAAAAATAACCGTCAACACAAAAAGTAACTGTCAATATTTTAACGAAGAGTTGCGATAAAAAGATATAACCGAGAAAAAATAGCCGTCGATATTTTAACGGAAAGTTGCGATTAAAAACACAACCGAGAAAATATAACCGTCAATATTTTAACGAAAAGTTGCGATAAAAAGACACAACAAAAAAAGTAAATGTCAACATTTTTACGAAAAATTATGATAAAAAGACACATAAGAAAAAATAACTGTCAACGAAAAATGTAACCGTAAATATTTTAACGAAAAGTTGCGATAAAAAGACACAACCGAGAAATAATAACAGTCAATATTTAAACGAAAAATTGCGATAAAAAGACACAAACGAGAAAAAATAACCGTCAATATTTTACGAAGAGTTGCGATAAAAAGACACAACCGAGAAAAATAACCGTCAATATTTTAACTGAAAGTTGCGACAGAAAGACACAACCGAGAAAAAGAAACCGTCGATATTTTAACGGAAAGATACGAGAAAAAGAAAAAAACAAAAAAAGAAACCGTCAATATTTTAACTGAAAGTTACGATAAAAAAACACAACCGAAAAAATAACCATCAATGAAAAATTGTAACCGTAAATATTTTAACAAAGAGCTAGGACAAAAAGATACAACCGAGAAAAAATACCCGTTAATATTTTAACAAAAATTTGCAATAAAAAGACACAAACGAGAAAAGTAATGTTAACATTTTAACGGAAAGTTGCGATAAAAAGACACAACCAAAAAAATAATCGTCAACGAAAAAAAGAACCGTCAATATTTTAACGAAGAGTTGCGATAAAAAGACACAACCGAGAAAAAACAACCTTCAAACTTTTAACGAAAAGTTGAGATAGAAAAACACAAACAAAAAAAATGACCGTCAATATTTTAACGGAAAGTTACGATAAAAAGATACAACCGAAAAAATAACTGTCAACGAAAAAAGTAACCGTCAATATTTTAACGAAGAGTTGCGATAAAAAGATACAACTGAGAAAAAATAACTGTCAATATTTTAGCAAAAAATTGCGGTAAAAAAATACAACCGAGAAAAAAATAACCGTCAATATTTTAACAGACAAAAAAAGACACAATCGAGAAAAAAATATCTTCAATATTTTAGCAAAAAATTATGATAAAAAACATCAACGAAAAAAGTAACCGTCAATATTTTAACGGAAAGTTGCGAGAAAAAAACACAACTAAAAAATAACCGTCAAAGAAATAAGTAACCGTTAATATTTCAACGGAAAGTTGCGAGAAAAAGACACAACCGAAAAATAACCGTCAACTAAAAAATTAACCTTCAATATTTTAACAAAGAGTTGCGATAAAAAGACACAACCGATAAAAATAACCGTCAACATTTTAACAGAAAGTTGCGGTAAAAAGACACAACCGAGAAAAAATAACCGTCAATAATTTAACGGAAAGCTGCGATAAAAAGACACAAACGAATAAAGTAACAACCAATATTTTAATAGAAAGTTGCAATAAAAAGACACAACCGAAAAATAACCATCAATATTTTAATGAAGAGTTGCGATAAAAAACACACCCATTAGTATTTTAACGGAAAGTTACGATACAGAGACACAACCGTTCAGAAGTGCAAAATGCATTTATTGAGGTTGTTATTTTGGTTAATAAAACCAATTTGATATGTAGTCTAATGGTTGATGTAAAAAAACTTCGTAGTATTACTAACTATACAAAAAATGCGATGAAATTATATAATGGAAAGACGTAACTTTAAATGAATAAATGCAACTATAAAGATATAACTGTAAACTGAAAAGATACGACTGTAATTGAACAAATATAACCGTAAATAATTCAACAAAAATTCAAAGAGAAAATTCAATAAAAAGACATAACCATAAAAAAAATAACTGATTTAAACGAAAGGGTGTGATAAAAAGACGCAACCGTTCAAATGTGCAAATGGTATTTATTAGATTGCTATTATATATAGATTAAATTAAAATTTATCCCACTAAAGTTATTTAGTCTTATAGCATTTTATCACAGTGAGTACTAAACTTTCAACATAAATCCTTTAGCTTTTAATTAACAGTCCGGTTAATTAAAAATGTTGATAGTCTTTACCGGAAACCACACTAAAATACAGTTTCTGAGTCGAAAAAAACTATATAAGTTTATACATTATTTAATTATTATTTTCATGTTAGATATATAAATCTTACTGGTGGAAGAAAACTTACTTGCATTCGCCACAAGAGATCACTGGAAGGTTTAACACGAGAACGGTTTTCCCAGAAACTCCGGCGAGCTTCTTCGACTGCGGCTCGTTCCTCCGGTGTGCCGGCTTTGGGGTCAAACTCCCATGTTTGACGTCCGACGAAGTTGTTGCTGCTAAATAAATACGGATCTTTTTCCTTTCCTTCTCCTATCTTCAACCTCCACATGATGATTATCCTATGAATATACGTTCCCTGGACTTCATACAAATTATTGAGTTAGATATTAGATTTTCATACAAATTATTGCGTGATGATATATAGATAAATTAGTGAAAGAGCCCTTATGTAACGAAGATAAGATAGGGGTGAGAGGGGAAGTACTTTTGCTGGGTGATATTTCACTCCACGATCGATAGTGAGATACTTTTGAAGAGTTTCAAGGACGGATGTATATATAGAGATCAAAGACGAATAATAATATTTTGGGATAATTAATAAGAAAATTTGTGGAAAAACATTTAAGAAAATCCAATTATTTACGGCCCTATAAGTGATAACCCATAATATTTTTGACCACATTAACGGCAGCCCTAAAAATCTAAATTCAAATGAAATCGAAGTTTGACTAATTTGGTTTTGTTTCGGTTTAGAGCTGAAATTCCGATTTGCGCAATTGCAATATTTACTTTGGTTTGCGGTTCAGTTTGGCAACCGATTGGTTCTTCGGTTTCATTTTTTCTTATTTCACTTATTCGATTTCTATTTTAAAAAAAGAAGTAAATTAACCGAAATTCAAATTAATCGTGATAAGGAAGATATACCAGTGGAAGCCCTCTTAGTCCATTGGTTGAACAAGGGTTAATTAATGCTTCTACACCCAGAGGTCTGGGGTTCGAGTCCCAGACACTGCGATTTATTAATAAATTTGCAGATTATTTGAGGCAAGTGTGCAGGAGATCTCCAGCGATGTACAATTATAGCCGTTCGCCAGGATTCTACGCAGAGAGGGAAGTGTCCATCAAGAGCATAAAGAAGGAGGTGAGTATGAAGAAGAAGGTGAAGAAGGTGTCGTCTGTCGTGGATCTAATAAGGGTCGGAAGGAATTGTCCGTTGTAGAATCGTCTATGTAACAGTTCTCATAATTTGCAATAAAATAATAAATCCAGACGTTAAAAAAAAAACGGAGATATACCAAATTTAACCAAAATGACCTAAATATACCAAATTTAGCAGAAAATAATAAAATTAACAGAAAATTTTGTTTTTCCGGCAAACTTTTTTTAACCAAAAACCGGCTGCCAGACCAAACCGAACCGAAATTTTGTTAGGTTTTATTCGGAACAATTTTTCCCCAACCGAAAAACCGAAGTTTTGGAATTTTGAGCAGGTCAACTCTGATGAATGTGCATTGTTTAACGTACAGAGTCATGTAAGCGTCCGCATATATAAACGAATAAAAGTAACAACAATTACACTCTCTAAACAAAACCAGTTTTAAAAACAATTACATTCTCTACGTATATATAAAACTCATGTACGCGTCCACCTATAGGTATTTCGCTCTATAACTTGGTGTACGGTTTCAAATTTGAAACAAAAACAAAACTTTAACTTTGTTCTGAAATATAGAAGCTGTCGGGTGGACATTAAAATAGCTAAGAGTGACTGAAAAATTATTTAAATATATCATACGGGTATCGTATATAAACATATCAACCATGATTAATATCGCATTGACAAAAATCGAACCATGATTTCTCAATCTAAGATGAGTTTTTGAACGACTAAACCACCGTTATCTGGTTAAGATATTATAATCTACAGTAAAATCAATAATTTCCTGCCATGATTTGCTTTAAATTGTAAAAGGTTTCTTTCAAAATTAAGTTTGTGAATTTCCAAAAGTTGTTCGATGAGTTTAGTGAACAACACGATCAAGAAAGTAAAACTCATTTTGTTATACACATGACCGACCGTTCTGCTGCACATGTTTTTTTTTTGGGGCTGCAAAAGTTCTTATTTTGCGAACTGTTTAAATTATAAATGCTTTGCAATTGATTATTAACTACTAAGTACTACTCCCTCCGTTTCAGTTTAGTTGTCGTTTTAGGATTTAAATTTTGTTTCATAATAGTTATCGTTTTAGGTTTTCAATGCAAATGTTTAGTGAAAATTCCAGTTTTATCCCTACTGTTTTAATGTTTTGGCCAATGAAATTTTTTATAAAATATATTAATAAAGGGTAAAACAAAAAATTACTAATGCTTTTCTTAATTTGTGTGAAAAAACCTTAAACGACAACTAAAACGAAACGGAGGGAGTAATAAATGATTATGGTTATGGTAACACTCATCATTATTAATGTATTAATTCATTGCATGGGAATAGCCAAATGCTTTGAAATTTGAATAGTCATGTGATGAAAATCCCTTCGTTGGGGTGGACTGCTGCATGGTTGGAGAAACTTTTGACTGTAATCTCTTAGTATGTGCTTAGTGTTTAATATGTATGCAAAACTTTGAAGTACTATAAATGATTATGGTTATGGTGATACTCACCATTAGTACTATTGTATTAATTAATGCATTGCATGGGAATAGCCAAATGCTTTGAATAGTCATGTGAATTAAAATCCCTTGCTTGGACTTCAAAACAACGTTTGACATTAGTGTCTAATGTGTTTTTAGTGTCGTAATATGTATGCAAGACCTTAAATTACTATAAATGATTATTGTTATGGTGACACCCATAATTACTCTTGTATTAATGCATTGCATGGGAATAGCCAAATGCTTTGAATAGTTAGGTGATGAAAATGTGTAGTCACGTTCGTTTCTATTGATTATGACTTTACTCAAATTAATCTTGAAAATTACTTTTTCTAAATACTAGTCGTCAATATTTCAACTACCAGTTTCAATCAAAGCTGATTATATAATTAGCATATACTCTATATATGGGTTCTACTATCTACTTATGTAAGAGTTTGTGACTCCATGTCAACATATAGGTCATTTTGTATATGAAATTCGAACTTCAATAACAAAAAGTAGTGCTTGTTCCAAATACTATTGTTAAATCTATGTGTATTCATTATTCAAAACATTTCACCAGCGCGGGGACGATCTTTCGTCTTTCTCTCCAACTCTTCTTCAAATTGATCCTTAGCCCTTCCTTGAGATTTTTCTTATGCAATTAGACTCTCCTTATCATAACTGTTTCCCTTCCTTTCATTTTTTTAGTACCTTTTAATGTGAATCCCAACGGTAGAAGGATCTGAAGGTGTACCCATCGAGTTTTCCCGAGACTTCGTCTTCTATGGTCGGAAAACTGTGTCGTTCTTTTCTCTTTGACGTTTTTGCACATAGCTGCATATATGAATAGAAAAACGATGGCATGGAGTTTGAAAGAAAGAAAGGATTTTAAGGTGGGAACCACGTGGCCATTCATGATTAATCGAGAGTGGTAAAATGGATAAGGAGTCCTGAATGTTGGTGCTCGTTTCCCTGATCTAACACCTATGATGAGAAAGAATTAAGGTCAGGTTAATCGTCCAATAAGATAGAGTTGACATTCGATCCAACATAAATCTCTGCAGGTTGAATCTTTAGGGGAGCGGTCCGGATGAACTATTCTAGGTTATCTGTTCTTTGCAAATCTGCAAGTTGTCCTAGGAAAAGAATTCTCAAGACATAATGGTCAATAATCATCATATAACAAAGTCATAATTCCGCACTAGGTTTGACTCAATAAAAATTACTAACTTTTGACTTGATAAAGCGTATTGATGTAAAAATTGATAAAATGTCTCAAATCAACAAAATAGAAAATAACATTAGTAGAGGATGGAATCCTTCCTCCGAGACTTAAATCACACTGTTCTCAGTGGGAAAACAGTAAAAAAAAGAGGATGAATAGATAGATAGAAAAGAAAGATAGGTTTAAGAACAAAGTCACCTCGAATGATATGGAATGATGGTAGATGGTGGATGGTGACTAACCATATGATGTTTCTTGATTTTGCTTGACATCGATTTAACTAGGCTGAGTTAATCAAATTGATGATATGAATCTTTATTTGCATCTTTCTTGAGACAAAAACCTAAAACCTTCAATAGTTTTAAGAAATAAACATACCTAAGATAAAGTGGTCTCGTTGTTGATGTCAGCTTCCCACGGGTGAGATCAATATCATGGTGACGGACGGTACGAACAGAAGGCAAGACGGTTGATCGCGGTATCGGACGGATATGTGGGACATCTGGTACGGATGTATCGTCGGATCGGTCACGGGCGGTGTGATCGATCGTGGGTTGCTTGGCGGCACCGGTCATGGGAAATGTGACCGGTCTAGTTGCATGAGGTGGTACCGATCACAAATGATGTGACCGGTGTTGATCCGTCGATCTGGAGATGCGTTTTTGGTCTTCTCCGCTGTTCTCTCAATCTAGTCCGTGTATGGACATTGTTTTCTCGACCATTTGCCCTAGATAAGCATGTTGATGAGTTTGAATCTCATGGCAGTTCTTGAACTTCGGAAACACAAATTTCGAGCATGGCACAGTGAAGGGTCTCTCCAGACATCTCCAAATCTAGCTCGTGAACAGCTGTATTTCTTTTGATCATTGCCTCTAGAATAGGCACATTACTTGTGGATTTTCAATCCTAAGTCGTTACTTCAAAGTCAATCTTCAATGGTTAAGTAATTGTCATTTCTAAACTCCTCTAATGCTTGACTTGTTTTCTTCGATCAATCTCTCCAAAATGTCAACTTTCCTCCCAAATTATTCATCCCAAGTCAATCGTGCAAAGTTGAATTAGCTGGTACGGTGACGGTTCTTTTGATGACTCCTCGTCATATCTCTCAAGCTAATCCGATGTCGGGCACTTTTGTCTCGATCATATGCTTTGGAATAGACATAAGATCAATGAATCTTGAATATCAGATAACTCTAGTGATGTCGACTTTCGTCGGATGGTACGACTCGTTTGGACTAAATGGTGAGATCCCGCAAATGGCTCATTCTTTTTGAATTCTGTTTCGATCATCATTACTCCTAAAAGATTCAATGAATTTTTAATCCTAGATCATTTGATTGAGTAAAAATTTGTGTGATACGTGGAGGTGAAAGTTGCGATCGGTGGGTCACTATGCTGTCGTACGCGGGACGTACCGTGGGTCAGTCGATGCTATACACGGGACGATTGTGGGTTATGCTGTGGGTCTGTCATGGTCGTACTGCATGTCAGTTGCAGCTCGTGCTACGATTTGTCCTATCGATAGATGGGTGGATCATGGTACGGCTGCGGGTCATGATCGCAGTTCAGTACATGATGGGGACTCTCGGCATCGACCATGAGGGTGATGATCGATCTGTTTCCTTCTTCATTCATCGGTCATAGTGGTGGTGACCGGTCGATGAAGATAAATGACAAGATTAAGATAAATTTTACTTGTGTTTATGAGTATGTTTAGGATTCCGGTGAACGGTACACCGGAATTTAATGGTTATGCTGTTGGCACCATGTCATATGTTAGTTGGTATATGTGAGCATGCAATACATTTAATTTGTGTAGTTCACGATCCATTTTTAAACTTGGCATGTGTGGTCATGTATTCTCCTATACCTCGTGTAACTAGCAATCTTTATTCCTAAATGTTATTGGTATGTTTAAATAAAAATGCCAGTACTAAACCACAGTAATACAATGTCTTTTTAAATATGAACTATACGATTAATTCAAGAGAAATCAAGAACTCATTAAAGAGCTTGGTACACCACTTGGATCAAAGGATCTCTACTTCCAAACCAAGTACTCAGAACCATTTTTTACTCAAACCAAAGCTTGACACTAGAAACATTCTTTGTAAAACTAGAGATGTCTTCAGTACAACGCCATCCGGTTTCGCATGATAGTAGTCATTGGTGTCTTGTTTGGTCTAATTTTCTTACAAATAGGAACAAAAATGTAAGTCTTTTTTTCTTTCCTCTAATACATTACGGATTCATTGAAAAAAAACAAAATCAATACAGAGAGAACGAACAAGACCTTAATAGTTTCTTTGGGACCATGTACGATGTTGTATTGTTCCATGGTGCCACCAACGCTACAATAATTCAACTTCTAATTGCCATTGAGCGAAACGGTATTTTGCCGCAAAAAAAGCGTTGGAATGTACTCCGCCATTCCCTATGCAATTTCCCATGTTAAAAGCATTCTAATGTTTTTTTCTTCATGTGATTAGATACGTTGCTTAGAGTATGGTTAGATCACAATCAGAACTCAAACCAAAAATGAATCTAAATATGTTGCAGGTAACAGTGAAATCATGTATAACATGATACAAGTTTACATGCTAATCCTTTACTCAATGATCGGATGTGATTTGATTGTGAACAAATTCTTGTGGTTCTTGACTACTACATAACAAGCTTCATCTACTTCACACTATATGTTATGATGCTTATGGCCTTGACACCAAAGTATCACATTGCCGGAATTCTCATGTCCTTCTTCCTGAGTCTCTAGAATCTCTTCTCCGATTTCTTCATTCCTAGACCGGTAAATTAGTAAATTACATTTGATAATTTCCAGAAAAAAATTTCTTACATTTGATAACATTATCTTTTGGTTTGGAGGAAAATGCAGCAAATAACGATTTGGTGGAGATGGTACTATTGGGAAATGCATGTGGTTTGGAAATTATATGGACTCCTCACATCTCAAGAAGGGTATAAGGATTCGATGGTGCACATTAGTGGAATTGGAAACATGAGTTTCAAAACGTTGTTGAAATAAGGATTCGGTTTCAATCATGAATTCTTACTTGCTGTAGCAGTTGTCCACATCGCCTTGATCTTGTACTTTGTCTTTTTTTTTTGCCTATGGTATCAAGTTCCTCAACTTCCAAAGAAGATAAAGACCTTAACAAATTATTGTTGAAAATTATGAACTTAAAACAAAAGGAAAGTCTAGTCTGAAGACGTAATAGCTACGTCAATGTATAATGTAAACAATGTATTTTGTTGTTCACATGCTTTAGTAGTTTCTTTATTTATACAACAATCATGGATCATACTTTTGTGTAAACCGAACTATCATCTAACACCAACGATTGTTCTTGAAGAGGCATTGTAGGAATTTACAAAACTGGCCTAGGAGGGACTTCAATAGCATCTAGGTTTCCTTCCATCATATCTACAACTCTATTCATTGTAGGGCGATCTGATGGTGAAGATTATATACACCACAAACTCACCAATGTCATCTTCTTTATTATCTGCTCATCTTCACTGCTGATTTCATCCTCGATAAGTCTTCCATGTTCTCCCTTCTCAAGGTCCCTATATATCCATTCAGGAAAGTATGTTGAGCTTGTGTCTGATGCAGAGTTTTGATCAAGTCTTTCATTGTTTCTTGCACCAATCATCTCGAGGACCAACATTCCATAGCTAAATACATCTGACTTGTGGGAGACTCTACCATACATTCTTGAAAACACTTCAGGTGCAATGTACCCTATTGTTCCTCTTGTGTCCCGTAGTGACAAGTTGCTTTCTTTCTTTTTGCACAGCTTAGCGAGGCCAAAGTCTGAATTTTCGGGCAAAGATTGGCATCTAATAGTATATTTTGTGGTTTTATGTCGAAATGAACTATCCTTGCTTTGCAGCCATGGTGCAAGTACTCTAGACCTCGAGCAATGCCAAGCGCAATACTGTATAGTGTTGTCCATTCCAATATCAATGAGCTCTTTCTCGAGATGAACCTATCAAGAGATCCATTTTCTAAATATTCATAGAGAATTGCTCTCTTGGAACATTCAGAGCAAAATCCAAGCAGGCTAACAATGTTGACATGAGAAGTTTTACTCATGCTTGCAACTTCATTGATGAATTCTTCTCCATTACCCTTGGTGTATTTCAACATCTTCACTGCAACACTACGACCGTCACAAAGGGTTCCTTTATAAACGGTTCCAAATCCGCCTTTTCCAACAACTTCGGCGAGTGACTTTGTAATTCTCTTTACCTGCGCATAGCTATAATGTTTCAGTGGGATAAGGGCCTTTAGATTTTGTTGTTTAAGATCATCTAATGTCTTGCTTAGGCATCTGATACCACATAGCAAGATTCCATATATAAGAAAGCTGATCACCAATCCAACAATAAAAAACCCCAAACCTAAGATGAAAACAAAAACAAGGTTTTTGTAATAAGAATATGTTTGTCTCTTATGGTATGTTGTAATGAAATTACGTCTATTTAAAGTATAAGCAAAATAAAGCACCTGTTCTCTCTTGAGAAGAAAGGCCTGCATAAATAGAGTTACATGAGGAAATAACTTAGAACTTTGTATAAACAACAAAAGAAAACTTTAAAGTCAAGGGACTTTGTATAAGTGGGTATTAAAAACTTAATGGAGGTTTCCAATGAAACATGAAAGATAAATACTTACCCCAAAAGAGGCGGTCACAAATATGGTTATGAGTCCAACCTTCACAATAGCAGACAAACCTACGTGAGACTTGATTATATCCACAAGAACCCCCAGATTCTATGCACATCGAACAATCTTTGTTAAGTCCAAGCTTGAAACCCTCTTCAAGAGCCTTCTTTAGATTGTCTAGAGTCGGAGTTCTCTCCATAGTATTCAAGGCGGATCTAGAAGCGGGAATACTTACGTTTCTTCTGCAAAATACCTTAAAGTCGTTTAAAAGACCACTAACCCCACGAAGTAAAGGGGATGAGAGGCTTCTCGTCACATAGTAACTTTTGTGATCATCATCACAAGGAATATTTCCAACATAAGTAGTAACAGAATGTGAAATATTTGAACACTCGTAATAAATCCTCAGCATATCAGTGTCGGGAGCGAGTGGGATGACGTTTTGTATGAACGGTGCATTTAGTGGGTTTTGGGGGCAAAGATTGCTGATATAATCAGATCTAGCGAGTCTTATGATATTCGAGGTATAGTTCACTTCTAAGTTCTGAACTTCACAGAGGAGATGCTAAGCTCTGCGAAACTTGCGTTGCATTCGAGCATAAAGTCGGGGTGGCCACATTCTTCTCTGCTAGGTATCCAGAAAGGGTACAAGAGATTTCTTTGATTGCCGCAGCTAAATGGTTGACTACAGAGCTTGCGAAGATCATCAGCTGATAAAGTAAGTTTTGATAAAAAGAACATTGATATGACTCTACGTACAAAGGATTTATTTTTACAAAAAAATAAAAATAAAAAAACCTAACAAGCGCAAGGATATTGGTAAGAGTTTGATATATAAGTTAAGAGTTTAGTTCTATACAGTAGAGATGAAATGATAGTGATGAATAAGAAACTTACAATGAGGTTGATAAAGTGGACCGCATTTTATTCCCAATGGAAAGGTTTCTTTGAAGCCACAAAAGGCATGAAAGGATAAACATTCTTGACATGCATTTTTATCAATCTTCACCTTCACCTCAAATCCTTCTCTTAGAGCACTTTCCAAACGTGTCAAATTCAACACTCCCTCTTCTGGAACAAAACTTGTAGGAAGGTTCACAGTGAAACTCTCACGGCAGTTGTTATTATGTTCAAGGTTTTCAGACATTGAGATAAGACCTATCTCAGGACATTTATAACTCGAATGGTATGGAAACCAAGGGTCACATAGGTGGAAGACAGTGACGCTCTTGTAGGTTGGTGAAATTTCGAAAACTTCTGGAGGTAAGGTTACGTTGGTAAATGTAGAGGAGCAAAAGGAACCTAAAAGGTCAAATCTAGCAAGTGTAATAGTGTTAGATGTTTGATTTATTTTTAGAACATGGAACTCTTTATTTGAGATGAATAAAGTGGTGATGTTATTGACGCAGTAAAGCTCGAGAAATGGATGGCCGCAAAGTTTGTGACGATTCTGACCCGAGAAGGGGAAACCAGCGGTGACGTTCCCACACTGGAACAGAGTCTCACACCCCCCAAGTTCCTTTTTACTTGAAGCACAAGGAAGATGGTGGAATAAGAAGGCGAGGAAGAACAAGACCAGACAAGAAGTGGGGAGATGGTACATGATTTGTTTTCAGATTTTTGAACAGTGTATCTTGTGAGGAGAGAAAACAAAAAGAGAGGGAGAGAGTGATAAATCAGAAGCAAGTGGAGGTTGTGAAGGTTGTGAAGGACCAAGTGAAGGAAGGATTGTCACGGATACAGAGAGACTTGGAGTGTTTTTTATTACTTGTCTTTATTACTTTAGCCTAAAAGAACGAAAGTGAGATCTACTATGGAATTAATCTTCAGTGGAAATGAGAGGGACTTACCAGCACATACCATACTCTATTTTATCTTCTAAATATGTTTTGTCTTCATGCTTTGAAGCTGATCAAAGAGGATGTGTAAGACTGCAGGAAAAGTCAATAGTTTGATCAGGTCACTATCATCGAATATTTAGGTTGAAACTCTTAACTTATATATCAAACATTCTAGCCTCTCTTTGAACAAGAACAAACATTAACGTTTACTATTGACTTAGACAAATATACAAGTTTGACTACCATCAAACTAACACCAGAAGTATCTTCAATACAAATTCTTGTTGTATTTGATACGTTAAGGGAGTATTACGTATAAACTTCAGGGGAGATTATTCAACAATATTAGATGCATTATTATGATGTCTATTTTTTATTTATTTTTATCTCAGGTTATCCTGAAAACTTTATAGGTCCAAAGATTAATCTTACGGTCCGGAGAAACCATGTTAGAATTCGAACTCCGGTAGCCAACTACACGAACCTAACCTAGGTGGCAGAGATTTTTCTCTCCTTTACCATTAGACCAAGACGACTTGGTTTATAATGTCTATATATTCTCATATTATCTTTCTAATCCATTCCTCTCCATTTATGATGTTTTTCCACCACAACGCAGCTTGACATTTGTCGTGGACTGTTCCATCTTAATACTCCATATGACATAATATTTTGTTTATCCGATCAATTGGAATTTTTTATATTCGAGGTTAAAGAATTTCAATAATTATTTGGATATACTTAAAAAGTACTCGAGATCAACTGAAAGTGTTCGAAAGGTGAAGATAGTACAATAAATATTTAAGATGTAATGAAATTTTTTTGTATAGATGTTAATCTAAAATTATAATTTGTGAACATAAAAGATTGATTGCGTACTTAGAGAGTTGTGAGCTCAGAACAACGAAGGACTGATTACGACAACTCTCAGAACAACGAAAGACTGATTACATACTAAGAATTGTGATAGAATAGGGAAATATACTTTTTGTAACAATATAGTCAGCATATACAAAAACAAAAGTATTAAAAAATAAATACATATGACAGACCATATGCAAAAACATAATCTTATTTTGAAAACCTTGGCCCGATCCATAGTCAATCCCTACTACGCGGGGTAACGCGATTTAGTGGAGTCGAACTCCGGTGGGGAAGGCGGAGTCAAGTAGACTTAACCACTTGACTAAAGGCACATCCCCGGTGGTAGACTATCTTATAGTTGGAAATTTACTATTATATGATATACTTAAGTATCACATAAGTTAATAAAATTTGACATTCATTTGATAAAGACTAGTTATTGAAATTTGATGGAATTTAATAAAAGTTAACAAAAAGAGGTTGTACTTTCAAAAATTAATATCATAAAAGTCGTATTTATGAAATTATTCCAATAATATTTAGAAACTCTCCTCTTCAAGACTATATACTTTCACAAACTTAGATGTTACAGGTTTCAATTTGTGGAGCAGATCAATACCTCGGAGGCACTTGAAAACTCCTCAGAAATCCAAAAAGAGTCCGAAAGCGGTTCTGTTAAAGTCTGCTGCAAGACAGGCCTCGGAGGCACTTCAAGAACTTCAAGGCTTCCTTCCATCATCGCTACCACTCTGTTCATCGAGGGGCGGTTTGATGGAGATGACTCAATACACCACAAACCCAATGTCAGCTTCTTTGCTATCTCGTTTTCTTCGTTTCTTATACCATTCTCGATAAACCTTCCACTGTCTCCCTTTTCAAGATCCTTATAGATCCATTCTGGAAAGTACATTGAGCTTGCGTTCGATGCAGCATTTTGATCAACTTTTTTCTTCCTTGCACCTATCATTTCGAGAACTAACATTCCGTAGCTATACACATCTGACTTGTGAGAAACACTCCCATAAAGTCTGGAAATCATCTCCGGGGCAATGTACCCAATTGTCCCTCTTGTGTCTAGCAATGACAAGATGCTTTCTCTCTTCTTGCAGAGTTTAGAAAGTCCGAAATCAGAAACCTTGGGGCAGAGATTTTCGTCCAACAAAACGTTTTGAGGTTTAATGTCGAAATGCACAATCCTTGTTTTGCAGCCATAGTGCAAGTACTCTAAACCACGAGCAACTCCTAGCGCGATCCCATAAAGTGCCGTCAAGTTCAGTTTCATTGAGGACTTTTCCGAGATGAACTTATCGAGCGATCCATTCCCCAAAAATTCATATATAATTGCTCTTTCTGAACCTTCAGAGCAGAATCCAAGTAGGGAAACAATGTTGATATGAGATGTTTGGCTGATGCTAGCAACCTCATTTATGAAGTCTTCACCATTACCCTTTGAATCTTTCAAGACCTTCACTGCAACTATATGGCCATCACAAAGAGTTCCTCGATAAACAATTCCAAACCCGCCTCTTCCAATCACTTCCGCAAATGATTTTGTCATTCTCTTCACTTCTGCATAGGTATAATATTTGAGCGGAATAAGGGCGTTAAGCTTCTCTTTTTTTATATCATCTGATGTTTTTCTCTTTCGGAAACAGTGGACTCCGAAAATATGGCACAACAGGATCATGAAAGCAATAACAGCTGGTAGTGATAAGAAAGCTAGAAAAAACAGAGAAAATGTTTCCGTTAGTAACTTTGAGTAATGATGAAAGATCAAAAGAATTTTAATTATCTCTTGGCAACAAACTAACCTATGAAAGTCAACATGAACACAAACCCAAACCCTGTAGAATCATTAAATAAGTAGAATTTGCTATCGGATTTTCCTGCATCAATCAAATGGCGGCCAAAAAAAAGTCAGCTGGAACTGAAAACATAAATTTGCACTTTGAAAAAACAAAAATGTGAAACTAAAAGGTTTGGGAACTTACCACTAGGTTTATGTTGTGGAACGCAACTATCTCGTCCTGGTGGTGAGGTTACGTTGCAGCAAATCTGTGTGGTACTGTTGAAACCACAAATTCCACTAGTGGATGAACATTCTTGACACGGTATCTCATCGATCACCAGCTTCACCTCAAACCCATTTCGTAGAGCACTTTCCAAATGGGTCAAATTCAAATCTCTCTCGTTTGGGAAGAAACTCAACGGAACGTTAACTGTGAAGTTGTTTTGGCAGGAATTATGGTGATCAAGGCTTTGAGACATTGAAAAATGACCTAAAGCAGGACATGTATAACTCGAGCCGTGAGAAGTCTTAGGATCACAATTGTATAAAACGGTGAGGCTCTTATAGGTTGGGGACAGCTCAAAGATTTGAGGTGGCAAGGTTGTGGTATTGAATGTAACGGAGCAAAAAGAGCCTAAAAGGTCTTCTCTAGCAAGTCTAAGAGTATTAGATGTTTGATCTATATCGAAAACGTTGTACTCATGGTTTAAGATGTTTAGAGAGGTGATGTTTTTGTTGCAGTGAAGCTTCAGCAACGGATGACCGCAAGGTTTGGAACGATTCCCGCCCCAGAAGGGGAAACCAGCGGTGATGTTACCACACTGAAACAGAGCCTCACACCACCCAAGTCTTTGTTTACTTGTGGCACAAGGAAGGTTGTGGAATAACGTGAAGTGGAAGAAAAATACCAGACAAGAAGTGGATAGATAGTACATGATTTGTTTGAGATGTCTGAACAGTATATCTTGCGGTTAGAGAAAACAAAAAAACACAGAGAGAGAGAGTCAGAGAGAGAGTCAGAGAGAGATCGTTATGGTTCAAGTGGTAATGGTGATCAGGACCTAGTTATGGAAAGATAAGTAACCGTGGAATCTTGTAATCATGTCTTTATTAGTTGACCCCCCAATAAACGAAATTGAGATAGAAAGAGTACAAAGAGGGTTTAGGAGACTGGAAAAGTCAATAATAATTTGATCAACGTTCATTGTTCTCTATTAATATTCTTGATGAGGTTTTTGTATCTAAAGAGTTAGAGAGCATTTAAGAAACGAGGTATAATACTTTTTTTTTTTTTTTTTTGTAACATAATTTATTTCTTAAAATGTTCATTATCTTGAACAAGAGAATTCATAGGTACAAAAAACCTAATTATAAACTGATGATGATTAACAAGTACAATGACCAAATGACATTAAACCAAAGTGTAAACCGGCACACATATAAACTCTAATCATTTGACTGAGATTCACACAAGGAAATCTTTACGAGGGTGGAAGGCATTATAAACAGAGAGGAGATGTGATATAGGGCTGATCACAAAAGTAGAAGAGAGAGGAAAAAAACAGAGAGGGGAAGAGATAACTTAAGTCGGGTTTGTCCGCTTGGTGCTTCTGCAATGATTGATGGAGTTCCAGGGGTTGATGTTGGGGCTTTTGTTACAACCGGAGGTAGTGGTGGCTCAGTGACATCATCATCTACGAAAACTGGGTTTGGAGCTTGGGCTGGAGGTAAGGCCAGAGGATTCATAATGGCTAAGAGGCCACCGGGTTGAATAGGTAACATATAAGGTGGTATTTCTTTTCTACCCAAACATCGATTCCCTACAAAATAAAAACAGAGCCAGGCATTGATGTTAATTATTTTGTGTTGTGAGACCTTTAGATGCAAATTTTCTGTCACTTACTTTTGTATCTTGCAGCTGTGAAAGGGAACTCTGTGATGGTTCCACTAACACCGGCGCCAGAGATATATGTGTTTATCTCAACAGTTGCATCAGCGAAGAAGTCATATGGTTGCGATACAAACTCATTCCGAAACAGTTCCACATAAACCGTGAGCTGAGACTTCTTCAGTCTCTCCACAACATTGGTTTGCTTAGTGAGAAACGACTCAGAGTTAGGAAAGACTGAATCTTTGTTAATGACAACAGCGTTAGCAAATTTCTTTATGTCTTCAATGGCGTAGTCATGAATATTACTAATTGTTTCTTCAATTTTGTAGACAGTCTCGTACTTGATCTGCTTCCTGAAGTCAACTAGAACTGAGCTGTTGGTAGACTGAATCATGACCTTTGTTGTGGTTGTCCCATTGTTGTAACCAGTTTTCGTGAGTGTATCGAGAACCGCTTGAACCACGTCGAGCCCTTGCTTCTCTCTCAAGTATGCTGCATTCTGGGGGACACAAAAAAAAAAAAAAGCATAGAAGATATCACGGTCGGTTTGATAAAATCTCAAGACTAAGAGGTACACTAAGAACTCACCTCTACACTGATCAAAACACCGGAGAGAGAAGTGTAATTCTTTGCCAGGTCTAGGAATTGGGAAAGGGAAATGAGCGTCCCTGAATTTTTCTCTTTCGGATTTCTGGAAATACGGTAAACCCTGAAGTAGGGGTTTGAAATAGCAGCTGCGCAAAAAGATGGGAGAATGTGAAATTGTTACGAAAACAGATATTTGCATTGTATAAGTAACCTCTTTAAGTTAAGTAGGACAAGAAACAAAGCTCTGTGATTAGTTATTTGGTTACTATAAATAGTAGGAACAAGAGTGTGCATTTGTCTGAAGCAATAATGGAAAATTTGAAGGGAAACTTACGAGTCAAGTTCTGGATCTCAGGCCATGTGAGACTAAAAGTGTATATTCCAGCAACTGAGCTAATCTCAGGAACAGGAGTTGAACGGTTGCTATAAAGAGTTTGGGTGACCGTTGTACTGTCCCCGAGATTTATTGAACTTAAGCAAAAGGGTATACCGTCGCTAGACATTTGGACTGAGCAATCAATAACATCAGCACCATCTTTGATTGCGTTCTCATATGCAACGTCTGTACATCCAGGATAGTCCCCACTCGCACCATTTTTTGATATAACAAGAAAATCCACTGAGCCATAGACCATTTGGTAGATGATAAAGTTAATTATAAGTTTATTTTTTATTCGTAAGAACAGAAAAAAAAAATCTATATTATGTTTACTCTCATTACCTTGTTTTGTAGCGTTTCTGCCAATGTGGGAGAAGCAGTCTGAAGAAAATATGAAAACAAATGTCTGATTTTATGTATTTCTAGTAATGTTTTACAGACAAATTTAAATGGTGTCTATAGAAGAGATTTTGCTTACCAACGGTCGCAGATGCAGTGATGGGAAAATCAGAGAGCACACCGTCAACCGAAAAATCACCATTGTCCACAAAAGATAGATACTCAGACACTGGATCCCAACTGTAGTTATATGCAATATCAACATCATTTGCAAAACCGGACACATATACTTGTAATCCTGCTTTGTGAGCATCTTGAACTAAGGATGTATGAGGAACCAAGTACTGTTCCTCATCAATTGGCAATATGTAAGACTTGGGAACAAGAATCCCTGAAGCAAACGTCTTGACAAACGTTAGGTTACTCAAGATTGAACCGTAGGTTCGGTTCATTGTCGGCTCGAAATCCTCTTTCCTAAGAAACTGGAACACAAAACTCGGACCATTACGTCCGAAACGGCCGGCAATTTTCCTAAAGAAATTCACCTCAGGGGAAGATATGAAGTCAATGGAAACAGTTCTTGAAACTGATAACAGAAAACTGCTCATGCTCAAATTTTGTTGCTCATAGAACGCATCATGCTGAACATTTAACCAAAAACCTTTTGGTAATAACTGCGTGTTTACATCTTGAATCGTCAAAATCGCAAATCCGCTTCCATCAAATCTTTCTGAGCGCGAAAATATACCTCGGATCACTAAGGTAAAAAGAAAAAATATTTGTGAGAAGTTACAAGAAATTCCAAACATCAACAAAAGCACTAACGGAATCATAAACACTTACAAGAAACATTCTGGAGCTCTGTCAAGGAGAAATCAATGGGGAACCAACCCTGAGTAGTGACTCCATTAACCCGGTAAGATTTTCGACGAGTTGAGTAAACATCTTGTATATTTGAAGCATTGGCCAGATTTAAATCAGGGAAGCAAATCCCAACTTCATCTTTAGTTAGCTGAACATCACACCATAGAATAACATCGGCTAAACTTGCTTGCATTGCAAATTGGTATGCAGCTAGACTTGAATCTGGAAACAATCCAGAAAAGCCACCACGAGCAATCACTAGTGGAGCATCACCTAGTAAATAAATAAAAAAGTAGTTTGAAGTTATTTTAATACTTGGAGACAAAAGTATTTTATGCTTCCACAATCAAAGCAGTTATTAGACTAATATTTGGGAACTGCCCTTTATTGGCTATAATCCCCAAACCAAAGATAAACTTGTCAATAATTGTTCTTCTGAAATCAAAATGAAGTTATTATCCCAGCTTTTACTACACATATAGATAAAGAAAAAAAAAGTACTACTAGTACTTAAGTTCTCTTGTTTTCTTGGAAACCATGTGCAAAACAAAGAGAAAAAGTAAGAACAACTCTCACCATTGAGCGTCTGCCATCGACTTGTTGATCTTTGAGCATCAATTTGAGCAACAAACAGCTGAATCAGAACAACACCACAGAATAAAAGCGTTGAAGATCGTATTACAATCTTTGTCGGATTACCTGGCCGGGAATTCATCGGTAACTTACATAAATGGAAAAACAAAAAATAGTATATTTAATGTTTAATGTTTAATTTTGTAATGCATAAGCATTGAACACATAGAGGAGAAGTACAGAGAGACTCAAGAGCTTTTTTATTATCAATTGGCTTTATTAGTTGACTCATAGACTCATAGTGAACAAATGGAGAGAGAGTCAAGAACAATAATCAAATGGCTTTATTAGTTGACTCATAGTGGACCAATACAAAGAGACTAGCCTTTTTTTTTTTTAAACAATTTATTACTTGACTCAGAAAGACTCGTCTCTTCGTTAAGTTAATTATATGCCAAACACACAATATATAGACAGAGAAAGATTGGTTATTGGATGTTCCTTTAGCATTTTTTTTTCTTTCTTGGATATGATTAATGGTGGTGAAGAAAAATAACATATAATGGTCATTTGCTAGATCAACTATGATATATAATCTTTGTCCTTCATATTTTTTTTTGTTACTATTTCTAAAACCTTTGTTTATACTATCACCTAAACGTCTATACCCCGAAAATGAGGTAAAACATGGAAAAGAATCTTTAGTGGGCCTTGGGCATTTGTCCTCTCTGCAAAACATGAAATTAAAATCTTTAGTGGGACTGAGATAGGGGACTTGCCGGTAAACCAATACCATACTCTCTCTTATCTCCTATCTCATAATCTTTCTATCGTCATCCTTTAAAGCTGACCAAAGAGGATTTAGGAGACTTGCAAAGTCAATACATAGTTGTTTATTACTGTCTCTAGAGAATTGAGACAGAAACAACAACAATGATGAAGTAGTAATTTCTCGAATGGTTTTAAAAGACAAATAAAAGTCTAATCTGAAGACACCTTGAGTTATTTGTAGATAAAACTTAAAGTCTTGATATCTCATCTTTAAGGGTGTAACGCCTCAAATGTTTTATCGTGATAGAAATCTTTCTCAAATAGTCTAACATAGTCATAAAAAACTTGTTTAAGAGAAAAGTCTTCTCATGAATTCGGAATGTAGACAATATATGAGATTTTTTGAATAAATATATAGCTAGTTTCATGCTTTGATAGGTTCCATGGTGGCTTCTTGGATCATCCTTCTGTATAAACAGAGACTTCCTCTGAAAGAGTAGAAGATTCTTGAAAATTTGATCTTGGGATTTGCTGCAAAACAGGCCTAGGAGGGACTTCAAGAGCTTCCAAGCTTCCTTCCATCATCTCTACAACTTTGTTCATCGCTGGGCGATCCACCGGAGAAGGCTGAATACACCACAAACCCACCAATGTCATCTTTTTTGCAAGCTCATCTTCTACGTTGTTAATTCCATCCTCAATATGCCTTCCGGACTTGCCTGATTCAAGATCTCTATATACCCATTCAGGAAAGTACATTGAACTTGTGTTAGAAGGAGAGGCTTGATTAGCTTTTTCTTTGTTCCTTGCACCAATTATCTCAAGGACTAACATTCCATAGCTATACACATCTGATTTGTGCGACACATTCCCATAAACTCTCGAGATCATCTCTGGTGCAATGTACCCTATGGTACCTCTTGTGTCCAGCATTGACAAAATGCTCTCTTTCTTCTCACATAGCTTAGCGAGACCAAAGTCCGAAACTTTGGGACAAAAATTGTCATCTAAGAGTACATTTTGTGGTTTAATGTCAAAATGTACAATCCTTGTTTTGCAACTATGGTGCAAGTACTCTAAACCACGGGCAACTCCTAGCGCAATTCTATACAGTGTCGTCCAATCCATATCCACGGAGGTCTTGCCTGAGATAAACTTATCAAGTGACCCATTTTCCAAAAACTCATATATAATTGCCCTTTTGGAACCTTCTGAGCAGAAACCAAGCAAGGAAACAATGTTGAGATGAGAAGTTCTGCTCATGCTCGCAACCTCATTCATGAAGTCTTCACTATTACCTTTTGAGTCTTTCAAGACCTTAACCGCAACCACACGGCCATCACCAAGTGTTCCTTTATAAACAATTCCAAATCCGCCTCTCCCAACAATTTCCGCAAATGACTTTGTAATTCTCTTCACCTGTGCATAAGTATAGTGTTCCAGTGGAATAAGAGCCTTCAGCTTCTGTTGTCTCAGCTGTGTTTCTCTCTTTCGGAGAAAACAGAATGTTAATGATAATAAGACTAGGAACAATACAACTCCTGCTGCTGACACCGAAACTACAAAAAAAATGGAGAAAATGTTTGTTTTCGTACCTTCATTTTTAATCTTGGCAACAAAATCAGTTTAAAAATTTTCTGGCCAGCATAACTCACCTATGCGAATTACTTTGAACAAATTTCCTGTACAACCATTCAACAAAAAGAAATTTTCAGAATGGAACCAAACTCGATCTAGAAGTAAAGAAAAGTAAAGAACAAACTTAGAGGTTTTGCAATGGTTGATGATGTTCCTGGGGTTGAGGTTGGGGATTTTGCTATAACCGGAGGTACTGGTGGCTCAGTAACATCATCATATGTGAAAATCGGGTTTGGAGCTTGGGCTGGAGGTAAGGCCAGAGGATTCATAATGGCTAAGAGGCCACCGGGTTGAATAGGTAACATGTAAGGTGGTATTTCTTTTCTACCCAAACATCGATTCCCTACAAAATAAAAACAGAGCCAGGCATTGATGTTAATTATTTTGTGTTGTGAGACCTTTAGATGCAAATTTTCTGTCACTTACTTTTGTATCTTGCAGCTGTGAAAGGGAACTCTGTGATGGTTCCATTAATACCGTGTCCAGAGATATATGTGTTTATCTCAACAGTTGCATCATCGAAGAAGTCATATGGTTGAGAGACAAACTCATTCCGAAACAGTTCCATATAAACCGGGAGCTGAGACTTCTGCAACCTCTCCACAACATTTGTTTGCCCAGTGACAAACGATTCAGAGTTAGGAGAAACTGAATCTTTGTTGATGACAACAGCATTTGCGAATTTCTTTATGTCTTCGATGGCCGAGTCAGGAATATTACCAATGGTTTCTTCAATTTTGTAGACAGTCTCGTACTTGCTCTGATTCTTGAAGTCAACAAGAACCAAGCTGGTCGTAGACTGAATCATGACCTTTAATGTTCCAAAGATGTAACCAGTTTCCGTGAGTCTATTAAGAACTACTTTAACTACGTCGAGTCCTTGCTTCTCTCTTAGGTATATTACATTCTGAAGGACATAATATAGATATTATAGTTGTGTGATTGATAAAATCTCAAGATTAAGAAGTACATGATAACTCACCTCTAGACTGATCAAAACACCGGAGAGAGAAGAGGAGTTTTTTGCCAAGTTTAGGAATTCATAGAGTGAAATAAGGTTCCCAGAATTTCCCTCATTCGGATTCCTGGACATACTGTAAAGCCTAAACGGGTTTGAGATAGCAGCTGCACAACAAGATGGGAGAACGGTTACTTCCCTAAGCTAAGAGGATGTAAATTGTTAAGAAACACATATTTGTATCAATATCTAACATCTTGAAGTTTAGTAGGAGTAGAGAAACAAAAGCTCTCGTACTAGTTACTATAATTAGTAGGAATAAGAGTATGCAGAATAGACTAGCATTTTCTGAATCAACTGGAAAAATTGAAGGGAAACTTACGAGTCAAACTCTGGATCTCATGCCATGTGAGACTAAAAGTAAATATTCCAGCAGCTGAGCTAATCTCAGGAACAAATATGGAACGGTTTCTGAGATGAGTTTGGTTGACCGTTGTGCTGTTCGCGAGATCTATCGAACTTGCGCAAAAGGGTATACCGTCGCTAGACATTTGAACTGGGCAATCGATAACTTCAGCACCATCTCTGATTGCCTTCTCATATGCCAAGTTTGTACATCCAGGATAATCCCCACTCGCGCCATTTTTTGAGATAACAAGAAAATCCAATAAGGCACGATTCCATTTGGTAATAAACATTTTGTTCTATATATATTAGTAATAGAAAAGAAATGTAAAGCAAATTACTTTGATTACCTTGTTTTGTAGCGTTTCTGCCAACGTGGGAGAAGCAGTCTGAAGAAGTACGAAAACAAAATGTTCCATTTTGAGTATTACAAGTAATGTTTTAAGAACATAATGGTGTATGTAGAATAGAATTTTCTTACCAACAGATGCAGATGCAGTTAAGGGAAAATCAGAGAGCACACCATCAACAGAAAAAACGCCATTGTCAACAAAAGATAGATATTCAGAAACTGGATCCCAACTGTAGTTATATGCAATATCAACATCATTTGCAAAACCTGACGCATATAGTTTTAATCCTGCCTTGTGAGCATCTTGAACTAAGGATGTAGGAGGAAGCAAGTAGTGTTTGTCATCGAGTTGCAATATGTAAGACTTGGGAACGAGAATTCCTGAAGCAAAGGTCTTGACATATGTTAGGTTATTGAAGATAGAACCATAGGTTCGGTTTGTTGTCGGCTCAAAATCTTCTTTCCCAAGAAACTGGAACACGAAACTCGGTCCGTTGCGCCCGTAACGGCCAGCAATTTTCCTAAAGAAACCCACCTCAGGGGAAGATATGAAGTCAATGGAAACAGTTCTTGCAGCTGATAATAGAAAACTGCTCATACTATAATTTTGTTGCTCGTAGAACGCATCGTGCGGAACATTTAACCAAAAATCTTTTGGTAATAACTGCGTGTTTACATCTTGAATCGTCGAAATCGCAAATCCATTTTCATCGAATTTTTCTGAGCGCGATAATATTCCTCGGATCACTAAGGTAAAAAGAGAAAAAACATTTGTGAGAAGTTACAAGGAAAACAAAACACTCTACAAAAGCACTAACTGAATCATAAACACTTACAAGAAACATTCTGGAGCTCTGTCAAGGAGAAATCAATGGGGAACCAACCCTGAGTAGTGACTCCATTAACCGGGTAAGATTTTCGACGAGTTGAGTAAACATCTTGTATATTTGAAGCATTGGCCAGATTTAAATCAGGGAAGCAAATCCCAACTTCATCTTTAGTTAGCTGAACATCACACCATAGAATAACTTCGTCTACACTTGCCTGCATTGCAAATTGAAATGCAGCGAGACTAGAATCTGGAAAAAGTCCAGAAAATCCACCACGAGCAATCACTAGTGGAGCTTCACCTGGTAAAAAAAATAATAATAATCCAAAATTATTTTAAGACAAAATTATTTATTGGAACTGCCAATTTATTGGCTAAGAAGATCCCCAAACCAAAATCAATTTTTCCATAACTGTTCTTCTAAAATTAGAACTCCCCAAACGGAAAAAGCAAGTGAAGTTACTATTTATGACTATGATTATCACAACTTCTACTACAAATAAGAAACCAGGGACTTAAATTCTCTCGCAACCATGAGAAAAAGAAAGAGACCAAGTGAGAACACACTCACCACTCAGCGTCTGCCATGTACTTGTAGATCTTTGAGCATTGATTTGAGCAGCAAACAGCTGTAACAGAACAACACCATAGAGTAACATTAGCTTTGTCGGAATACTTTGCCGGGAATTCATTGGTTGCCTTCTGTTTCTCTCAGTCAACGAAATAACGATATTATCTAAAACATTGGTTTGATTAGTTACGTTGACTCATAGTAAACAAAAGCAGAGAGACTCAAGATCATAAATCAAATGGCTCTTCACGCACTCATAGTAGCCAAGACAGTGAGACACAAGAGCCTTTATTTTTATAAATCTTTTATAAATCAAATGGTTTTGTTATTAGTCTCTTCATTAAGTTGTTTTTAATTGATTTTAAGCCAAACACACACAAAGTTGAGACAGAGAGAGATTGGTTATTTGAGGTTAGATTAAAAAGGTGGTGAAGAAAAACTACAAATGAATAGTACTGGCCATTTGCTCGATTAACTATGATAAATAATTTTTGAGATGAAAAAAAATAAAATAAATAATAATAATCTTTGCCCTTAAATTTTTTTTTTTGTTACGATTTCTAAAACTTTTGTTGATTATTATCCACCTAAACGTCTATTCCTAAGAATTTTCTCTGAAAATGAGATAAAACATGGAAAAAAACATCAGTGGGGAATGAATGAGAGGGACTTGTTGGTAAACATATACCACACCTTATCCTACATACTTTTGTATTCGTCCTTTTAATTTAACTTATCAACCAAACATGAAACACCAACGAGCATTTACAAGAATATTCTTTTTAAGTTTTCTGTTTTTTTCCCACAAGAAAAAGGTCTAGTCTGATGACAGATTGAGTTATTTGTAGATGTATAGTCTTGATTCCATCATTCCATGTTTTGGTGTGACAAGTCGAACGTTTTCTCGCGATATCAATCTGTATTAATTAGTTTAACATAGTAAAAAAAAAACTAGTTTAACAGACAAGTCATCTTTGTTAATCCAGAATGTAAGACAATATATGACATTTTTTGAATATATAAATAGCTATTTTCATGCTTAGGTATGTACGTTCCAAGAGGCTTCTTGGATTATCATTCAGTGTAACCAGAGATATCCGCTGAAAATGTTGAAGATTCTTGTAGAGGCACGGTGGGAATTTGAAAAACGTACAAGAGCATCCAAGCTTCATTCCATCATCTCTACAACTTTGTTCATTGGTGGGCGATCTGGTGGGAAAGGCTGAATACACCACAAACCCACCAATGTCATCTTCTTTGCTAGATCATCGTCTTCGTTGCTGATTCCCTTCTCCATAAGTCTTCTTGACTTTCCTAATTCAAGATCCCTATATACCATTCAGGAAAGTACATTGAACTTGTGCTAAAAGAAGATGACTGATTATCTTTTTCTTTGTTCCTTGCACCAATCATCTGAAGAAACAACATTCTATAGCTATTCACATCTTACTTGTGCAATACATTCCCATAACTCTAGAGATCATCTCTGGTGAAATGTACCCTATTGTACCTCTTGTGTCCAGCAATGACAGGATGCTCTCTTTCTTCTCACAGAGCTTAGCGAGGCCAAAGTCCAAAACTTTGGGAGAAAAAATGTCATCTAAGAGTACATTTTGTGGTTTAATGTCAAAATATAGAATCTTTGTCTTGCATCCATGGTGCAAGTACTCTAGACCACGACCAACTCCTAGCACAATTCTATATGGTGTCGTCCACTCCATATTCACTAAGATCTTGCTTGAGATGAACTTATCAAGAGACTCATTTCTCAAAAAGTCATATATAAAAACCAAGCAAGGAAACAATGTTGAGATGAGAAGTTCTGCTCATGCTAGCAACTTCATTAATGAAGTCTTCACTATTACCCTTTTAGTCCTTCAAGACTTTCACCGCAACCATACGGCCATCAACAATTGTTCCACAGTATACAATTCCAAATCCGCCTCTCCCAACGACTTCTGCAAATGACCATGTAGGAGTTTGAAAAAGCAGCTGCACAAAAAGAGTGAAGTATAGCCACTATATCTCTAAATTATGTAATCTCTAAAGAGGAGAATTTAAAATTGTTAAGAAGCCAAATATTTGCATTTATATGTGAAGTTAAATAGGACTGGAAAAAAGAGCTCTCTAATTAGTTACTACAAATAGTAGGAACAAGTGTGTGTAAAGCAGACCAACATTTCACTGAAGCAATTGAAAAATTAGAAGGGAAACTTACGAGTCAAACTCTGAATCTCAGACCATGTGAAACTAAACGTGTATATTCCAGCAACTGAGTTAATCTCAGGAACATTTGTTGAACGATTTTTCAAGGAGTTAAAACATTGTGTTGTTCGTGAGATCTATCGAACTTGAGCAAAAGAGAGGTGGATCTTTTTACTCTTTTCTTGGTTTTTGATATTCTTTTCGAGCCAAGTGGTGGTGACTTTGTTTCAAGTTATTACACTCCTTTTTTAACTGGATTAGTTGGTGCTTACAGAGTTATCCACCATATTTCACCATATGAGAATCAAACCCTCAACCTCACATTCCTCAAGCAAACATTTAAACCAGTTAACCTATAAGAGAATTTTGGAAAAAAGAAGGCCGATATATTAATAACTACATTCGAGGCTCTGCTTATATGTGACCAATAGTCACCAATAACTCACGTACGTACGTAACCACCACTTAAATTAACCCCCACTTAATAATAAATATAGAGAAATTGTTAAAAATGTCCATTTTTCAATACCTCTTTTCAAAAATGCCCCCTTTGAGAGTCTATTTTTAAGTTTGCCCTCTTTTAATTTTAAATGACCATTTTACCCTTATTTGAGACAAAATTAGATCCACAAAATACAAAATATTTTTTGGCGGGAAAAGTGATCCTGCAATTTTCCCGCCAAAACACTTGTAAAAACCTTTAAAATACCTTGTAAAATTTTCCCGTAAAAATTTTTCCCGCCAAAAAATTTTTTTTGCGGGAAAAGTGATTCCGCAATTTTTTTGGCGAAATTTTTTTGGCGGGAAAAATTTACAAGGTATTTAAAAGGTTTTTACAGAGTATTTACAAGTGTTTTGTAAGGTTTTACAATGTATTTTAAAAGGTTTTACAAGGTACTTATAAGGTTTTATAATATATTTATAACTTGTAAAACCTTATAAAAAACTAGTAAAACCTTATAACTTGTAAAACCTTATAAAATAGCTTATAAAATATTATAATATCTTATAAATACCTTTTAAATACGTTGTAAAACCTTTTAAAATACATTGTAAAAAACCTTTAAAATACCTTGTAAATTTTTCCCGCCAAAAAAATTGCGGAATCACTTTTCCCGCAGAAAAATTTTTTTGGCGGGAAAAATTTTACAAGGTATTTTAAAGTTTTTACAAAATCAAATTTGTAATTTTGATGTGTGCACATTCTCATGTTTTTCTTATATATTTGTGATATTTTTTATTAAAAGAAGGGTAATTTAGTCATTTTGTACATAAAAAGGGTTATATTTAAAAATGGACAGCCAAAGGGGGCATTTTTGAAAAGGAGTATTAAAAAAGAGGCATTTTTGTGAGTCTCCCATAAATATATATAATAACGTTCATGTAATTAACATAATAATATATTAATTACCTTTCATTAATTATATATATGAATACATTAGAAAGATAAAAATTAAAATACAATGGTAAGGGACGAGGGTTATCAACACACCCGAATTCTAATTCTTTAATCGAAACCGATCTATCACGGTATCGTCTTTAATATTAGAATCCTTAACATTAGTATGAACTTGAACTTTACGATTAAACCGAAAGACATATAGCCACATAGAATAAAATATTTTTACAACTTTAAGTTGCATTGATTCGTAAAATTTATTACTAGTTTTAT
Organism: Arabidopsis lyrata subsp. lyrata; assembly: GCF_000004255.2. NCBI lineage: Eukaryota > Viridiplantae > Streptophyta > Magnoliopsida > Brassicales > Brassicaceae > Arabidopsis > Arabidopsis lyrata. The sequence goes on from NW_003302554.1 coordinate 12,021,657, forward strand.
GATTTTGTCCGAAAATTTTCTATAGGGATCACTTTTTGTACAATACTGAAGAGGAAATTTTTTTGGTAGAATATTTTCTCGAGACAAATCATTAGAATTCTTTGTCAATCAAAACCAAAACTAGTGTAAAGTGAATTAGATATCTTGTTAAACTTATTTTAGATATAGGGAAAAAACTCAAAAAAACTTTGGTTTATTTTTTATTTGGACGTTTAATACCTAAATTATTTTGGTTGGAAGAAAAAACACATAATAATTAAAATATACGATTTAATACCTATAAAAATAAAATATTGTTATTTTCATACTTACGGTTTTATAACAAAAATAAAATTCCAATTTTACCTTTACAATTAGAATATATCATTAATTTTAAATAACGTGGCAATAATTTTTACTTTTATTTGAATAAAAAATAATTTATATTTATATTTCGTTTTACTAAAATTATTTTATTTATAAATTTCAAAAAAAAAAATCTGAATAAATGAAAAAAAAATGTCGAAAAAGAAAAATTAGGAAGAAGAATAGAGAATCGAATAAGAAGTCGACTGAGTAGTATGGAACTTCATCAATTACCATATGCGTTCCCAAATTGTGTTTGTTATTCTTGGTGACATGTTTGTTCAGTCTCCAACCAAAACCCAGAAAATCAATTCACTATCCAATCAAATTCAAGAAATTAAATTGAGGAAATCGAAAAAGACACAACAAAACCAAGCAACCGATTTGAAATCAGCACCCAAAAATAAACTTGAAACCCATAAACCGATTTGAAAGCAACACCTAAAAACCACAGTCCGAAACTTTGGGGCAAAAATTGTCATCTAAATCCGCCTTTGCCAACAACTTCTGCAAATGACTTTGCAAATTTCTTCACTTTTGCATAAGTATAGTGTTCGACAATGAACAAAACAACTCCCGCTACTGAACCTGCAACTAGAAAACAAATTGAAATTTCTCTGGCTAGCAAAACCCACATATGCTAATTGCTTTGACCAAAGTACTTAGATGTGAAATGGTTGGTGTGATTCTAGGGGTTGAGGTTGGGGCTTTTGCTATAATTGGTGGTAGTGGTGGCTCAGTGACATCAACATCTGTGAAAATTTGGTTTGGAGCTTGGGCCGGAGGAAAGAACAGAGGACTCATAACGTTTAAGAGGCCACCCGGTTGAACATGTAACATGTAAGGTGGTATTTCTTTGCTGCCCAAACAACAATTTTCTTTGCTAGATCATCGTCTCCATTGTTGATTCCATTAATTCTCTATAAGTCTTATGAACTTTCTATATTCAAGATCCCTATATAGCCATTCAGGAAACCAGCCTAATAACAAAATAAACCAAATAGTAGATCCAAAAACAGACTTGTCATGAAACCATACATCATTGATCCATAAATGAACAAAACCCTAATAATTATGTTGACCAATCTTCTTCTACGTCCATACCAGGAAGCACTTCCCAATTGCTGCTGCGTATGTATGGAATTTTCTGGTACTCTTTGCTGTGATAGTCTCCATCCACGTTTGTCTGGTCCTTGTACTGTCTCTCCTCTTCTTCAATCAATGTTGTTGCAAACGATCCAACCGGAGGATACATTGGGATATTGTTAGTTTGTGTATCAGCTACTGCAGCATATGTTTGACTCTGAACTATCTCCCTTATGATTTGCATCTTTCGGATCTCGTCTTGGTTCATCTGATTACGATACTGTGAACCGGTGAAATCCATTTGCATGTTAACCACCTGAGACGATGGTGTGATAATAGCTTGCATCCGAGGCAACTCATTAGCAGTGTTATAATTCAGACTATTGGCTTGACTATATGAGTTTCTTTGCCATCCACCGTTAGCCCTGAACTGCGGTGCTATGTTAAAGTTTCCTTCTCCAACTCCCACGCCACCAATTCCTATCAAAGTAATGGTTTTTGTTTCTTTTAAGTCTCTCACTCAAATAAAAATTGATTAGCGTAAGGTCCAAGCTAAAGTACCTTGAGAATAATGATGATGCTGATGGCCATAGTTGACATTAAAGCCAACTGTCAGGTTGTGGCTGTTGTGAGATGAGTTGTTGTTTTCAAAGCCGATATCGAAGAAAAGAGATTCTTCTACCGGGAAAGGGACGTTGTAGAGTTTGGACCAGAAGCTATTAGTTAGAAGCTTCTCCAAGTTCTTTTGCAGAACTCCGGGAGGAAAATGAATTGTATGTCTCCTGTTAAATAGAAAATGTAAGGCTTTGACTCACTTTCAACATTACTCAAAGCAAAAAAAATGATCCAAGTTAAAGCAGGAAACCTGCAAGTAGAAGCCTGATTGTCGGTGAAATCGCGATCCAATTGTTTCCATTGAGTGTGTTTTCCTGCCTGTGGATTAGTCTCTATGAAGAATGTTGGACGTTTTCTCAACTGCACATAAACATTTTAAAGGTCATTAATCGAGGCTCATAACTAATTACAAAATGTACATGAGTATGTTTAGTACCTCGATATTGAGGATTCCAGTTTCATCACGAGTATGAATACTCTCTTCAAAAGATGAGACATCATTCCATTGAATCTCAATCTTTCTCTTCAGCCTTGGCATGTTAGTTTCTTCTTCTCCGAAGAGAAACTCCCATATAAGTTTCTTCTTTGCAAAATAGAATTTCGCCACAATATCTTCAGGGTTTATTGCAACGGGGGTCCATGTTCCAATTTTGATCATTGAGATTGGGAAATTCATAGCTTTTAGTTTCTCAGAACTCTTAAGAAGAGTTGAGGTCTCTGAGTTCTCTATTTGTTGATGAGGACATGTGTAGTTTCTATTGAGGTAAGTTTCAATCTTGTTTATAAGCTCCGGAGTCGTTGTTAGAGGCAAGTTTAGACGTGAAACCTGAAAAAACATTGAGAATAAATCATAAATGTGCATTCCAAATATTATAGCCAAATCTTATTATATAAAGTATGGTTTTCAAATTTTGACACGTTCGTAGATAAAAAATTTCCTTTTATTTATTTTTAAAAAAATTATAAGAAAACTATACGTATATATCTTATATCAAACAAATCTAAAATTCTAAAAATCTAACAAAGATAATTATAAGAAACTATATACATATTTTTAAAAATATTAAAAGATAATATAAGAAAAATATACGTAGATCTTATTATCTAAAAATAGAAATTATAAAAGTATTTACTAATTCTAATTTAAGTACTAATTCTAATTTAAGTACTAATTCTAAAAGATATATACTATTTTCTTAGAAAATATGAGAAAAAAGTATTTAGGAAAATACTAATTAAAAATAATTAATAAAACACGATAATTAAGAAACTTATACAAATAATTATTAATCTTAAAAGAAAAACTATACTCATCTCTAAACAAATAGACTGTCTCCTAATTTTTCACCAACAAAATAGTTTCTTCAAAAACACCACTACTTCTCCTATTTATTTAGTACTTTTTATTATAAATACATCATCAGTTATTGATGTGTGATATATTTTTATAAAATGTCTTAAAATACCACCCTTTCAAGTTTTTTTTTGTTGCCAAAAATACTACTATTAGTATAATGTTCGAAAAATACCATAAAAATTTTTGGTTTTCCACTATTAAATTTGTAAAGAAATGTAAATAAAACGACGGTTTGATATGTCGTTTATAAGTGAAATATTTCATGAAGAAGTTCTGGAATCATATTTTACGCAAAATTGCAAACCATGTTTTCTAGATTTAACAATAATAATAATAATAACAATAATAATAATAATAATAATAATAATAATAATAATAATAATAATAATAATAATAATAATAATAATAATAATAATGAATCTTTTGGCAAAACTTTTGTTGTTTGGTAATTTACTTGATTATTATAATAAATGCAATAAAATTTAAAATATAGAAATGAAAATAAGTGTATTAAAAACAAAAGGATGAATATATAATCAAATTTTCTCTGTAATTAATAATTTATCTTTTTATTTCTTAAAAATATTTCTATTCACAATAAAAATTTAATATACCTTTTTGTTAAATTTTATTTTATTTTAAACCCGCACATCGGGCGAGTCCTAATCTAGTATTTGATAAAACATAACTAACAATATCTGAGAGATAATAATCAGAGAGATCCTACGTTGAAGAAGAAGATGACAAAGAAATAAACGTTTTCTTTTAGTGAAATGAATCTTAAATTAGATTTAAAACCAAATATATCTAGAGAATATTTTCTAACAACTTAAAACCCTAAAACCCTAATTCTTCTCAAGATCAGGCTTAAACTATCTAAAAAAAATTACAGTGAAACCTCTAAATCCTCTAAATTAATAATGTCAGGACCAAAAAATTCTATTAATTTATAGAGATATTAATTTATCGATAAATTAATAACTATTAATTTATTGAGAGATTTTACTAACTTTGTAATTTAAAAGAAATGCTATATCTGAAAAGCAGTTTTTTCTTATAATAAATTTCTTTCTGAAACCAATTATAAGTAGAAAATCAATTATTAAGTTTAAAAACCAACACAAAATTTTTTCGAGGTAGTAAAAATATTAAAATTAAACTCTACTAAAAATTAATACAAATTTAAGAAAAACAAAAAATACTAGAGTCATATGCCAATAAAATATTTTAGATAATATATATTTTGATAATTTTATATAATTATTAATTTATAATATTGATGGGACCATATGTTTACATAGAATTTTTTAAAAAGTTATTATTTTATTAATTTATCGATTTGTGTCATTTTTTACATTGGTCTCAACTCGGGACCGGAAGAAATTATTAATTTAGAGAGGTTCTTAATTTATCGAGTATTAATTTATAGAGGTTTTACTGTACCAAAGAAAAAATAAAACAGAGGATGAAACAAAACGAAGAAGAGAGTACGAGACAACAGAGAAAACACTAGAAACATAGAGGAAAGAGCAGAGTAAAAACAGAGTACGATGTAGAAAAACAGAGAGAATTGAGAAGAGAAGACGATACCTCATCAACAAATCTGTTATTGCGGCCACCTTGAAATTCTTCTCGTGATCTCTTCATGGAAATACCTATCTATTTTCTCTTTGTTGCTTTAGCTTTTTTTTACCGCTGCATATTCAGATTTGCCTCGAAAAGAATATATATATAGCACGTTTTTTCGGGTTACCTGTATCTATGGATCAACGAACCGACTTTAAACAAAATATGGGCCTTACGTTTAATCTAGCCCATAATAAATGGGCTTTTCTTTTTAAAAATAATAAAAACTAAGATTAATCTAACTGTTCATGATGCTTAATTAAGCTCAGCTATGGCTTCTTCTTCTTCTTCTTCTTCGACGCCTCAATGTTTAAACCTATCTAATCTACCATGGCGGCAAAATCCCAGAAAACCCTCATTCTACTAGCAACTCTAATCAAGGTTCCTCCACTAAAAGCTTTCTCTCTCTTAAATTCTCCAAATTTCCATGGATTTCAACACACACACGAATCCATATCAATCCTTCTTCGTCTCCTTCTCTCTGGAAACTTATACTCTCACGCTCAATCACTTCTCCTTCAAGTAATCTCCGGAAAGATCCAATCCCAATTCTTCACATCTTCCTCTCTGCTACACTATGTGACAGAATCAGAAACGTCAGAAACCAAGTCTCGTCTCTACGAGGTAATGATCAATGCCTATGTTCAATCTCAATCCCTAGATTCCTCAATCTCTTACTTCAACGAAATGGTCGATAAGGGTTTTGTTCCTGGATCGAATTGCTTCAACAATCTCTTAACTTTCGTTGTTGGGTCTTCTTCTTTCAATCAATGGTGGCGTTTCTTCAACGAGAGCAAAATCAAAGTTGATTTAGATGTATATAGCTTTGGGATTGTGATCAAAGGTTGTTGTGAAGCTGGTGAGATTGAGAAAAGTTTTGATCTTCTTGTTGAATTAAGAGAGTTTGGGTTTTCTCCAAACGTTGTTATCTACACTACTTTGATTGATGGGTGTTGCAAGAGAGGAGAGATTGAGAAGGCGAAAGATTTGTTTTTTGAGATGGGGAAGTTCGGATTAGTGGCTAATGAATGGACTTACACGGTTTTGATTCATGGGTTATTCAAAAATGGGATTAAGAAACAAGGGTTTGAGATGTACGAGAAGATGCAGGAAGATGGTGTTTTCCCTAATCTCTATACTTATAACTGCGTGATGAATCAGCATTGTAAAGATGGAAGAACTAAAGATGCGTTTAAACTGTTCGACGAAATGCGTGAGAGAGGAGTTTCTTGTAACATTGTTACTTATAATACTTTGATTGGTGGGTTATGTAGAGAGATGAAGGCGAATGAAGCTAATAAGGTTATGGATCAAATGAAGAGTGATGGAATCAACCCGAATCTGATTACGTATAACACTTTGATTGATGGGTTTTGTGGCGTGGGAAAATTGGGGAAGGCGTTGAGTTTATGCAGAGATTTGAAGTCAAGAGGTCTGTCTCCGTCTCTTGTCACGTATAATATTCTAGTTTCCGGGTTTTGTAAGAAAGGGGATACTTCAGGAGCAGGTAAGGTGGTTAAGGAGATGGAAGAGAGAGGGATTAAACCGTCGAAAATAACATACACGATACTTATCGACACATTTGCTCGTATGGATAACATGGAGAAAGCAATTCAGCTTCGATCACCAATGGAGGAACTCGGTTTAACCCCGGATGTTCATACCTATAGTGTATTGATTCATGGGTTTTGCATCAAAGGTCAAATGAATGAAGCATCGAGGCTTTTTAAGTTGATGGTCGCAAAGAAGTTAGAACCGAACAAAGTGATATACAATACAATGGTTCTCGGGTACTGCAAGGAAGGTAGTTCTTATAGAGCATTGAGGTTGTTCAGGGAGATGGAAGAGAAAGAGTTGCCTCCAAATGTTGCTAGCTATAGATATATGATTGAAGTTCTTTGTAAAGAACGAAAATCGAAAGAAGCTGAGGGTTTGGTTGAGAAGATGATTGATACAGGGATTGATCCATCTGATTCAATCCTTAATTTGATCTCTAGAGCCAAAAATGATTCACATGTAAGCTCAAATAATGATTAGAGCAGTTTGAATCTGAACGTAGCAAATAACTTATCATTAGTCTAGATCCATCGACGAGGAGGAGCCAGCTTCCATGGTATTTGATGGTTTGATGGTTTGTGAGCTCTGAGTACGACCGCCGAGTCTTAAGATTTTCAATTGCGGATCCAATAATCTTCTGACTATAGCAATGCGATCGACATCCTTACCAACCCGAGCCTTGCAAAAGTCCTTGTAGCTAATGTAGAAAATTGCATCATAGGCGTCAAGTCCCTTATTAAAAGGCTCCACCAGGCTTGGTGGAATTTCCATAGCTACTTTCAGAATCTTCAAACTGGTTAGACCATGTTTGGTATGGTTCCTGAAAGATGTGGCAACAGCAAGTTCTAAATAGAGAAGAATCCATTCATTATCTTCGATCTCTGATTTGTTCAGAACGTAAAATCGGCCATTGAAAGGATCCTCAAGGGGTAGTAAGTCAGGCTTGGATAGTTGGTGGAACTTGTTATCCAACACCATACGTGACTACTTGTCACCAGGAAATGTGATATTTTTCTTGGTTTCCCCTATACATAGATTACTTAATTAACTCAAGCAAATTTGTTTGGTTCTTGTTGTATACCAAACCAATAATAATTAAATTTTACGTATCTAGAGGTCTAGCAATACTGCACTTCAAAACGAATCGGCCATATGTTTGTTCAAAAACTCTGAGACTGAAAAGTTCGAAGCGAACCAATACAGCAATGGAACAACCATTTTCATAAAGCTAATATTAGCTCTCAAGTCTTTCTAGGCTTGGAGAATTCTTTTGGAAAACTCATTTTCAAACAGAGGTGCCTTACTCATTGCTAAGAGTGTGACGAATGAGTGTAGACTTCAATCTTATGTCACGTGTAAACGGTATAATCATCCTTCATGGCTTGAAGGTGTCTTTGCTGAGGAAAGGACTGTGGCCTTTGATTGAATTTGAGTTTTTGTGTTGGTTAACTCCGAGGGTGGAGTTTATTCTTTTGTTAGTATGTGGCTTAGTTTTGGCTGGCTTAAGTTGGAGTTCTTGTGCTCACTTGCAGTCGTATGACCTCTTGGGGTTGTGTTGTATATCTCATCTTTTCGATAAATATAATTCCAAATGACAAAAAAAAAGCATCTTGAAGTAAGACCTAGACCTTCAAAAGCAACCACAATTAACTACAACAATTATTTATTCCTTACTCTAACAACAACACACACCCTTATTTTGGGCCTCATTATTCCGCAGCCCATTAACCTTCTTGATGATACCAAAACAACACAAAGCCCAACATCTACTTCTGGTTGACTTTGTTTACTTCTCGTTGCCCTTTTCTCGGTCAACTTCATCTTCTCCGAGGCGTCTTCTTCTTTGACGCTTTGCTCTGTTCTTCTTCTCATGAAAGCATTCTCTTGTTGCAGGTTTAACTAAATATTCAACTCCAAGAAATTTATCTGTAAATTACATAAGTACACTAGGTTAGGTTACACCACATAAATGGCAAAACAGAAATAGAGATACAGAGAGACAGAGTCAAGAGCTTGTTTTAATCAATTGGCTTTATTAGTTGACTCATAGTGAACAAATACAGAGAGACTCAAGAGAATTAATCAAATGGCTTTATTAGTTGACTCATGATGCCATAGTGGACCAATACAGTGACTAGTTGACTCAGAAAGAGTCGTCACTTCGTGAAGTTATTTTAGCCAAAACACACAAAATTGAGACAGATAAAGATTGGCTATTGGATATGAATAGTATTGGACTTCGTCATTTGCTAGATAAATATCTAAAATCTTTGTCTATATCACCACCTAAACGTCTTTCTCGGAAAATGAGGTAAAACATGGAATTAAATTTTTAGTGGGAATGCGACTCGAAAAGTCATCAATTCAAATTTATTCTTTCAAACAAAAAGAAAAGTCATCAATTTAAAGCTGAACAAGAGCAAGTATTAAGGTTTAGCTATGACTCCGTGAATACTATGAATGTTAGCGTTCATGCTTCCATTGTTCTAGACTTCTAGTCCCATAAATGGGTTCTGTTAATAATTGTGACATACATTGTTCATTATATATTACTGTCTCCCGAGAATTGAGACAGTAGTTTTTTTTGCAAACAACAACAAAGATGAAGTAGTAGTTTAGTGTGCTGGTTCTAAAAGAAAAATGGTCTAGGACCTGATGACATCTTGAGTTACACTCGAACGTTATATCGCAAAATCATTACTAACTAGCTTGAACATAGTCAATAGACAAACTAGCTCAAACTTTTTTGTTTAGTAAAATGATTTAGCCATGTGCAAGTAGACTAATAAAACAAATGTTAACTAGCTTAACATAATCAGAAAAAACAGTTGAACCGAAAAATCCTCTTGTTAATCCAGAAATAAGATAAGAGATGACATTTTTGAATAAATGTATAGTTATTTTCGTGCTTCTACAGGTTCCACGGAGGCTTCTTGGATCATCCATCTTTGTTACCAGAAATATCCTCTGAAAATATTGAAAATTCTTGTAGAGGCAATGTTGGAATTTGAAAAACAGGCCTAGGAGGGACTTCTAGAGCATCCAAGCTTCCTTCCATCATCTCTACAACTTTGTTCATCGGTGGGCGATCTGTGGGAGAAGGTTGAATATGTAGGGCCGGCGCCCTTGTCATCTTCTTTATTATATCTTCTTCTTCGCAGATGATTCCATTCCTATTAAGCCTTCCATCGTCTCCCTTCTCAAGATCCTTATAGATCCATTCAGGAAAGTACATTGTACTAGTGGTAGAAGCAGAGGATTGATAAGCTTTTTCTTTGTTCCTTGCACCAATCATATCAAGAACCAACATTCCATAGCTATACACATCTGACTTGTGGGACACATTCCCATAAACTCTGGAGATCATCTCTGGTGCAATGTACCCTATTGTACCTCTTGTGTCCAGTATCGACAAGATGCTCTCTTTCTTCTCACAGAGCTTAGCGAGGCCAAAGTCCGAAACTTTGGGGCAGAAATTGTTATCTAGGAGTACATTTTGTGTGGTTTAATGTCGAAATGTACAATCCTTATCTTGCATCCATGGTGCAAGTACTCTAGACCACGAGCAACTCCTAGCGCAATACTATATAGAGCCGTCCAATCCAAATTCACCGAGCTTTTGCCTGAAATGAACTTATCAAGTGACCCATTTTCCAAAAACTCATATATAATTGCCCTTTTAGAACCTTCCGAGCAGAAACCAACCAAGGAAACAATGTTTTGATTAGAAGTTCTGCTCATGCTGGCAACTTCATTAATGAAGTCTTCACCATTACCCTTTGACTTTTTCAAGACCTTCACCGCAACCATACGGCCGTCACCAAGTGTTCCTCGATAAACAATTCCAAATCCGCCTGTCCCAACCACTTCCTCAAACGACTTTGTAATTCTCTTCACTTGTGCGTAAGTATAGTGTTCGAGTGGGATAAGAGCCTTCAGGTTCTGTTTTCTCAGTCTTATTTTTCTCACCTGAAAGTGAAAACCGGAGACAATGTTAGCTTTAGTAACTTTTTATTGATTTAAGAATTGATAACAATTCATAGTCTCTCTGGCAAGGAATTTACCTATGCGAATTCTATTGAAAAAATTCCCTGTATAACCATTAGAAAGTAATATTTCTCAGAATGGAACCAAACTTATCTCGAAAGGTTAAGATAAAAAGAAAGAAAAAAACTTAGTGAATATAATGGTTTACCATGACTACCCTTTCCAGAGCCACAATTGTTGCCATAAGTCCCATCCTTACAATAGCAGACAAAACTTCTTGTAGTCTGATTGTATCCACAAGCACCCTTAGATTCTATGCACCTTGAACAGTCTTGATTATGCTCAACCTGGAAACCCTTTTCAAGATTCTTCTGTAGATTATCCAAACGCAATGTGTTTGACGCCGATCCATACACTGGTATACTGACGCCTTTTTGGCAATTTCCCCTCAAGTTATCAAATAAAAAGCCACTACTTCCGTATAGTGAAGGAGATGAGAGGTTTCTCGTCCCATAGTAGTTTGTTATAGTTTTTTTGTCACCCTCACAATGAAGCTCTCCAAAGTAAGCATTAAGAGATGACCATTTTTGGCAGCTGTAATAAATTGTTAGCATCTCGGTGTGAAGAGCGAATGGAAGGACGCTGGTAAGGAATGACGCATTTAGTGCGTATGGGGGACAAAGATTGTCAATATAATCCAATCTTGCGAGTCTTATGATACGAGAGTCATAGTTAGCTTCTAAGATTCTGTATGTCGCAAAGGAGATGGTTAGCTCTGCGAATCCTTTGCCACAATCAAGCTTGAAGTAGGGGTGGCCACAGTTATATCGAAAAATGGTGCGAGTGGGGACTATCCTGGATGTACAAACTTGGCATATGAGAAGGCAATCAAAGATGGTGCTAATGTTATCGATTGCTTAGTCCAAATGTCTAGCGACAGTACACCCTTTTGCTCAAGTTCGATCGATCTCACGAAAAGCACAATGGTCGTCCTAACGTTTTTCAGAAACCTATCAACAACTGTTCCTGAGTTCAGCTCAGTTGGTGGCATATACACTTTCAGTCTCACATGGCCTGAGATCCAGACCTTAACTCGTAAGTTTCCGTTAAAATTGTCTAAATGTTTCAGAAAAATTCTAGTCTTCTCTCCATACTCTTGTTCCTTCTATTTATAGTGACTAGTAAGAGAGCTACTCTTTCTATTGATCCTATTTAACTTAAAGAGGTTACGTATCTATTTTCTTAATAATTTTACATTCTCCTAGCTTGATATGCTGTGGTAAAAATTACGGGCCACTTTAGACATTACATAACTTGAGAGTTATAATAACTATTCTCCCATCTTTTGGTGCAGCTGCTATGGTAAACCCCTACAGGATGTACAGTATGTTTAGGAATCCCAAAGAGAGAAATTTTGGGAAACTTATTTTTCTTTCTGAATTCCTAAATTTGGCAAAAAACTCCACTTCTCTCTCCCATGTTTTGATCAATGTAGAGGTGAGTTCTCGTGGAGCTCTTATTCTTGAGATTTTAACAAACGGACCATGATATCGATACGATCCATCAAGGCTACTATCGGAGGAATAAGAAGAAGAAGACAGATGACGTGGCAATAAATGAGTCGTGAAGCAAAGCCTTGGAATGAAGTGGAGGGTTCGTTTTGTCAAACGTCTATAAAAGAGCCGTTGCTCTGTATCTATCTTTTCTCATGCTTTTATTGTGATTGTGTGTGTGTGACGAGCCTGCGTGCTTGTGAGGGAAGATCTGTGTGAGATCGACATCGGAGATTGATTCGTAACTTGTTGTTGCGGATTGATTGTTGATTTTCTGGTTTATCGATTTGTAAACTTCGTTATTCAAATCGATCGGAAAGTTATATTGATTCTCTGGGTTTTGAGTTATTGATCATCTCTCTGGGTTTTGTGTTTGGTTCATTCGATTGCGTTAAACCTTAACATTGGTGCGGTGAAACTGGTTCGTTACGTGTGTTGATCATGGATCGCGATGGATCTGATGTGTTTGAAGAAGATACGGGTTCTTCTGATGCAATATATGTGCAGATGAGGAATTTGCGTTTGGGTTTTCAGGGTTTGTGTGAAGCGAAGGTGGAGACGGAGTCTAAGCTTGTGTCGTTGGAAGAGTTGCTCAAATCGGTGGTGAAAACGTTGGATCGTTTGGAGATTCGAGCTGGAAAACACGTTGATGATGGTGAGCCTTCCCGACAGTCGTTTTCGGGTCAGATTCTTCCTGATCTCCACTCGTCGGAAACTCGATCATCGGGGTTACCTCTGGAAACTCGCGAAAATCTGTTAAAAAAAATTAAGATGCCTGTGTTTACTGGATCGCAGCCGTATGCTTGGATTTCACAGGTGGAGCGTTTTTTTCGGGTGGGTCGTTTTAGCGATGCGGCTAGGTTGGATTTGGTTTCCTTAAGTTTGGAAGGGGATGTGTTGAAATGGTTTAACTGGGAGGTTTCGCGTCGTGATTTTGGGTCTTGGGAGGAGTTTAAGAATCGTTTGTTGATTCATTTTGGGGGTACGATTGATGATGAACCGGGGAATAGACTATTTGCCATTAAACAGGTAGGATCAGTGGCTGCATACATCACTGAATTTCAGGATTTATCTTCTCAAGTGATGGGGTTGGATGATACACACTTGGAGAAAATTTTTTATAATGGTCTTAAGCATGAGATGAAGGAGGTGATCAAAATGAAAGAACCTAAGGGACTTCCAAATCACATTACAGCGGTGTTGAAAATGGAATCAAGCTCTTTTTGCAAATTGGTTGGTGAAACTGGTGAAGGAAAGAAGCAACAAAGTCAGCCTATTCCTCCACCTGCACGGCCAGTGTTTACTTCCAATGCTCCTAAACCAGTAGGGATTCCTCAAAGTTCTTCTATTGGGAAGTCTCCAGAGAGCAGTCCAAAGCCTCTGGGTCGTCCGCGTATACGCCATAATGATGCAGAGTTGGATGCTATGCGCAGTAAGGGCCTTTGTTTTAAATGCAAGGGCCAGTATTTCAGAGGGCATGAATGTCCTATGCGTGAGTTGCGTGTGATGACAGTGGTTAATGGTTATGAATTAGAAGTGTTGGAGGAGAATATGATCGAGTGCACTGAAGAAGAAGGGGTGTTGGATATGGCACCTGTCACTGAGTTGAAGACTTTGTCTTTCAATTCTTTCATGGGGTTGCATTCTCCCCGGACTACCAAGTTGGTGGGATGGATTGGTAAGCACAGGGTAATTCTCATGATTGATTGTGGGGCTTCCCACAATTTCCTTACTCCTGCTTTGGCTCAAAAATTGAAACTGCAAGTTACACCTGATGCAAGTTTGGATATCCTGTTGGGAAATGGAGCTATTGTTCAGGGGTTAGGGGTTTGTAAAGGAGTACATTTTCAGTTGTCTGGCGTTGGATTCACAAATGATTTCATCACACTGGAGTTGGGGAGTGTTGATGTTATTCTTGGAGTTCAATGGCTGGAAACATTGGGAAAATGTGAAGTAGACTGGAAATTGCAGGAATGGCGATTTATGTATAATGGGGAACCAGTACTCTTGCATGGAGATCCTACTTTACATAGGTCTCCCCTGTCTTTGAAAAGGTTAGGTGCACCTCTTGCTGTTGGACATACTAAGACTCAGTTGGCTGTGCTGAAGGGGAGTGAGCCTCCAGCCCCTGTTTCTTTGGTACCTCCTGCAGTAGATGAGTTGTTGCATCAGTTTCCTTTTGTGTTTGCTTTGCCTTCTGGGTTACCACCATTGCGTGGTCAGGAGCATGCAATCACTCTTTATCCTGGTGTCACTTCTATCTATGTCAGGCCCTACCGTTATCCTCATGCCAGGAAAGAAGTAATGGAGTCATTGGTAGGGGATATGCTGACTTCTGGGATCATACAACCTAGCACCAGTCCTTTCTCCAGCCCAGTGTTATTGGTCAAGAAGAAAGACGGCTCTTGGCGATTTTGTGTTGATTACAGAGCCCTCAACAAAGTGACAGTCCCGGATAAGTTTCCTATTCCGGTTATTGACCAGTTGTTGGATGAACTGAATGGGTCTACTATTTTTTCCAAGCTTGATTTGCGATCCGGGTATCATCAAATAAGGATGAAGCCGCAAGATGTGGAGAAAACAGCTTTCAGAACACTTGAGGGGCACTATGAATTTCTTGTGATTCCTTTTGGTTTGACAAACGCACCAGCTACCTTTCAGGCACTCATGAACAAGATTTTCAAACCATTTCTCCGGAAGTTTGTTTTGGTTTTTTTTGATGATATCTTGGTCTTCAGTAACAACCTCACTTCTCATGTGGAGCATCTCCGGTTGGTGCTGCAGTTACTGGAGAAGCATGTGTTATTTGCCAACAAGAAGAAATGCTCTTTTGGTGTCTCACATGTTGAGTACTTGGGACATATTATTTCTCGGCAGGGTGTGGCTACAGATTCCACCAAAACCGAAGCTATGCGATTGTGGCCAACACCAACTAATGTGAAACAACTCAGAGGGTTTTTAGGCCTGACAGGGTATTACATAAAGTTTGTTCAGGGGTATGGGGTCATTGCTAAGCCATTGACTGACTTGTTACGCAAAGACCAGTTTGAGTGGACTCCTCCAGCTCAACAAGCGTTTGAGAAGCTCAAAGTTGCCATGGTGTCTGCTCCAGTGCTTGGTTTGCCTGATTTTTCTCAAAAATTTGTAGTGGAGACTGACGCCTCTGGTGTGGGAGTGGGGGCGGTGTTGATGCAGGCAGGCAGACCTCTGGCATACTTCAGTCATGGTTTGACACCCAGGGAGCAACTCAAGCCAGCCTATGAAAGAGAACTAATGGCCATTGTGCTAGCCGTCTTGAAATGGAAACACTATCTCATTGGCAGGTGTTTTGTCGTTCATACAGATCAAAGGAGCCTCAAATACTTACTGGAGCAGAAGGAAGTAAGTATGGAGTATCAGAGATGGTTAACCAAATTGTTGGGGTTTGATATGGAGATTTTTTACAAGCCTGGGGTTGAAAACAAGGCTGCTGATGGGTTGTCTCGGATGCCTCAGCCTGTGTTGTGTTCTTCTCTGTCATTGCTAGCACTCACTGTTCCAGCAGTGCTACAACTACAAGACATCTACAAAGAGATTGAGGAGGATGCCACAATACAAGCTCAGATTGCTTTGGTGCAAACCAATCCAGACAAATATGTGAATCATCAAGTGCAACAGGGTAAACTTTGGTACAAGAAACGTCTGGTTATCTCTAAACAGTCTAAATTCATTCCATTACTATTACAAGAGTATCATGACAGTAAGCTTGGGGGTCATGCGGGTATTTTGAAGACAAAGAAACGGATTCACACTATGTTTCACTGGGAAGGGTTACAGAAGGATGTTCAGAAACATGTATCAGAATGTGAGGTTTGCCAGACACACAAATCAACTACTTTGTCACCTGCAGGGTTGTTACAACCTCTTCCCATTCCAGACCGAGTTTGGGAAGACTTATCATTGGATTTTATTGAGGGGCTGCCCAAATCTGGAGGTGTCAATGCTATTCTGGTAGTGGTTGACCGTTTCAGCAAGTGTGCACATTTCGTGGGGCTATCACATCCTTTTTCAGCTTCTGATGTTGCTCATAAGTTTGTCACTGAAGTGGTTCGTCTTCATGGCTTCCCAAAGACTTTGGTGTCTGACCGTGACAGAGTGTTTTTGAGTTCTATGTGGAAGGAGTTGTTTAAACTGGCTGGGACCAAGCTGCAGTACAGTACAGCATATCATCCCCAATCCGATGGTCAGACGGAAGTGCTTAACCGTTGCTTGGAGTCTTATTTGCGCTGTTTTGCTTCTCAACACCCACGCACATGGGCTAAGTACCTGGCTTGGGCGGAATTTTCTTACAATACATCCTATCATTCTGCCCTGAAGACATCACCCTTCCAGGTGGTTTATGGGAGAGACCCTCCTACTGTCCTCCGTTTTGAGCAGGGTTCTACTGCCAACACTACTCTGGCAGCTCAGTTGCAAGAAAGAGATGCAATGTTGGCCAAGATTAAGGTGAATTTGGAACGAGCACAACAGTTGATGAAGCGCAGTGCGGACTTGAAACGCAGAGAAGTGGAGTTTGCAGTAGGGGATTGGGTTTACTTGAAACTCCAACCGTATCGGCAACAGTCTGTGACTCGCCGGGTCTGTCAGAAACTGGCTGCCAAATTTTTTGGTCCCTTTGAGGTTAGTGAGAGAATTGGGAAGGTGGCTTACCGCCTAAAGCTTCCTCCAGCGGCGGCTATCCATCCAGTGTTCCATGTTTCGCAGTTGAAAGCATCCTTGGGGTCTCATCACCAGCTCCAAACAGACTTACCAGCTCTTACGGATGCAGAGGATTCCGTGTTACTGCCTGCGACGATCTTGGATATGCAACACAATGCTACGGGTGGTCGCGAGGTCTTGGTTCAGTGGTCTGGGTTTCCGGATGTTCCAAACTCATGGATGCTATCTAAAGACTTCGTCCAACAATACCCATCCTTCAAGCTTGAGGACAAGCTTGTTTTTCAGGGGGGGTGTATTGATACGATCCATCAAGGCTACTATCGGAGGAATAAGAAGAAGAAGACAGATGACGTGGCAATAAATGAGTCGTGAAGCAAAGCCTTGGAATGAAGTGGAGGGTTCGTTTTGTCAAACGTCTATAAAAGAGCCGTTGCTCTGTATCTATCTTTTCTCATGCTTTTATTGTGATTGTGTGTGTGTGACGAGCCTGCGTGCTTGTGAGGGAAGATCTGTGTGAGATCGACCTCGGAGATTGATTCGTAACTTGTTGTTGCGGATTGATTGTTGATTTTCTGGTTTATCGATTTGTAAACTTCGTTATTCAAATCGATCGGAAAGTTATATTGATTCTCTGGGTTTTGAGTTATTGATCATCTCTCTGGGTTTTGTGTTTGGTTCATTCGATTGCGTTAAACCTTAACAGATATCTTCTAATGACCACACCGCTATGTTTTTATTTTGTTTCCCTCAGAATGCAGCATACTTGAGAGAGAAGCAAGGGCTAGACATGGTTAAAGCGGTTCTTGATACACTCACAGATACTGGCTACAGTAATAGTACAGCCACAAAGGTAATGATTCAATCAACCAACAGTTCGGTGTTAGTTGACTTCAAGAATCAGGGCACGTACGAGACTGTCTACAAAATTGAAGAAACCATTGGTAATATTCATGACTCGGCCATCGAAAACATAAAGAAGTTCGCTAACGCTGTTGTCATCAACAAAGATTCAGTCTTTCCTAGTGCTGATTTCTTCCTCACTGGAGAAACCAATGTTGTGCAGAGGCTGCAGAAGTCTCAGCTCCCGGTTTATGTGGAACTATTTCAGAATGAGTTTGTCTCTCAAGCATTTGACTTCTTTTCAGATGCAACTGTTGAGATAAACACATATATCTATGGAGCCGGTATCAATGGAACCATCACCGAGTTCCCTTTCACAGCTGCAAGATACAAAAGTAAGTGGTTCAAAATTTGCAGCAAAAGGTCTCACAACATAAAATGGTTAATATTAGTGCCTAACTTTATTTATCTTTTGCAGGGAATTGATGTTTGGGCAGAAAAGAAATCCCACCTTACATGTCCACTCTTAAACCCGGTAGCCTCTTAACTGTTGTGAGTCGTTCGTCCTTACCTCCAGCCCAAGCTCCAAACCTAATAATCACAGATGCTGATGTCAATGAGCCACCACTACCTCCCGTTATAGCAAAGGCTCCAACGTCAACCCCTGGAACTCCGTCAACCATTGCACAAGCACCTAGCGGACAAAACCGACTCACTCTATCTCTTCTCCTCTCTGTTTTTTTCCTCTCTCTTCTTGCAACTTCATTGATGAAATCTTCACCATCACTACCCTTTGATTCTTTGAAGACCTTCACCGCAACCATACGTCCATCACAAAGAGTTCCCCTGTAAACAATTCCAAATCCGCCTCTCCCAACCACTTCCACAAATGACTTTGTAATTCTCTTCACTTGGGCATAGGTATAGTGTTTGAGTGGAATAAGGGACTTCAGCTTCTCTTGTCTCACTTCATCTGATGTTTTTCTCTTTCGAAAAATTTTGACTCTGAAGCAAGGGCACAATAAAATCAGGAACGCAATAACACCTGTTAGTGAGCACAAACCTAGGAAAACAGAGAAAATATTAGGTTACAGATCAAACCTACGAAGATCAAAAAAAAAATTGAATATCTTGGGCAGCAAACTAACCTATAAAAAATAGGATGAACACAAGAGCTGTAGAACCATTAAAATAAGTAAAAATTGTCAGCATAGAACCAAATTTGATCTTGTATAAAGTAACAACCATTAAGGAGCAATTAACTTATTAGAGAAGACAATGGTTAAGGGGAGATAACCAAAAAGAAAGTTTAAGTCTATAAAATGTTACCATCGTTTATAGCGCCTTGATGCCGACGAAAAAATCCTTCATCTATAAAATGGCAGGAAAAAAAAAGTCGGTTAGAGCTGAACTTTGAACTTTGAAACTAAATGGATTTTCTGCTGCCGAAATCTTACCATCGTTTCTGCATTTACCATCTTTACAATAGCACACGAACTCACTTGAAGTCTGATTATATCCGCAAGTATCGTAAGAGTGTAGGCACCTTCGGCAATCTGAGTTAACTTCAAGCGTAAAACCTTGTTCAAGAGCCATCTTCAGATTATCTGGATTTGGACTTTTCTGCAGATCGTATAACGCTTGTCCAGACGCAGGAACACTGACGTTTCTTTTGCACATTTCCCTAAAGTTGTTTAGAAGGCCTCTAGACGTGTCAAGTAAAGGAGAGGAGAGGTTTCTCGTCACATAGTAACTTCTTCCCTCATCACAACCAAGCTCTCCAGCGTAAATGTTAGGAGGAATATCCGATGAATTGAATCGACAGCCGTAGTATAAAGTTAGAAGCTCTGTGTCAGCAGTGAATTGTAGGACTGGAAGGACGTTTTCGATGAATGGCGCATTTAGTGGGTTTGCGGGACAAAAATCGCCAATATAATCTGATCTTGCGAGTCTTATAGAATAGTAAGATGTGTCTAGGATTCTGAATATAACAGAGGCGATGTTAAGCTCTGGGAATCCTCCGCTACAGTTGAGCTTGAAGTTGGGGTGGCCACAGCCTTCTCTGCCAGGTTTCCATAAGGGGTATTTGAGACCTATCTGACTGCCACAGCTAAAACCTTCACTGCATCGTCTATAAAGCTCATCAGCTGAAAAAAACAAAGATAAAGGTGAAAAAGAATAAGAGGAGAAAAAGCAAAGATAAAGGTGAATATCTTTGGTCTATGATAAACTTACTGGTAGCTGCAGAAACTTACCACTAGGTTGATGTTGTGGTACGCAAGTAACTCCGCCAGATGGTGAGGTTACGTTACAGCAAATCTGTGTGGTACTGTTGAAACCACAGATTCCACGAGTGGATAAACATTCTTGACACGGTATCTCATCAATCGCCAGCTTCACATCAAAACCTTTTCTTAGAACACTTTCTAAATTGGTCAAATTCAACCCTCTCTCTTCTGGATTGAAACTCGTTGGAACATTAACCGAGAAATTTTTTTGGCAAGAATACTGGTACTCAAGGCTTTGAGACACTGAAAAAGTACCGAGAGCAGGACATGTATAACTCGAGCGGTAAGAAAGCTTTGGATCACAGTGGTATAAAACGGTTAGGCTCTTATAAGTTGGGGGAAGCTCAAAGATTTCGGGAGGCAAGGTTGTGGTATTGTATGCAGATGAGGAGCAAAAAGAACCTAAAAGGTCTGATCTAGCAAGCGTAAGAATGTTAGAAGTTTGATTTAGTTGACGAACATAGAACTCTTGATTTGAGATGAATAAAGAGGTGATGTTGTTATTGTTGCAGTGAAGCTCTAGCAACGGATGACCGCAAGGTTTGTGACGACTCCCGCCCCAAAAGGGGAAATCAGCAGTGATGTTCCCACACTGAAACAGAGACTCACACCACCCAAGTCCTTGTTTACTTGAAGCACAAGGAAGATGGTAGAATAGGGAGAAGAGGAAGAACAAGATTGAATAAGAACTGAGGGGATAGTACATGATTTGTTTGATCAGCAAACAGTGTCTTCTGGGTTTGATTTGTGTGGAGTGGAGAGGAGAGGAGCAAGTGACTTAAAGAGAGAGCATGAGAGAGAGGGAAAGAAGCATAAAGACCAAGTCAAGGTGAAATAGTGGACAAATACATAAAAACACTAAATCTTTTTTTAATTAAATGACATCCTATACTAATATTTGGGAAGTACATCCTAAGGATCATAACTTGATTTTGTAAGAAATTACAATATATGCCATTAGAGAATTTTAATCATAAAATTTTATTCCATGTCACTAATATATATTAACGGGTCAACAGGTTTAAAGATATTAAAAGATTTTGTTTATATAATTCATATATTTTTCGATAATAACTATATTACACAATTAATATAATTTGAAATTGTTATATACTAATAAACTAGATCATCACCCGTACTACAGTACGGGTTAAATTTCATTTATCACAAAATTTATAAATTTTATGTTTTAGAATAAAGGTATGATATATTATAATAAGTGAAAAAATAATATTTTTTTGTCAGCCCCTATATATAATATTAGAATGAATATATTTTCCTTTTTCTGTAGTATTCAATTATGTATATTTTTTTAAGATATGAAAACGGAAAATAAGATTATTTAAAAAAAATTAAATTTGTTTGAACAATGAGTTAATTTGTGTTAACAACCACAAAATAAGAGTGTATATAATTTAGTTAGATCAAAAATCAAAATATTATAAATAAATCTGTTATAAGGATCATAACTTTCTACCATATAATATTTTAAACATTCCTTTTTTTAGAAAATCAAATTAATATATTTATAATTTTTTTTATCTTTTTAATCTATTAAATATTTATGATATTCTTTAATATATTAAATTAAACTTTTTTAAAATGTTCCAAATTAAAATCTTTAAAAAATTTTATTGTAGTAGGTAAAATTATGAATTAAAAAAAAAATGATATGAAATTAAATATAAATATTCAAATAGTTATAAGGATCATAACTCATTTCATCATATAATATATTATATTCAATCCGCCGCCTATTATAAATATTTGTTTCGAAAAATCAAATTAGAGTATTTATACTTCATAAATTTTTGACCTATTAAGTATTGATGATACTAAAAAAAAAAGAATATATTACTCAAATATGAATTTTGACCCGTTAAATTTGTTCTTTCATACATTGAATAATTTATACTCGTTTTTAAAAATTCAAATTTTTGTATATGCGGAAAAAAATTTACTTTTTTTTATTATATAGATGATATAATGATTTATTTATTTATATAAATAGAATCATATAAAGATGAGAGGTGGAGTATAATGATTAATAACAAATTGATATGGTAAGTTAGATATCAAATCTTATATGCTCATTTTGATTGGTCATTTTTTAAAAGAAATTAATGATAGATTTTCGTTTTTATACTTAAATTAAATTAATTAAATTACATAAAATAGTATTTGACTTGTTTATCCTTAATGAGTTGAATTAATTTACTTTATAAAATTTTATTTCTAATGGCATTCTTAAGTAATTTTTTACAAAAGGAAAGGTTAGTTAAGGGTATGTTATAAAGTGTACTCCCCAAATAATAGTATAGGATTCGAAAATGTAACACAATTAGTAAAAATGTTGTATACTAATATATAATTCGAAAATGTGACACAAAAATGTTATTGAAACTGTTAATGAAAATGATATATCATTGAAATATTTTATATCAATTGACTTTATAAAAAATGCTATTTTGAATTATAATACTCATATAGTTCGAAAATGTTATTGAAAATATTATATACTAATCCATTATTTGAAAATGAAAATGTTATTCAAAATGTAAAATTCAAAATTTAAAATGTTATATCATTGAAAAAATGTTACCGTATTTAAATGATTTTTTCTAGGATTTAAAATTCAAATTTCATTATGTTGGCAAAAGAAAATCAGATCCTACATGAATCAGGACTCTTTAAACTAATTACCGTAACTTGTGTGAGAATTATTCTTCACAATCTGTGTTATCTACTACTTAAAAGATTGCATATTACCATATGTATTAATCGAAGATTTGATTATGATATTACAATTATTGTTAGCATTTAAGTTTTAATGTCCATTTTTTTTGCAGAAGTATCTTACCAAACAAGATTTACATAGCAATATGGAATATATAAAATGAAAAGTTAGGTGAAGATCCGATTTAATATTTCCGGTGCAAATGAGTAAGATATTCAAAAATTACTAATATAGAAAAGTAATACATTAAATTTTGTATTTATAGGACAAATTCAAGCTTTGCATTTTTTATTAATGAGTGTAAACTAATAAACATTTTTTTGTTTCGGAAACAAATATTAATTAGATTTGCACTACTATAATTATCGTAATTGTGATAATGCGTGAAACTATTTTTAATGAATAAATAAAAAAATTGTTAAGATTATAATAAATTTAATATTCTCTAATATTTCATCATCATAAATTAAATATGCAATTAAGATTTAGATTTTCTTGGTAAATATTTAATCTACCAAAACGTAATTAAAGAAACAACCATATATATATTATAGACTATAGGTAGATAAGAAAAAAAACCATAGATTAAAAAAATATAAATTGATATACTTAAATAAATAATACCAAAATCGTAATGAGATAAATAAAATAATTATTTGTGAATATTCTCACCGTGATATCATTTATTTGTTTAGATTTTTTTGCGTCTAAACCTAAATTGTGTAACACCATATTTTTCTCTATAAATAAAAGCTCGATTGCTATCAAAGTAGTTTCATTATTGCATTGTTCATTGTTTACATAATCTATATAAATATCGATGATTACTAATGTGAATAATGTTTGTGTACAGCTTTTAAAGCGGCGGAGTAGCCATGGTGCACTGGTGGTGGTGATGCGTTGCTCTCCCTTCAAACCTAAGGTGTGTAACATGTAATCGATTTTTTGTCGTCGTTGAGCATTTTTTAATTTTTTTTGAAATTATTATTCTAAGAAATTAAGGTATTGATTATCTCGAATATTCAAACTATATTAGATGAGTCATTTTAATCTACTGTTGAATAATTAGCGTTACGAAAAAACATTTGATCGATTTCATGGCTTAATTATTTTATCACAACTTCGAAAGGTTATGGTGGTGCAACCATACATGCGGCAAAGTGGATGGTTTTAGTGGTGACGGGTTATTTGTTATTGTTATTTATTATATAATAATATATATTTCTTACTTTTAAAAAGTTTCAAAATATAAGAAATATTTTAAAAAATTAAAAATCAATTATTATAAATGTTTGTAATTTTTTGAAAGGTAAATACTATAATTTTTTAAAGTTTATTAAACGTTAAAAATATTTATAATTTTATAATAATTAAGAATATATATATTATGGAAACTATTTGAAAGCAAACTTTTAAATTGATTTGAATTTCTCTTTTAAATAAAAGTATTATTGTCTTTTAAATAAAAGTATTATTAAAACAAAAAACAACAAAATGATGTTTAACTTCACGAGACGGGGTTAGATGGTAGGACGTGTTTGGGTCGATATTAATATGAGATGATATAATACAGGTGATATCCTAGATATAACCCTTGGTAAACCAATGGGTCAATGGGGCTTCCACACCAAATCAATCTAATACAACATTATATCCAAATAGTAATAAAAATCGTATACTATTATCTGGCATCACTTGTAAACTATATTATTATACTATTTTATCATATTATATCTTCAAACAAATTATATAATTTGATTCATTCAAAATATTTAATCCCGTGCTGTATAGCACGGGTCATGATCTAGTTGTTAGTTTTATTAGGAAGACAGAAAACGAAATTGAGACAGATAAAGAATGATCATTGGGTGGCGAAGAAGAAGAAAAGTAACAAATAAAGGTGGTCACTTAATAAATCAACTAGGATAAACATCTGTTGATATCGTCTAAATATCTTTTCGTAAGAATTTTCTCGGAAAATCGCATTGCCAAAGAGAGGGATTTGTTGGAAAACCTATACCTTACTTTCATAACTGTTTGTCTTTATCCTTTTAACGTATCCACCATAGAGGATTTAGAAGACTTGAAAAGTCAACAACTTGATTACCTTTTCACGAGCAACATCAAAGACATAAGTTACACAACTCTCTATTCAATAAGTTTCTACCGTTTAAGAAAAACTTGAAGCCTCTTTACTATAGAAGGAAAGAGCAACATTCAAATCAATTATCAATTCCTATGATTTCTCCTATCATTACCACTATAATATTCTCTTGTAATTAATTAAGATTCTGTCCATCTTATATATATATATATTATATACTAGAGAGAAACCCAAGCATCATACTGATTAAAAATGTAATTGCAAAATAAATAATACAATAATAGGTTTTGATGTCCTTCCAAATAATTATACATGTATTTGTTTAACACTTTAGTTATTCATTTTGTTATCAGTTTAAGAATTTTGTTATAAAAAATGTAAAATACGTATAGAGTGGCTAAAAAAAGAAATATTGGCATATACATTATGGAATTTATTTTGAATGTAAAAATTAGTATGTAATAAAACTTTTCTGAAGGAAAAAGGTCAACAAAGAATAAAAAGTAGATGTTTTTTTTTAAAGAACTGAAGAACAAAATTGAATAAGAACTGAGGGGATAGTACATGATTTGTTTGATCACTAAACAGTGTGTCTTCTGGGTTTGATTTGTGTGGAGGAGAGGAGCAAGTGACTTAAAGAGAGAGCATGAGAGAGAGGGAAAGAAGCATAAAGACCAAGTCAAGGTGAAATAGTGGACAAATACATAAAACTACCAAAAATTTAAATAAATGGCTTAATTAGTTTTTTTTTTCTTTTCTGAATTACTAAGAAACTATGGGCTTAAACATGCACATTCCCTCATATTGGAGACCAGAACATTTAATATGGTTTCCTTTCAAGCATCACTCGAACCATCGATTTTTAGGCTTTATTAGTTTATTCCGGAAGACTTTGGTAAATTTTTCCTAAACCAAAAAATGATACTGAGACATATAGAGAATGGTCATTGAGTGGTGAAGAAGAAGAAAAGTAACAAGATAAAGGTGGTCAGTTGATAAATCAACTAAGATGAACATTAGCAGATATCACCTAAATGTCTTTACGTAAGAATTTTCATTATGAAAGAAACGGACTTGTCGGAAAACCTATACCATACTTTCATATATGTTTTTCTTCATCTTTTTAATGTAGGGATTATAGAAGACTTGAAAAGTCAACAATTTGATTACCTTTTCACAAGAAACATCAAAGACATAAGTTACAACTCTCGACAATAAGTATCGACCGTCTAAGAAAAACTTAAAGCCTCTTTTATTCTCAAGTTATTCACAAGTTGCAAAATATTCACACAAAAGTGTTTTATTGGGACAAACAGACCAATATTTTTCTAAAAACAATTTACATATGGAGGTTTATGCCATAACGAAAAATGTATGTGTTCTATTTTCTTCTATGTGAATAGAACTAACAATTACACCAAATTGGTTTGCTCACAAATTTTAAGATTGTGATTTCCAGTTTATAAATCATTCCATACCTCGGAGGCGATTGAAATCTCTCCTAACATTCCAAAAGATTCAGAAAGCGGTGCCGCTGAAATATGCTGCAAAACAGGCTTGGGAGGGACTTCAAGAGCATTCAAGCTTCCTTCCAACATCTCTACAACTCTGTTCATTGGTGGGCGGTTTGATGGGGAAGATTGAATACACCACAAACCCACCAATGTCATCTTCCTAACTATCTCGTCTTCTTCGCTAGTGACTACATTCTCGACAAGCCGTTTATTGTATCCCTTCTCAAGATCCTTATAAATCCATTCAAGAAAGTACATTGAGCTTGTGTTAGATGCAGAGTCTTCTATGGATGTTTTGTTCCTTGCTCCTATCATCTCAAGAACTAACATCCCATAGCTATATACATCTGATTTGTGGGAGACTCTCCCATACATTCTTGAAAACACTTCAGGTGCAATGTACCCTATCGTTCCTCTTGTGTCTAGTAGTGATAAGATGCTTTCTTTCTTCTCACAAAGTTTAGCGAGGCCAAAGTCTGAAACTTTGGGGCAAAGATTGTCATCTAACAAAACATTCTGTGGTTTTATATCGAAATGCACAATCCTTGCTCTGCACCCATTGTGCAAATACTCCAGACCACGAGCAACGCCTAGCGCAATCCCATACAGTGCATCCTAGTCCATATTCGATGACTGTTTTCTTGAGATAAATTTATCCAAAGATCCATTTTCCAAAAACTCATATATAATTGCTCTTTTGGAACCTTCATAACAAAATCCAAGCAAGGTAACAATGTGTGGAAGTCGAAAATTGCACAATCGAAATTTGTCTAGGGTTTCTTTTTAGGGATACAAATAGCGAGAATTCTCAAATAACAACAGAAAGACTTGTAACCAAGGATGGTGTTCTTGATATTATTGATGAATAGAATAGTTTCGATCGTACAAAGAACTAGATCGTAAAAAGAAAAGGGTTTGTTTGCTTTTGAATATCAGAGCTTTTAGTAGTCCGAAGTCAAGAGTGTTTTTGCTTGTATCTCCCTTTGTGAAGACCTTGAGTCGCTTTATATAGGGATAGTAAACCGCCTCTCCAGCGATATTCTCGGAAGATTTCTATTTTCCTCGGAGTCGGCTTAGAATATTGCGGATAAGGATACTTTCCTTATTCTTCGGAGGCTTTTGGAAGATTTCCTAATTTGCAAAGATCCTTCAAGATTCTTCCTTATCATTTCCGAATATCTCGGAAATGATCCCTCTTTTTCGGAAATGATGTCGTTCTATTCGGAAGTGATACTTTGGAAGTGAATTTATAACCAAGTCTTTGCTTCGGGTGACTCTGAAGACTTCACCACGGGTGACTCTGAAGACTTCGCCTCGGGTGACTCTGAAGACTTTGCCTCGGGTGACTCCAAAGACTTCCCTTTCGGGTGACTCTGAAGATTTCACCTCGGGTGACTTTGAAGATTTCACCTCGGGTGACTTTGAAGACTTCACCTCGGGTGACTCTGAAGACTTTGCCTCGGGTGACTCTGAAGACTTCACCTCGGGTGACTGAAGATTTCACCTCGGGTGACTCTGAAGACTTCGCCTCGGGTGACTTTGAAGACTTCGCCCCGGGTGACTCTGAAGACTTCGCCTCGGGGTAACAGGTGTAATCGGCTCGGGACAGGGTGCTGGTGTGGCCTGTACCCATAGGCGATTTGGACTGTACCCCGAGGCGATGTGAGGTGTACCCCGAGGCGATTTGGACTGTACCCCGAGGCGATTTGGACTGCACCCCGAGGCGATTTGGACTGTACCCCGAGGCGATGTGGGGTGTACTCCTAGGCGATTTGGACTGTACCCCGAGGCGATGTGAGGTACCCGAGGTGATTATTATGAGGTGTTTTGATGTTTGGCTCGGTTTCAAGAGATGGGTGAAACCCGACCCCAACACAATGTTTACATGAGATGTTCTGCTCATACTTGCAACTTCATTGATGAAGTCTTCCCCATTGCCTTTTGAATCTTTCAAAACCTTCACCGCAACCTTGCGGCCATCACAAAAGTTTCCTCTATACACAACCCCAAATCCTCCTTTCCCAACTTCATGTCTGAATGACTTTGTCATTTTCTTGACTTGTGCATAACTATAACGTTTCAGTGGTACAAGCGCCTCAAGGTTTTGCTCTCTTACACAACATGTTTTCACTTTTTGTAACATTAGTGCTATGATTACCAAAACAATCACAAGTCCCCCTCCCATAGCACCTAAAAGAACAAGAAAACTAGTGAGTTTCGAATTCTCTATCGAGCAAAGTCCACTCATTGAGAGTCTCTGAGTAGGAAACTAACCAATGATAATCTTCATCCAAACGTTCCTGGCTCTTGTACGTCACTACAAAAAAAGTCTTCATTGATAGCACTTGACTATAGCACGGTTTACTGAATTGCTATGAATGATCAATTTTAGAATTAGGTTGCTATGTATAGCATTTAATAATCGCTATAATAGAAAATCAATAAGCGGGAAAGTAAAATCATTTATCCCGCTAATACTTAGCCAAAAATTCACTGTAACACGAACACTTAAGATTTTTCTCCTTTTTCTCCTAGACCTAAACAAAATCGCTTAGACCTAGCCACCCATCCCAATTTCGTCCCAACCACCCACGAATCTCGCCGCTGCCACTGTCGAAGCTAGCTGTAGGTACTAAACATGCCACCGGCCCCAATTTCTTCCTCCGTCAATGGTCACAATTTTGTCCTCCGTCACATGCTTCTGGTTTCGCCAACTTGTAGAGGTGTTTATCATCAACCAAAGATTTCTCGATTTGTTTTCTCTTTATGATTTTCTCTTCCGAATCGATAGCTAGTGAATTAGGGCTTTCTCTCAATTGTTGAAGCTGCCTCTTCTTCTTCACTGTGGCTCGGCGTCGCCACCATCTGAAGACCCCTATTCATGGCTTTCGGGAAATTCTCACTGTGCATCTCTATCATCCCCGCTTACATTTCCAGATTCTGTATCGAAATCTCTCATTCATTCAACTTTATCTCTTATTGTTGCTTAGTTTTAACCAGTTTGACTTGGGATTTTGATTATGTAGTTTTTCTGTAGATGAGCTCATTGTGCACTCTAGATGTTCGATAAAATGTCTAGGTGAGACTCAAACTGGAAAAATTGCATTAAGCCGGTCTGTTTTTTTATTGGTGTTGTAGGGTAACGATCTGTAGTAGGAGGTAAGAACAAGAAGACAAAAAGACTGTTCCTAAGTCCGATAATCTCTATCTCAAGCTTCTCGTCAAAAAAAACAAAACCAGGAAAGGTCTTTTATGCTTCTTTTTCTCTATTTGTTCCATTGCTTTATTAAGATTTGGTCATTTTAAGAGTTGAAATTGTAAGTTCTTTAATTTGTTTCCATGGTTGATTACGTTTAGCTACTTTAATTGTATTTCTCACTTGTTGGAAATTTCTTTTGTGATTTATAGCTTGTAAAAGCAATTTCCAATCTCATATGTTATCCATGTGTAGTCGCTAACTGAGAAACAAGGAAAGGAACTGCGAGAGATGAAAGGAGGCATCAACATCTTGGACAATCTTAACAATAGGTGTCTTGTTTCTCAAATTTGTGTATTTCTAAACAAAGTGAAAAAAGAAGGTCTAATGGTTTATTTTTATTTGGTCTCTAGAGAGAGACAAATCATGGATATTGAAGCATCCTTTGAGGCATGCAAGTCTCAACCAATTCATTCCACCAATAAAAACGTGCAACCGGTTGAAGTTTTACCACTGTTGGCATATTTTGATAGGTTGGTTGCTCCTTATTTTCCCTTTGAGACAATCTTAAATCTGAATTTCCGAATCGGCCAATTTTTTCTCATAATAGCCCTGCATGTAGACACAACAATGAAGCCCTTGAAACCTGACACTTTACGGTATTATATGTATGTTGGCATTTTGTGAAGGATCTCCTGTGGTGGTAAACATGCACGTATAGTTTTCTAGTTGCTATAGAATAATGTAATCAATTGGATGGGAAAGCCAGCCTTGTTCAAATGTAACCATTTTTTTGGAAGGTACTTTCTTGTTACTGCTAGCCTTTTGTATTTGATTTCTTATTTTGCAGCTTGTATAAGGGTCTTGCTCCTCTTTGGCTGTGAAGTTGATGATCTTCAGGTTTGGGTACACATTGTCTATTTGAATTTTTGTGCTTTGTTTGGTTAATTTCTCCGTTTGATAGTATGGATTTTTTGTGGATGACTTGATGGTTGGCAAAATAAAGAACAAGGAAGGATAATTCAGGTGCTTTTGATATTTCTAACATCTTAATTAGTTTTACATTTTGATAAAAACATAGGTTGTATTTTGTTGTTATGTATTCTCTTTGTGATATGCAGAGATCAGTTTATAAGACAAGTGGAAATAATGTTAATACTTTGCTGCTCCAAATACCTTTGCTTTAATGTTATTACAGATAGCTGAGCATAATATACAAGAACATGTTGAGGACGAATGCTCACGAAAGAGGTAGTCTTTTAAGAATATAAATACCTTGCTCTTTCCTTTTCTTTATTCTGATGATTTTAAAACTGTTGTGTTTTCTATGGTGTGGTGTGTCTACTTTAGGTAGAACTATTTGTAACTAATGATTTCACCATGTTTTGTGATCTCGTTATTTGGTTTATATACATGGATTAGTTTAGCATCCTTTTTGTTTAATATTATTACCATGAGCTTCATCACCACTATTGGGTTTGAATCTCTTTACCATGTAAAAAAATTAGAGACTGATATATGTATGAGTTATCTCTTTATTTTCTTCTAGATGTCTCTCTGAGTTTGTTAAATTTTTGGCGTTTGATGCAGCATTGATTTTAAGATAAAAACTATTGAGGAAACAAGATTGAAGACTGTGATATATGTTGATGCTTTTGTACACATGCTTACAGAGATTATGGACGAGAATGATATGGGAAGGCGAAACATATAAAGGAGATTGAAGTTTATCTTTATGATGTTAGCTTTATTTTGTTTAAAACTTTGTATGATGTTATGTAAAAAATGGATAATGTAGTAATATTTTTATGTATTTTGATGATTTATGAAAAAATAAAATTTATATTATTAATCCAATTAAATTTATTTTGCAAAACAGGATTTAAATATAATAACAATATATATATCAAATTGAATATATATATATATATACACATATATATATATATATATATCAAATAGAAATATGCTACAATACAATATAAAATAACACTAAATGTGTGCTATAATATAGTATATTGCAGCATTCTATTACCGCTATAATTGAACGATCTATAATAGCATGTCAAAAAACGCTATCGTATGGGTGTCCTCTACCATAGCTGCCGAGAACATAGCGTTTGTGAATTCGCTATCTATAACGTAAGATAGCATATTTTTAGCGCTAACAATGAACAAATTTCTTGTAGTGCGTGAAGAACCTGCAGTATGTTACGAGTTTTATTTAATACCTTTTCTTTACTATGTTTATTTTCCGTTGGTAACGGTCCTACTCAAAGTTTTACACTTTGTATAACAGATATTTAGTTGGAAGGTTTTAAGGATTTACTACAGGGTTGCTTAAAAACCTAGATCCACTAAATGAATAGTTTACTTCATTATGTGAATGCAGACTGTTGTTACTCACCTTTGTCGTAGCACCTAAAAGCATGAGGTCTGTCATAACAGAGACAGTGAAAACTGCCAGATACTGACTCGGAACCGCAGACTCCACCACTATCCAAACAACCTCTGCAAGATCTACCATCTCTGATGTTGTACCTAAGATCAAACCCCTTAACCAAAGCTTCCTCTAATGTTAGCCTTGACCGCTGAAAATCATCCAAAACAGAACTAAGAACTGGAACTTCTCCCAACTTTACGCACTCCGTAACAGAATCTGAGGTCTTAAACGTGTAATATGTTACCATATCCCCGTTGCTTTTTCTGCAAGTAAACGAAGAGAGCGGATTTACCATCTCAGGAGCAGGACAAATGAATAGGTCAATCTTCTTGGATGTAGGAGCGATTGTGAACTGATTGGTCCCGGTGAAGTTCAGGGATATGCTTGGGCATCTACCCTCGAACAAACTCTCATCGGCAACGGTTAAAGTTTGATTCTCCAAATCAAAAGAGATTACTTGAAGAGAGAGGTTTGTGAGAACTAAAGTTAGGTTTTGGTTGTTCTTGCAAGAGAGTTGAAACTCTGTTTGGCCGCAATAATTGGGTTTATTGACTCCCCAGAAAGGATATGTGACGTTTGGCAACAGCGTCGGACCCGGGCCACATCTCAGAGGTGCAAGGCACCCCTCGTACTGTTCGTCGGCGGAGAAGCAAGACGGGACCGCCGCGAGAAAAACTGCGACGGCGAATCTCAAGATGAAAGAAGTGGTGGTCTTCATGGAACGGTTGACCAAGAAATTTAATTCTGTTTACCAGGTTAATGATAAGCTTGGTTTGAAACCAAAACAAATTTGGTAACCTTAGTCTTATGTTAAATAAATAAAACGACTAATTCGTTATACGTTATCACTAGATTTTACCCCGCGGTGTACCGCGGGTTGATTTTTTTATAACTAAAAAATTATTTAGCAAAATTTTAAGTTGTATTTGTTTTGTTAATATTGTTTATTTTGTTTAGTGTTTCTGATTTTATAATTAAATTTTGATTTTTAATTCTAGGATTTCATCCATAGTATATTTTTTAATATTAATATCGATCTAAACTCGTTGCACCATATAACCCCGTCCCGTAAAATTAAACAT
This sequence comes from Arabidopsis lyrata subsp. lyrata, assembly GCF_000004255.2. NCBI lineage: Eukaryota > Viridiplantae > Streptophyta > Magnoliopsida > Brassicales > Brassicaceae > Arabidopsis > Arabidopsis lyrata. The sequence continues at coordinate 12,054,685 of NW_003302554.1, forward strand.
CATTTGTTAATTTTTTTTGAATAATATTTTTATCTACTACGGGTCGCAGGTTCATGCGGATAAGCCCGTAGAGAGTTGCGGGTTTGCGGGTCGACCCGCCAAAAGAGAAGCTATCTTTTGAAACTCTTTGTTTTATTTAGAGGTTTTGAGAAAATATCCCTAAAAAATAATTTTCATTATATGAAAAAAAAAAGTAGAAAAAATTGTAGTATCAACAATCCCGAGTTTTACATCACTCGTTACTATTAATTTTTTTTTTTGCAGATAAAAATCAAAACTTAAATAAGTCGAGATTTTTAAAAAGATTGTGTAGAGATTTTTGGTAAATTGTTGAGAACATATTTGATTTCAAAATCTTTACTTAAATAGATAAGGAAATATTTTGTAGAGACTTTTGCTAAATATATGAGAAATGAATTTCATTTAAAAATATTTACTTAAATAAAACAAATCTAAATAATTAATGCTAATGGCATGCCATTGTAAATATTTCTCAACTTCAGGATTTATTTGCTAATTGTGATCCAAAAATGTATATATAGATATATAGATAACGATTACTTCTTTTTTTTTTTTTTTAGTAATAGGAAACTCATTGTGTACAATATGTGATTGGTATAATCAGTGTATAATATTAAGTTATCATTATTAGCTGTTGAGTAGAACGATTTCAGGCGACAACAACACAAGGAGAAGAGGAGGCATAGCCGCATAGGGCCTGAAGAGGAAAAACTGTGGAAGGTGCAAGGACCGCTCGTGGATAAAATAAGAGCATTTGAATTTTTCTGAAATTGGTTCAATTGCTTTGAAAGCAGTGGAGGAGATTTTTTGTGTTGTGTTACTGATGTTGGAGTTTCTACGGTGGCCAAAGACCAACACTGGTATGGTGTGATGAAAGAAAAGCGTAGGGCTCAAGGTTTAACACTTAAAGAGAGTTTCTGAACTCATGTATCCTGCCAAAGTAAATATTCGCAAATTACAGTGGAGTACCTTTTTCCGCCAAAATCAAAAACCACGGAATTATGTTTTGCCACCAAAATTTTGAGATCGTAATTTTTCTGGAAAAATTGTGAAATAACTCTTTCCCGCCAATACTTCTAAATTACGAAAATAGGAATTTTTACCAAATTTGTAAAATCGCAATCTGTGATTTTGCATGTTCGACGAAAAAACATTATTATGCGGTTTTACCACACAAAAAAAAACATGATTCACGTGTTTGGCTGGAAAACACGATTGGATGATTTCTTTTTTAAAGTAAACTAGATCCTGACCCGCACATTCGTGCGGGGAAAATTTTTTAATGAATGTCTTTGCATAAAGTTTGTATTAATATATTATTTTGTTGGTTAGTGAATTATATAATAGTATAGATACCCTAAACTTAGCATAATAATTGTAGAATTATGTTTTGTGTTTTAAAAATAGTTTGGTGCATAAGTTTGTGTTTTCTATTTGATTAGTTTTAAATTTAGAATTGAAAGTTGAGAGTTTTAAAAATAAATTAGCGTCAGATTTAAGTAATTTTATATGTGTTTTTTTAAAAATATATAGATTGGTGCATAAGAAATAATTTGAACAGTTGGAGAAGTTATGTGTCTAAAAGTTATTATACAAATGTTAAAAATTGAAAGAATATAATATTTTAAAATTTATAAATTAAATAGTTGGTAATGCAATATAATTGTTTATAAATTACTATTCGGTAATTCTCAAACATTTTTACGGAAATATAATTTACTGGCACAATAATCAAGCCGAGATATTTTTTTGTGGACGGAATATAATGTTAATGTTGACCCAATTATAAAGCTTCCTTCACCCATTTAATATTTTCGTTTAAATAAATTGATATTTAGTATATTAATGAATTTTAATTTATTTATTTGGACAGATTTATTTTTTATTTTAGAACAATCGTTATTGTCCTTGTTGCTTCTTAATGCCTAACACGTGTCTGAGTGAAGATATCTCTTCTTCTTCCTTAACGTATCATCGACTGGACTTTTAATGGGCCGCTTAATTTTGTAAGATATCTTTATGTACTCTTGTTGATGTATGTTGTCTTATATCAATAAAATTCAGAGAAAAAAAAATGTCGAAAAGAATAATCGTTGTCTCATCTTAAAAAACAAAAAAAAAAAAAACCCACCGAACAAAAGTAAGAACATGGCTCGATCGAAGAATCAATTGCGACAGCTATTTCGTCTCCGTTTATACAGTGTTGCAAATCGTGAATTCTTTAAAGAGGTAAGGTTGTTATCGAATCAGATCTATAGTTTTACTGCCTCAATTCCCAATCTGTGAATTTTTATGTTTGAATAGATATCCTTGTCCAAGGATTGTCAAGAAACACCAGATCTTCTACGGGTAACTATTGTCAATTGAATATCCAAATTTTTGTTTTCACTGAATTAAATCAACTAATACGAATTTGATTTCGTGTAGTTTTTCTCGTTAGCTACAGAAGCAAGATGAACATTAAAATTCCAGTTTACCGAGCTATTTTTTTTTTTAAACCCATCAATTTTTTACAGTATATTTATGTTAGCTGAAAAGAGTTCTATTTAATTTAGCTTCTATATATATATTTCAAATATAATGATGTTAATGGAAGAAAAGGATAAACAAAGAAGAAAAACTGATACGATTATTAGAAAACAATAGCTATTACCAAAAATTTAAACATGGAATGTATTCAGGTCAAGTATAAATTGCGAGTAACCTAAAAATGTGGAGGAGGCTATCACGTTTTGTCATTGGAGCTATTCAAAAATCTATTGGTTGAAGGTTAGTGTCTTAGTGAGATCATAATTTATACACTTTGTTTATTAGATTTGCATATTTACCTACTGTTATTGAGTCTAATTGTGGGTTACTTAATATAGAAAACTTTGTTTTTCTCTAGTATGTTAAAATGAAAGTACTAAATAAGAGATGCAAAGTATTAAAAATTCTACCATTGTTTGATATGCATTAATCACCTTTACACGAATGAACGATTTTTACTTGGATTCTGCATCTTGTCTTGAAAGGTTTGATGTTAGCAAGATTGGTGATATAAGATTTCATCCATTGTTAGAAATGAGAAACGAAGTAGCAATGTTGAAATAGCAAGATTGGTCTTTTGCAGTCATTTTTAAAAAAGAAGTAGCAAAAGGTTAGGGGTCGTTTGAAAGCTTAATGAGTATGGAAAATGGTATTAGTCATTCTATATTTATAGGGAAAAGAGGTCGGCTAGGGTTAAACCTATTAGATCAAAAGAATATATTTGCAAATCCATTTTTTAAATAAAGTTTTAAGGTATATACTTGATTTGAGAGGTATAGAATATATAGTTATTGTTATATTTGGAAAATATATTAACTGAATTCGAAAAGATTGAAAACAACCTTCAAGTTTGGATATTTTTGAAACGAATTATTGTTACTATTACTATCTATCCTTATTTTGTATTCGAAATTAAAGGGATACGTTTGTTTTGGTAATATCTTTAAATTCGTAAATGTCATTTTTGGTTTCCAATTAATTTTGTTCAGATTGCCAAAATCTCAACCGGCCGGATCAAGCAAAGGATCGAGCCCATGATCCGCGTGTCGACCCGCCAAAGAACCCCAGGATCTGCGTGTTTATTCGGTCCAGTAGCCCAAGATCTGCGGGTTACTTCCTTTCAAATTATTGTTTTACCCTTCTACGTGTTTCTTTTTTTACTCTTTGAATGCAAAATTCCTAATGGCATTCTTTGTAATTCTTTACCCTTTATAAGATTATTTATTATCTAATGCTTTCCAATTAATAGTATAGATTCATTTATCAATTTAACTATTATATAAATAGAAATTTATAAATGTCAACAATAATAATTTGAAAATTATCTACTGAGGCGTTTACCTTCGAACTAATACAAGAATTGGGCCAATAATAAGAGCCTACTAAAAATGATATGGACTTTATCTAACATGGATTTAATAAGAGATTGACAAATAAAAACAATCCATCTGGGACTGAGTCAATCTAATTGTAGTAGGGTTCTTTTTCTTTTCTTCTTTTGCCATTCATAGATATTGCCATATTGGGTTTCTAGTTTTCAACAAATGCGTTGAGAAGAATAGTTCCATAAATATTGTTAGTCCAAATTTTAGGTGTTAATATCAACAATAAATTTTAGTTTTTACTAATAAATCTAAGCTAGAGTGAAGAAAAATATGCATTTTGATATTGTAAATTCACGAATTTCAAGGTATAGGAGAGAAACCATAAGCATATATAAGTTCACAATTCAAACTAAAAAGGCTTTAACAATGCCTTTTTTCAAATATGGGTAATCTAATAAACCTTCTACCTTTGATGATTTGATCACTCATATTCTGTACGTGATTTATATATAACTAGGTATTCACTATTTCACTTTGATTTTGATCACTAAGAACATCAGAGAACAACTACATGTCATGTACTATACATGTTCTGAGTTCGAGAAGAGCTAGTTTTGGACCAAAAGACACGAAACCTGCCTACAAAAAATTTAAATGACTGCAAAGATATTTGTAAAACTTAAGATGCTTTGCGTGAGGGTAGACAAAAAGAGGCTTGTCAAGCAAAAAGTGGACATAATGGATGAACTAGTTAGTGTCATGAAGTATTTGTCTAGAACGTGAACATCTTTCTTCTCTACTTGAAATCCCTTTAGCGAAAGAGACATAAACAACAATAAACTTTTTTTTTTGATAGGAACAACAATAAACTTTAAAGTAAAAGAAACCAAATATTGAGACAAAATCTTGTTAAAGGTTAGATTAGGTAAGAGATTCACTCCAAGAAGCCAAATAAGACATTGCAACGTAAAAGGTCCTGATAGTGGTGAACTGATATTTGTTTCACCACTATCACATAGTTTTCCTTGTACGTTGAACTGAAAAAAAAATCATAAACCACCGACGATATAAATGTTTACGGTCTGTATTTGCGTGATCTGTGAGCTGTAATTTTACGTCATATTACTATTGTCAATTTGTATATACTCGCAAGTAGCAAAATATATTTTGTGACAAATTAATAGCAAACTGAGTTACCATTTCATCCCTCTAATTAATTAACCTATTGAAATTAGCGACGAAAAAATTATTGCAGCAATTTTTAAATTTTTTACTATAACGATTGTTAACAACATATCAAACGTGGTTGCATGAAAATATATCAAACTCTGACATTTAATAATCTAAGGTTATGCTCACATATTATAAACTTTTTAGAAAACCTAATATACCTTTATTCAATAATTAAATATAATTGTTTTACTTGATTTAACTCTAGATAGTAAGGGTAAAATTAGAAATGTTACATAAAATTTGCATAGGAAATACAAAAATCTATCTTTATGATTCTGTTATTTTAATCTCTCTGTATGAAACGGAGAGAATAACAATCAATAACTTGTAGTAAATATAGGGATACATAGTGACCATGAAATGAAATAGATAAGAAAAGAAAAACAAAATAAGGTAGTTCAGATAGATCAATTAATTGTATTGTAGTTGTAAAGGAAAGATAATGATTTAGGTTAATTAAATTGTCAACTAAACACAAACTGGCAGAGTGTGAAGAAGACAAAGATGGTGACAAGTAAAGTTTTCAAATATCCTAAAAGCAAAGGTCATGCATGAGTTCAGGGGGGTAAGGAAGTATAAGCTTAGTTAATTAATCAACTATTTTACTTAAATTAAAAAGGGTTTAATCAATATAAAGCAGTGTTCTAAAAAGCGGTCTAGGCGGTCGCCTAGGCCCCGACTAGGCGCTAGACTATCATGCAACGCCTAGATAACCGCTTTGACCGCCTAAAATCACATAGTTCTTGTTTAATATATTTTTTTAATTTTAATAAGAGTTTTATTTATATATATAGTTAAAATATTCATATATTGTTTAATATAAATATAAATAAATGTTTTATCTAGTTTTTGTTTATAATTTCATAATTTTGAGTTTTATATAGATATTTTATATATAATATTATATTTATAATATTTTATGTTATAAACGTCTAAACCGCCTAAAAATCGCCTAAGCCCCGATTAAGCGTTCTAGGCGCTAGGCACTGGGTCACCGCCCGCTTAGCGCCTAGCGCTTTCTTGAACATTGATATAAAGTAATAATAATAGCATTTAAAAAGGTTTAGTGATCAAATCAGGTTTGTAGTTAGTAAGATTCGGGAAGATCTTGCCATGTCTAAACAAATACTTAATTTCAACGTCAATCACGCCAACACTTTAAACTTGATGTTAATCTATTGTTTATTAAAGTATTTTTGGTGGGACCTCAATTATAACCTGATTAATCATACACAAATGCATAGATCATTATATTAAGTGGGTAGATCAAAGATCTATTCAATAGAATTGTAATCTTTTAATTATTTCTACAAACTAAAAACCATATAGTAAGAGAAAATTCCTTTATGTCCAATCAACTAATTGAATGGTTCAAATCCCGTGACATAGTTGAAAACTTAAACAATGATGAGATTATGTATATGCTTATCTATACTAAACTATATAATATACGATTAATGCTTTACGAGGTATGTAGACCTTCCTATCTTTTATATTATTCTTATGTCTATTATGTGTACACGCACACAAATATGGTACATGTAATCATTTTATGTAACATATATGTATATAACAATTTTCTAAGAATTATTAAAGATGTATTAAAGAACCATAAAACTCGGAAACTTAACCATTAATCATATATATAAAAGATTGTAAACTATGTGGAAACATGCCATAAGCACTCCATAACAAAGTGAGTGGACCAACCTAGACTCCATAATTATTTTAAATCTCATCTTAATTATATAAATATATGCACATGCAAACTTAAGCTTGATCTCATTTTAAGTCTTTAATCTCATCTTTCCATTTTCAAGAAGACTTTTAAATCTGTCTCTCTCTCTCTCTTCCTATCTCTCTCTTTGTACATACATATATGGCGACAGAAACATCTTCTTTGAAGCTCTTCGGTATAAACCTACTTGAAACGACGTCGGATACAAACCGGTCGTCCGAACCAAGATCCGGACCCGGAACTGGATCCGAGTCACGTAAGTACGAGTGTCAATATTGTTGTAGAGAGTTTGCGAACTCTCAAGCTCTTGGTGGTCACCAAAACGCTCACAAGAAAGAGCGTCAGCTTCTTAAACGTGCACAGATGTTAGCTACTCGCGGCTTGACACGTCATCATAATTTTCACCCTCATACCAATCCGCTTCTTTCCGCCTTCGCACCGCTGCCTCACCTCCTCTCTCAGCCGCATCCTCCGCCGCATATGATGCTCTCTCCTTCTTCTTCGAGTTCTAAGTGGCTTTACGGTGAACACATGTCGTCACAAAACGCCGTTGGGTACTTTCATGGTGGAAGGGGACTTTATGGAGGTGGTATGGAGTCTATGGCAGAAGGGGTTAAGGCTCACGGTGGTTCTTTGCCGGAGATGAGGAGGTTCGCCGGAGAGAGTGATCGGAGTAGCGGAGTCAAGTTAGAGAATGGTATTGGGCTGGACCTCCATTTAAGTATTGGGCCATGAATGATTTTTATTTTGGCCCAGTAAAAATCTGTAAAATACTACTCGGATCTCATTTATCTAGAGTGTTTTTTTTTTTTTTCCTTAATTTCAGTTGAAATTAGTGATTATTTTTTTCTTACTTTACCAAATCTTATATTCTATGTATGCGTTTGCTTTCACCTTTTTTATATTCTTCTTGTAAAAATGCAATGTGAATTTTCTTCCCTATCATTCTGTCAACTTTGGTTCAATTATTTAGTAATCGAAAATTATAGCTAGGAATAGTGTTGAAAGAAGTTGATTAGCTAGTTTGTGAGATGCATACCAAGTCGATTTCAGTTTTCTATTACTTAAGAGTAGCAAGAAGAAATCTTTTATATCTTTATCCAATGGTTATCGTTTTGCTTGTCCTTTACCAAGTTCTCAGTATATATCTGAAATGAAATCACAGTCTAGTATAAAAAATAGATGTGCTCATAACCTTGTGTCGCGTGGAGTAAAGGACGTGAGTGTTGAGTATGAAACTCTCAGTAGAGATATGGAATCATACCTGCCGAGATCGTTAAAGCCATCAAACTAGAGAAAAAGAAGTTGGCTTTAGTTAAGTAAAGTTGTGCTTAAACTTAGTCGAATCTCGGAACTATTGACACACAAACCGTCGGATTATGTAGGTATTGAGGTTGATGCTCTTCGGGAGCTGCTTCCCTATAGTTGTCCTTCGGCAAAGCGGGATCAACTTCTTGCAGATGTTACGGAGGATGAGGTGAGAAAAGTTTTGTTTTCTATGCCTACAAATAAATCGCCGGGACCGGATGGTTACACAGTGGAGTTCTATAAGGCAGCTTGGTCAATTATTGGAGGTGATTTCACAGTTGCAATACAATCTTTCTTCAAGTTTGGTTTTTTGCCAAAAGGACTAAACGCGACAATTCTAGCTCTTATCCCAAAAACAATAGATGCACGGGTGATGAAAGACTATAGACCCATTTCTTGCTGCAATGTGGCGTATAAGACTATCTCAAAAATATTGGCTAATCGGTTAAAGACCATTCTCCCCGATTTCATTGCTCCGAATTAGTCAGCGTTTATTGAGGATAGACTTCTAATGGAAAACTTACTTCTTGCCACTGAATTGGTGAGAGATTATCACAAGGAAGGTGTGTCTTCTCGTTGTGCTCGCAGCAATGGACCTACTAGAACAATTCATTCATTAGATTTCTCTATGTATATCAACGGCCTCTTTCTCTATTCAAATAAATGGAGAGCTTGCTGTTTTTTTCAAGAGTAAAAAGGGGTTGCGACAGGGATGCTCTCTCTCTCTCTCTTCATATCTATTTGTGATCTGTATGAATGTTCCATTGCTTGAAAAAATCAGAGCTCAGATTAGTTCGTGGAAAAACAGATTTCTATCCTTTGCGGGAAGATTACAACTACTACGCTTCGTGATCGCAAGTCTTACCAACTTCTGGATTGCTACATTTCGATTACCTTCTGCCTGTGTAAGGGAGATAGAAAAGATATGTGCTGCATTTTTGTGGTCGGGACCGTCTCTCAACACAAAGAAGAACAAGGTAGCGTGGAGGGATGTTTGTAAGCCAAGGGATGAAGCTGGTTTGGGGCTAAAATCTGTGGTTGAGAAGGTAGGCTGTTTTAAGCTCATATGGCGGATAGTCTCAAGTCCTAATTCACTCTGGATAAATTGGATTAGAAGAGAACTCATTCGATCAGGTTCATTCTGTCCATCAAAGAAACCACCTCTTTGGATTCTTGGATGTGGAAGAAGTTGCTCAAATAAAGATCACAGGCCAAGGATTTTCACTCAATGGAAATTAAAAGCGGGTTACAAACATCCTTTTGGTATGATCACTGGTGCTCCCTTGGTCGTTTATATGATATTCTTGGTGTGAGGAGTTTCATTGATTGTGGGGTTTCCTCAAACGCTACGGTTGCTGCAGTCCTAGCAAATCACAGAGCTAGGCACCAACTTCTCCGATTGTTATTCCATTTTAAAACCTTCGCTCATGTCAAATTGGTCATCACCAAATTTGCAGGAACAAACATGATGAAGATAGAAACAAACAATTACACGACAGACGAGATCGCGTACTTTCACTAGAGGCTCAATGAAGAGTCTAAACAGCTATACCAAAGAAATTTTGGATCGAATATATTCCGCGAGAAACCATTTTTTAGTTAGAGCATACTCATTAACATTTACCATGCCCCATATATGATCAAATCCTATCTGACCTATCTTGCCAAGCCTATTTCAAAAACTGATTTTATCAAACACAAGCGACAAGAAAAAAAAAAGATAAGAAAAACGTGAGGCACACTTGACCACAATATGCTAACCAGTACCATCTGATTCCTTCATATTTAACCTCCAACAAAGCCTAAGATAAACCTATAAAGTAAGTATCCAACACAGGAATGAGCAAATCACATTGGAAACCTGTTCAAAAGCTTCAAGGACTTGAAAGGTACACGAGTTTCAACATCCATATGTGTGTTCCCAACATTACTATAGATATCAAAAGCAGTTGCTCAATATCACCTATGATCAACCTCCGAGTTACTATCGGTACAGGTTTTACCATTATTGTCAGGTAATCTATGGTTTGTCAACAAACTGCTCATTATCCCAGTGAAAAAGTAGTTCCTGTGGTTTTGATTGATCCAAAATCTCAAGGGAACAATGAGTCAACAAAAAGTAGCGGGTTAATGAAGAGAGACACAAAGTTCACAGTATCAGACGATCTAGTCATCACACTGATGAACTCAAGCTCATCTTTTTGCTTGCTAAAGAAGTTTGAGATTCACGCAGAGGATTTAGAGGTGCTACAAGTAAGCATCAGCAAAACAGAGGTACTGTTTAATAATTCGTGCAATAGTTAACTGATTCTTGTATCAGTTAGAATCATTTAACCGATTCTTTTGTGATCAAAACCAGGCTACAAGTTTGTGGAAGACTTCCTTTGTGACATCCTCAGCATTGAACACTTCTTTAAGAAACTTGATTTTGGAGAAGCTAAAGGTAGAGACTTGTTGAAGAAACAAGACAACCATAGATATTCTGGCAAAATCCACATTGTTCAATCTTTGTTATTAAGCATTATGAAATCTTCTTTGTGGTCTTGTAGATCCTTCTTAGAGACTATTAAGATTTCGAGAGCTACTTTTTCTCAATTTCTTGATACTTGCAGGCGGATCTAGAATAAGTTTCTAATGAGGTCAATGTATTATATGAAGAGAAAAAAAGGATCAACTCAAGAAATTTTAACCATTTTCTCTAATTTTCTATTACGTTTTAATAACAAATCAGTTAAAATATAAAAGTTATTGGGGTCAATTGACCCCACTCCCACCAAGGTAGCTCCGCAGATGAATTATTTTATGAGAACATTTTCAAATTTTCTCCATACTTCGTCCCAAACAATTTCCTTTCCTTGTTTAATTTGGGTTTACTTGAAACTTTAAATATCCACGGGTTGTTTTGTAAACAAACAGAGAGCTCCGGGAATAGAAATAAATTTCCTTTCTGGATATGTGTCGGAAACTGCTGAGTAGTTGATACAGCTACCAAATGTGTGCTTCCCTATTACGTAACCAAAACTATAAGTAACTTTTGGAATAAAATAAAAACTATAAGTACCAATAATCAACTAAAAATTAAATGAAACAGAACTCAAATTATGTATAGTTGATTTATCTTTTCACAAAAAAAAATAAAGTTGATTTTGCACAAATTATAGAAATAATCAAGCTTTTTATCATCCTCATAAGCTTAAAAACCAAAAAGAACAAAATCAAGCCGTTAATCGAAGATCCAATTTCAACATAACAACACAAATTGTCACCATAGAGACATCAGACATCATCCATATCCAAATTCATCGATAAAACTTCAGAGCTTGTCAGAAATTCAAAGATTTGATCGAGATCATCAAACTCTTGATAGCGCCCATCGAAGTTTCCAAGTACTAAACCATTGTTGTTGCTATTGTCAGAAACCGCTAGGGTTTGCTCTTCCGTGTTCTTATGAAACCCTTCGAAATTCACAGTTACATCATCTTGAGTGCAAACACTTGCAGAACACGTTTGAAGATTTAGGGTTTGCTTTTGATGATCAAACTCTTGATTGCACTCATCGAACTCAAACTCGTCAAAGATTTGATCGAGATCAAACTCTTGATTGCACTCATCGAAGTTTCCAAGTAAACCGTTGTTGTTGTTGCTGTTGTCAGAGACCGCTAGGGTTTGTTCTTCCGTGTTCTTATTCACAGTTATATCATCTTCAACGCAAACACTTGCAAAACACGGTTGACGATTTAGGGTTTCCTTTTGATGCTCTCTTTGCTTTTCCAACTCCTTCAGATCTCGCAACATCGTCGACATTGAATCCATCGCATCTCTCAACTCCTCCAGATTCTCTGATTTGGTCAGACTCTCATCTTCCCACCAAAACCCTAACTTTTCATCACAAGGACGCTGATTCGCGAGAAAAGCAGAGACAACACTATCAACAGAGGAGTGGCCAAAAGTGTAGAAAGAGGCATTGGAATTAGAAGAAACAGGAGTTGCTATGATCGCAATCTCTGCGTCGGAGAGAAGACAAAGCTCAGAAGCTTTGCTATATAGACCCTTACGACGTTTTGAGAATGAAACCGCTCGTGAATCTTTCTTCTCTATCTTCTTTATAGCAATCTTCCTCTTCAAGCCACCCATTATGTTTTTTCTCAATTTCACAAACAAACGAGAACGAGACAAGACTTAAGAATTTTGTGTTTGCTTGTTGTGAAAGAATATGATAATGGACTCACTCTGTTTCTAATCAGATATATATAGACTTAAGTCCTAAACTCAGCTTCTAATTAATCGATGTTATTTCCTTTTTCTAACAGTAATTAAACGACTAAGTAAAATTGTTTTCCTTTTTTGAAAGTAATTACTCAAAACCAGACGAACCAAGGCTGGTTCTGTTAAACCAATTTCCCTTTTTCTGATAATCGATCACCTAATCAGTAATTAAACGAAAAAAATTCAAAATTGTTTCCTTTTCTAAAAGTAAATTACTCAAAACCATCTGCAAATTAACCAGTAAACCAATATGCAAATTCTCTCTTTAACCGGTTTGGTCAACGGTCATTAAAATAAGACCGTTAAAAAGGGTAAAAGCGTCAATACAACAAAATATTAAGGAGCCTCTCTCCTTCTCTTTGTTCAATCAGACCGTTACGAATCAAAAAAAAAAAAAAAAAAAAAAGTTGCAAACTTTGTGAGGAAGAAGAAGACGATACAGTAATGGAAGATACAATCTCAAACCCTAGTATGGAATCTCTGTTTTTTTCCGTTGATTCAATCTCCGATACACAACAAAAACTCAAGCTTTTGGTTGATAATGGTGATTACGGATTCGAAAGAGGATCTAGATATGGAGAATACGCGAGATTACGAGAATCGAAGCTTCGAATGAAACGAGACTTCGAGAAGATTCTTAAGGAAGAGGAATTGAGATTTGGTTTTAATAGAGAAGAAGAAATCAGAGTTTTGCCGGAGAAGAAGACTAGATTCGGATTTATTCAGAATCAGAGGAAAACGTCGTCGTCTTCTTCATTGGCTCAATCGGTTCCTGATTTCTCTGCTATGATTCGTAAAGAGAATCGTCGACCACCGGTTAATTCGAATTTGATTCCTCGGAGAACAGAACTAACTCCACCGCCGATGAAGAGTAGAAACGCTGCCGTTTTCGCTGGTTCGGTGGCGAGAGGAAGTGTATCAGCGAGTGCTGGTGAGAAGAAAGGTATTGGGATGATGCGTAAGAGTTACGCTGCTGTTGATGATCTTAAGAAAATATCTATGGCTGCTGCTTCAGCCATTAACGGCGGTGGAGGAAAAAGGAAATCTATCGGCGGTGGCGGAGGAGGAGGAGGAAGGAAATCAATTGGCGGTGGTGGTCGGAGTATTCTAGGTTACAGACAAATTTACTGATTCTTTGATCTTGTTTGCCTCTAAAATCTAACATTTGTTGCTCAAAGTTTGTTTTTTTTTCTTCTACGAGTGTCTGTGTTTAATGGGTTTTTGATTGATAAAGATTAGTCCTTTTTCTGATTTAGGTTTCGGTGATTGATAGATTTTGTATCAATAACGATAAAGTTTGCATAGTTCTTATCAGAAAGCTAATAAACATTATCGTTGAAATAGCACAAGAAATGGTGAATTACAAATGCTATTTGACAAAACATTGATTAGTTCTAAAAGAGATTAGCTTTCACCGGTAAGGATTTCCCTAGATCGGTTGTTAACTCGCCAACCAAACACCGAAGGATCTCATATGCAATCTCTGATCCTATTCCAAATAGAAAAGTTTCAGGATCAAGCCATTTCTCCATTTCGATACCGATAACCTCATCCATGTTAATCCGAGTCCACTTTGGAACTTCTTCAAGAACACCTCGAATCAACTCGTCAGGTTTAGCACTGAAAGACTTTAACAATCCGCAGGAAATGTTTCGTTCTTCCAAGTGTTCGATCATAGCATCTACGAGGAACCCGCCGGTTAGTCCAGGGAGGTTGACTATCATGTGGGGTTAGCGGTAAGGTGGAGTCCGTGAAACAGGCACGTCCC